>NC_134485.1:189903825-190211325 GCF_040206685.1 Ascaphus truei | reverse complement strand
CTGCAGCTACCCTGACTCTGCCAACGTCACTGAGGAAGCATTGGCGAAACGCGTCTGACGTTTTTTGGTCCTTCCAAGCCACCGTAGCGAGGAGTTTTCTTTCCCTGTATCCTGGCCCAGCATCTAGCCGTCTGCGCATGCGCACGCGCAACGGAGTAACGAAGCTGAAGACTACATCTGTGGAGGAGATAGGCGGCCGGAGGAGAACATAGCCTGTGCACGGGCCTTAAGTATCCATACTGCAGCCAGAATTATCCCCATATACAGATACAAAGACCTTCTGCCAGCAGGGATCAGCCGAGAAGCAACACTGCAACCCAGAGAGGGATATTGTAAGGAATCCACTACTGGCTTTGACTTTTGCCTTGCAAGACCTGTGCAGTTGCAGGCTTCCTCTGGCAATCTATGGCACAGGTGCTGCCTCTCATTGCAGCTTCTGACCTGTGCTACTTCATTGGAGGAATTCTCACACACCCTCCTCCTGTGATTGGATCTCCGCCCTTTATATTCTAGGCGTTGGCTCTGTACCAGCGCCGAGCATAACTATTCATATCTCTATGTTACTGACTCTGCCACAAACCACCCCAGGCCTCTCTCCTAGTGTTCTTACCTTCAAGTTCCTGAGTATCCAGAGGCCTGGTCCTGGACGTCTGTGCTGAAGCGTTGTTGCCAGCACTGGCCTGCTGCTATCTCCTTGCAGTGGCCTACCCTGGACGTCTGTGCTGAAGCGTTGTTGCCAGCACTGGCCTGCTGCTATCTCCTTGCAGTGGCCTACCCTGGACGTCTGTGCTGAAGCGTTGTTGCCAGCACTGGCCTGCTGCTATCTCCTTGCAGTGGCCTACCCCGGACGTCTGTGCTGAAGCGTTGATGCCAGCACTGGTAACTGCTGCATTCCCTCTTAGCAGTGGCTACCCTTCCTGTCCTGCGGCCTGCTGCTATCCTCCTGCAGTGGCCTGTCCTGGACCTCCGTGCTGAAGCGTTGATGCCAGCACTGGTACTGCTGCATCCCCGCATAGCAGTAGATACCTTTCCTTTCCTGCGGCCTGCTGCTATTCCCTTGCAGTGGCCTGCCTTGGACTTCTGTGCTGAAGCGTTGGTTCTTCCCGACGCTGCCCTGCGGTGAACTTCGGCCAGCCTGCTCTCTCCTCCTGCTGAGATCGGCGTCATGGGCCGAGGCCGCACCTCGCGCAGAAGCCACCCCCGCGCTCACGCTCCTAAGCTGAAGCGGGGAAATCCTGACTACCTGTTGCCGAACTCCTGCTTCCATAACGACGATGCTGCCTTCTCCAATCCTGACCCTGCGATGTACGACTACGAACTGCGCACTCCGGATCAGTCTGCGTGGACTCAGGTCGGTGATTATATAACCCCACCTCAGCCCCGCGGTCCGGTCCCGGTTTGTGGCGAGCATCGGCGTAACAGTATGCTCGGCCCGTTAAAACCGGACCGCGCCGTGGCGGGGGATGGCAATTTTCCAACTGAAGTTATGTCCCGTCCTGCGTATCAGTCCCACTATGAAGGCCAGTATTTGTGTGAAGTAATACCCCTGATGGATGAAATGTTTACCTATGAAGGTTTAACCCCTTTGCAAATACAATGCCGTTGTGATCTCTTTATTAAGGCTTACTGCATCCTGAACTTAAAACAGTCTCTAGCCGCTTGTATTCGCTCTCCTGATTCCCCTTTAACCTGGGATAATGTGAACCCTATGGAACTGGCCGACGCCCAAGAGGCAATCTATGCCCTGGCCTCATCACTGGACATTCATCTAGTAGAACAGAGCGCCCTCCTCATGTTGGCTCAGTCTCAAGATAGAGGAAGAAGGGGGTAGGATGGTCCGTGGTTCACAGCAACTTCAGCAGCCAACGCATGGATGTCTAAAAAAACTTTATTGATCGCTAGCAGCAAACATCAGGCAACCACTCTAACATGTTTCGTCCAGGCTATGGACTTTTTCAAAGAGTCACACTCCATGTATTTTCCACAACACTAGACACTCACATAATAGAACAGGATCCCCTCCTTGCCAGCCATGCTGCTGCTTGGCAGATTCTCTGTGCTACCAGTCCTGTTACTAAACCTGTGGGGTTACCTCTCTCTCCTAAGAATGGTCAAACCATTTCTCTGTCGCTGCCCGCTAAGGAAGAAGCTGCCACGCTCCCTAATCCTGAGTTAACCTCCCTAAATTCTGTCCCTGAGGTTATTTCGGTCTTAACCCCTGCTAGTCAGGCTTATGCGTTCCCCACTGTAAATCCCTGCAGTACCCAGGTCAGTGTGTCTTCCCTAGCACCAGAGAATGAATCCTGTTTGCCCTCTTTTCCTAAACCAAAAATTCTAAGCTCTGTTTCCGAGGTTTTTTCTGTATTAACCCCTGCTAGTCTGCCCTGTGAGGTTCCTACTGTTAACCCTAGTATTCCGCAGTCTAATGAGAGGTCCCTAGGGCAAGAGGCAGAACCCCCTATGACCCCACTCTCGGAGACTAGCTTCTATTTCTCTGATTCTCAGGTACAGAGTAATTTAACCCTTGGGGTTTTTACTATGTTAACCCCTGCAGGTCAGCCCTGTGAATTTTCCTTGGTAGATCCCTTTAGTTCGTCAGTCAGGGACACCTCCTTAGCCTCAGAGGATCAACCCCTTTTGTCCTCTGACTCGGCTAAAATTCTCGGGGTTATGCCCCCTGAACTTTCGGCAATAATACTGGCTCCAGTAAAAAGTACTCTGGAGCCGTTTGTTTCTCTAAACCTGTTCGCAGAATCCCTACTCCTAGGTATTTCACTCACCCCGTCTGTCACTCAGAGAGCTGAGACACCTGCTTCTGAGCATAGACCCCTTTTCGTGGAATCTGTTGTCGTTTCTGATGTCCCAGACACTCCTTCCCAAATACCCACTTCAGAGACCAGCACAGGCGTGGTTACCCCACTTGCACTGTCTGAGTTCTCCTCTTCTCAAATCCTAGGGTTTAAAGCGAACAGTACATATTATGCTCCTTTCCAAGTGACCCCTACTGAGATCAGCGTATCTGCTGTTGCTCCCTCAGTACCATTAAAGTTAGGGCCCTTCTTTTTGAAGGATCAGGCTTTCAAGTTTGAGACTCCCTTTATCCCTGACTTTGTAAATCTGCAGTCCCTTCTCACTGTAGTTAAAAGTTCTCTAGCAGCCGCTGAGTTAAGCTTTGCCGCTGTCAAATCTTCTGTTATAGAAGCAACCTTGCCTAGCTTACTTCTGTCTGTCCTATCTGTGATGCCTATCACCTTTACTAAAATTTCTGTTTTGCAAGGTATTTCTCCTATTAAATCTGTGATACCTGCAATTCCTTTAATCAGTTCCAAAACCCCTGTCACTAAGTCTCCCATGGAGTCTGATGCCCTCACTAGGGATTCTCAGGGACCCAATTCTGTAAAAAGCAAGATGTCCCTTGTGTCTGTTGGAGAGTTTACCCCAGTTTCTCTCACGGATCATGCCACAGCCTCCGGGATGATTAAAAATGACTTTAAGTCTGGGATGCCCATTCCTGTAATAATACTGTTTCACGCTGATTCGCCCACAGTATTCGGGGTATCCACTACTGACTGTATGTCTACTACCACGAACTCAGGGGTATCGCATTTGGAACTTTCCCTTTTTTCAGAAGATCCCGTCTTTAAAATGGACTTATTTTTCTCTGTGTCTTCCACAATACTTGGGGTACTTGCTATTGACTGTCCTGTCCCAAAACTAGGGTTACCTCTCAAAAAGGTGCCTGGAGCTACCGATGTTAAAAACCCTATGTTTAAAACAGTAACAATTTGCATTGCTTCTCCCACAGTATCATGTGAGACCTGGGTACCTGGGACCTCCACTCCGAAGCCAAGCTCTAGTTCTCTGTCTTCTTTCTCTGTGTTGGAGGCACCCAGCTTTAACCCCAAGACTTTTTTCCCTAAGGTTGATGCACCGCTTAACCGCCTGCCTTGTTTTTTGGATGAAATCTGTTTTCTCACCTTTCAAACAGACTCCTTACTCGCAGGTCTCTCTGCGGTGCCCAAAGTGCCCGATCTGTATGGCAATTGGCCTCTCCCTAAGACGAAGACACCCTTACTGGACCTCGTCGCTTTACCTGAAGCGTCCGTTCCTGTTCTCTATGGGTCCACTATGGGTATAGACATGCTTATTATGTCCTTCGCCAAGGCCACAATTTCGGATTTGATTCTCTCTAAAGATCACAAACCAAAGGAAGCGGATTCTTCTTCAACTGCCAGTACCATGACCAAGAGTTGCATGCACACTGCTACAGACTCTCGCAAATTGCTTGGGATAGCAACCCTGCTTGGTATCAAAAGTACCGCTGCTATAGTATGTAGTGAACCCTCCCGCCCCATTCCCTTGCTAACCACCACCCGGAATTCCTTGGAAGCTAAAGACTCTCGCAACTTCCTCCGTGCTGATTTCACCAAAGACATTGCCTTCTCTGAAGGTCCCTCTGCCATTTTTGTCCGACAATCTGTGTCCTGTGTCCCGTACTCTTGGACTATTACTATGCACCGGACACCTGGCTACTGTCCTTCCGATGTTCCCATTCCGGAGCCCTCAGGTCCCATTGTCCATGTACCAAGAACTGCAGTACCACCGCTGTCTTTCATGACACTCGCCAATGTACATCTGGATTGTGGACCTAATTCTCGCCGGAGACACTTCAGGAACAACTCAATGTCTCCCAGACCTATGAACGGTCCTGTTCACCCAGGCTTCTCACCCAGTGGTGGGGGTACTGTAAGGAATCCCAACAAACTATGGGCTTTCAACGCCACCTCTCGCCTAAGGAGGTTTAGGAACTATTCCATGTCCCCCAAATCTGTGATGGATCTTGTTCGTCCGGAGGTCTCACCTGAAGGGGGGGGGGTACTGTAAGGAATCCACTACTGGCTTTGACTTTTGCCTTGCAAGACCTGTGCAGTTGCAGGCTTCCTCTGGCAATCTATGGCACAGGTGCTGCCTCTCATTGCAGCTTCTGACCTGTGCTACTTCATTGGAGGAATTCTCACACACCCTCCTCCTGTGATTGGATCTCCGCCCTTTATATTCTAGGCGTTGGCTCTGTACCAGCGCCGAGCATAACTATTCATATCTCTATGTTACTGACTCTGCCACAAACCACCCCAGGCCTCTCTCCTAGTGTTCTTACCTTCAAGTTCCTGAGTATCCAGAGGCCTGGTCCTGGACGTCTGTGCTGAAGCGTTGTTGCCAGCACTGGCCTGCTGCTATCTCCTTGCAGTGGCCTACCCTGGACGTCTGTGCTGAAGCGTTGTTGCCAGCACTGGCCTGCTGCTATCTCCTTGCAGTGGCCTACCCTGGACGTCTGTGCTGAAGCGTTGTTGCCAGCACTGGCCTGCTGCTATCTCCTTGCAGTGGCCTACCCCGGACGTCTGTGCTGAAGCGTTGATGCCAGCACTGGTAACTGCTGCATTCCCTCCTAGCAGTGGCTACCCTTCCTGTCCTGCGGCCTGCTGCTATCCTCCTGCAGTGGCCTGTCCTGGACCTCCGTGCTGAAGCGTTGATGCCAGCACTGGTACTGCTGCATCCCCGCATAGCAGTAGATACCTTTCCTTTCCTGCGGCCTGCTGCTATTCCCTTGCAGTGGCCTGCCTTGGACTTCTGTGCTGAAGCGTTGGTTCTTCCCGACGCTGCCCTGCGGTGAACTTCGGCCAGCCTGCTCTCTCCTCCTGCTGAGATCGGCGTCATGGGCCGAGGCCGCACCTCGCGCAGAAGCCACCCCCGCGCTCACGCTCCTAAGCTGAAGCGGGGAAATCCTGACTACCTGTTGCCGAACTCCTGCTTCCATAACGACGATGCTGCCTTCTCCAATCCTGACCCTGCGATGTACGACTACGAACTGCGCACTCCGGATCAGTCTGCGTGGACTCAGGTCGGTGATTATATAACCCCACCTCAGCCCCGCGGTCCGGTCCCGGTTTGTGGCGAGCATCGGCGTAACAGATATACTGTGGAGCCCGGCGACATCTCCTTTCTATGCTTGAAAATATCGGTCGCTTGTAAGTTTTAAATCTCATGCACCCATTGTCTAATTAAATTGTATTACACTATTTTGTTTTTCCCTTTTATTTTTTGTCAAGGAAGATACCAGAGGGCACTTCCTCATCTACAACCTATGTCATTACATGCTGAGGCGAGAATACCAGCTCATGATATTAGAAATTCCATGTGAGTATGTCTCTACCCTAAAAGTGTGTTCAATATCATTCTTCCCGTTTTCCCCTACCACCCCTCCCTTCCCACTCTAAAAATAAGAAGTGTGTACTGCACCGACACACTTTATTCGAGCAAATACCCGGTATGTACCTGGCAGATACCTGGAATGCGCCACTCCTAACCTCTGACAAGCCCCGTTGCATTTGCCTTCCCAGCCTGGGTTCATGCCTGGCTGATGGGCGGCTGATCTGTTAAATGATAATGATTAGGATTTAATAGGCTGCAATGCTTCGCGTGTCTACCAGATGGCATAAATTCATAAATTGTAATGCAGTTTATATATATATACTGTGCAGTATTGCAGCCAGCGGGAATAAAATGCTTCAATCCCTGCTTGGAAAATAACTCAATGTACTCGGGCAGAAAACAGTCACAAACCTCAATACACCCGGGTATACCCGAATTCGTGGGACTAGCCAAGCTCGAATAAAGTGTGTCGCCAGTGTATAACTTGGAGTTGTTTTTTATTGTGGCCCTCCCCTTTCTCTTCTATTTTTCACGTAACATACGTCGTGGAGCTGGGAGCAGAGTGACGCGCCCGAGGACATTTCCCCTTTTCTACCCATACTCATACAGAGG
Source organism: Ascaphus truei (assembly GCF_040206685.1). NCBI lineage: Eukaryota > Metazoa > Chordata > Amphibia > Anura > Ascaphidae > Ascaphus > Ascaphus truei. The sequence continues at coordinate 190,204,503 of NC_134485.1, read as the reverse complement.
TTGGTGAATAACCTCTGAAAGACTCAGGCAGCGGAATCATTCTGTGGAAAGGACTGAAGCCATACCTTGAATAGTAGGCAAAAAACTTTTTTGGCGCGAATTTTCTCTTTTTTTAAGAGACAATCGTAATGCCTGATAATATGAATGGAACTATGGAAACCAGCGGGATTAAACTTTAAGGATACAGAAATGCATACTCGTGATTAGAAACTTAAAAATAAATAATTAAAAAACAATATAGACCGCCACTTGCATAGGTTGGAGACAGATTACCTCCAACATAATGTTAACAGTATCAATAGCCTGGTTACGATTGATATTGAAAATCACAATGACCCAAACCAATATACAGTGTATAATATGTGAGACTCAATATATCAATATAATGTACATACCTATAAAGAGGATGTTCTACCATAGCCCACATGAGAGCCAGAACTATCTAATATAAGTGAGATATAAGTCTATTAGGACCTATTGCAGTAAAAACTGCACATCAGAGGTATACAAATTACCAATAGAAAGCACAGCAGGAGAGCATAGTGATACTAACAACACTTCATACAAAATATATAATAATTTAAATCTGTCCTAGGTCCCACAATGAAGCAGACATCTAGGAGGGAGCTGGTAGTTGCCACGAACAAGGGGGATATCAGGAGATATACCACTAATGGGACAATGTATAAAAATATATATATATAGTGCATAAAAAACAGTGAAGGAGTGTACTAGGATACATTGAACCTTAATCGGTGTGAATGTACTAATCAATTATGTGTGCTACCACTCAAAGAATACAATTAGTACGTGTTATTTAAAAATGAAATAAACTAATGGGTGTAGTGACTATCTAAAGTGTATAATGGATGTGATTATAAATTTATATATATGTGTATAAATGTATATATTCTTTATATATATGTGTACTATTATAATAAATGTGTGTTTACCCAAAAATCTAAATTCTATAGATTGAGTGAATAAAAAAGTGAGTTATAGCTGGCTCCGAGCTAGAAGAGGGGTGAGAAGGAATGGGACAGGAGGAAGGGAAGGGAAGAGGGGGAAAGGGGAAGGGGAGGGGAGGGGGGTTGGAAAAGGGGGGGAGGGAAAGGGGGGGAAAAGGAATGGGGATGGATCCAGAAGGGATCCAGACAGAAGATGGCAGAGTGCAGAGGCAGTAGTGGCAGGAAGAACCGTCCAAGGAGACATCAAACGAGGGTGCTCACATCTAGGCATTCATTAAGTCCAGCCGGACTCAAAGTACCCATCTGGTGGATCCAAAAGGATTCCCGCATACATAGGGTCTTGAACCGATCCCCACCAAGGGCATTGGATGAGAGGGTCTCAATTCCTATTATTGTCATGGTTTTGGGGTCTTGCTGGTGAAATGCTTTGAAGTGCCTGGACAGACTATGGGTACTAAGACCCTTGAGTGCATTTCTCCTATGTTCCAGAAACCTAGTTCCAAGAGTCCTAGTGGTGCGTCCAATATATTTTAGATTGCATCCACACTGGATCATGTACACAACATATGTACTTAGACAAGTGATGGAACTTTTGATAGTGTGCGTGGTACCTCTTAAAGTGGAACTGACAGTACTCTGGTTCAGAAGGTGCTTGCAGGTAATGCATCGACTCCGTCCACAGGGATGATTGCCCATTGGGCCCTTTTGAAGCTTGGCACTGATAGACAAGGGGCAAGACCTAAGTCTCGTGGGAGCTAAAATGCTTTTGATACTTCTAGCCTTTCTGTATGTAACAGTGGCTCTATCAGGCAAGGTGGGTCCTAAATGGGGATCACACATAAGAACAGACCAGTGATCATTCAGAATCTTGTTAATGGCTTTAAATGATTTATTAAAGGTGGTAATAAACCTCAAAGTTGGAGCCTCTGTCCATGAATGTACTGATGGTGTATTATAACCGAGACGAGTCCCTTTTTGTAGTTGTTTCTTTTTGGACTGATTCAATAGAGTGGTACGGTCAGATGAGCTCACCTTGTCATACGAATCAGAAATCAGGTCAGGATCATACCCTTTAGATAAGAACTTGTTTCCAAGTGCTATGGACTGGCTCCTAAAATCAACATCCCTTGTGCAGTTCCTACGTATTCTGTGGAACTGCCCCAAGGGAATATTGTCGAGCCATTGCTTGTGATGGTTGCTGGACGCATGGACATAGCTATTGACAGACACAGACTTGAAATGTGTGGTGGTAATAATATTCAAGTCTGTGTCTATACTAAGAGCCAGATCCAGAAAAATGGTGGTTAGATTACTAATATCGAATGTAAATTTTAACCCCAAAAGATTGTCACTGAAGGAACTCAAAATGCCAGATAACACCGATTTGTCCCCATCCCAAATAATAATGATGTCATCTATGAAGCGGCCATAGTATACGAGACCCGCCCCGAGTAAGGTGTTTTGCCATATGGTAAATTCTTCCCAATACCCCATGAAGAGGTTGGCATAACTAGGAGCGAATCTCGTACCCATGGCCGTTCCACAGATCTGTAAATAGAAATTGTCTTCAAATAAAAAGTAATTGTGTGTGAGGATGAAGTGAATACAATCTAAAATGAATGACTTGTGTTTATCCGGAAATGACAGGTCCCTGTCCAACCAAATTTTATATTGTACCTTTGTAAGTACAATTCTTATTCCCCTCCCTCCCTTCCCCTCATTAAATTTTACAATTTTACGCTATGGGTGTGCGCTCTCTCTTCCCCCTTTTCTTCTAGATTCCCTGTGGATGTGGTTTGTCCACTTTGAGAGCAGCCGGAGACCCTCTATACCAGAACTGATTGGATTCATTGGACTATTTGAGGACTGGTTTCTATACCTCCTTTTTTCCCTATTTGTGGAGATATTTATTTGCTGTATGAGTATTTATAATTGGTTTTTATTGTAAGCTTGGTTTTAGGTTTTGTTCTATTATAATTGATTTATCATTCATTTTTATTTTCATATATATTTTTCATTTTTATACTTTTTTCATTTTTATTGTCATAATTCAATTTGTTTATATATACACCTAATTCACAGAGTTTTTACTCATAGTGAGTCACACTATATATATATAACCATTTGCAGAGGCGCAGCTCAGTCCTTTTTCTTTGTGTTCGTCCTAATATTAACCCTTGAGCTGCAGCCTCTGGTTCATACACATTGTCACTATGATGCAATCAGCGAAAGAGAGGTACTCCAGGAGGAGTGGATTAATTCCCCTAGCAAATATAGAGATTGGTATGGATAATGAAGACAAAATAGACATTAAGGGGAATTTCTTTACATTACACTGGCGACACACTTTATTCGAGCTCGGCTAGTCCCACGAATTCGGGTATACCCGGGTGTATTGAGGTTTGTGACTGTTTTCTGCCCGAGTGCATTGAGGTATTTTCCAAGCAGGGATTGAAGCATTTTATTCCCGCTGGCTGCAATACTGCACAGTATATATATATATACTGCATTACAATTCATGAATTTATGCCATCTGGTAGACACGCGAAGCATTGCAGCCTATTAAATCCTAATCATTATCATTTAACAGATCAGCCGCCCGTCAGCCAGGCATGAACCCAGGCTGGGAAGGCAAACGCAACGGGGCTTGTCAGAGGTGAGGAGCGGCGCATTCCAGGTTTCTGCCAGGTACATACTGGGTATTTGCTCGAATAAAGTGTGTCGGTGCAGTAGAAACGCTAATGAAAGAAGAAATGAGGCACTGGTGGGACGCTTGTTCCCTACAAGACTACATAGACCGCAAGATAATTCCCAGAGGTTTAAGGGTGACCAAATCCCCCACATTTGAGACTAACCCAGATTTTACAAGAGAATGGAATGAGACACTGGATAGATGTTCATTTTCATTAATGAAACTCCTAATAGATTTTAGGGACACCAAAGTTAAGGAGTTAGAGCTGGAGATAGAGAGAATCCAATTTTTACTCAAACCGCACAGTGACACAGAGGAATTTAAAGAATATGATGAGAAAACCAGCAGGAGAGTCATTACCTTTGAAAAAGAGGTAATTGACAGGAAAGATATGAAACTTAACCGTGACAAAGAGGATTATGCCACGGACAAAACCTCTGACGAAGCATCACAGGTGCCTCTGACGAAGCATCACTGCGAAACGCGTAGTTCCCTGCCGGAGCACATTGAGAGAAGGTCCTAGGCAGCCGCCGGACTTCCGGTTCAGATCCTCCCTTCCGGTCCCGCTGTCGGACGTGTTAGCGGGAGTACAAGCGGAAGAAGAGGGTCTTCCGGATAGCCTCACGGCTGACGCTGGGTAGTTTTACCTGTGTGTGAGTGATTCTACTGTTTTTTTCATATTCTGTTATTAATAAACTATATTAGCGACTAATCCAGGCTTTGCCCATTTCTTGGCATATGGGCATCTGGGAGAGGAGCTACTCATGCACTACACCTATTGGGACAGAACACTAAAACGCATCTGCTCCATTGGAGACTGATGACAACACCCACTGAAGGAAGGGGCTCACACAGGGCCGTGTGAGTTTTTTTATCTAATTCATACCACCATTCCTCTGCTTTTGTGGCTTCACCTACCCACTACATTCTCCTCTGAGGGTGAAGTCTCACACTAGCCCGTGTGAGTCGTTGAAACTTATGTTTATGTTTCATCATCTGTATATTAATTGTCATCCCTAGCCGTTTACCCCCTTTTTTCCCTTCCCCCTCCCCATTCCCCTCCCCCTTCCCTGCTATAACACCAAAGCATTCACTAATTTTGTGTATTTTATTTCTCGAACACAATGTTGGAGCAGATCATATGAACAGCACATGACATTGGGTATTGATGTTTAATTATACTAGATAATTTTCACAGCCACTAAAAGTGATCCCATCCTACCGCCTGATTTAAACATACACACTATACAATATATGATAATCTTTTTTGCATGGGTAGACCTATATTAATTGTGGTAATAATAAATGCTACGTTTTAACTGCCCCGGTGTGCAGCACGAGTGTGCAGCACGAGTGTGCAGCACGAGTGTGCAGCACGAGTGTGCAGCACGAGTGTGCAGCACGAGTGTGCTTCTTGTTAGAGAATAGTTGGTGTCACCAACTGGATCTATTTTTTAATATACTGTAGTAGTGTATGCGTGTCATTGCGAATTAAAGTTACTACTGTATAGTACATTATATTTACCTTCATTATATATATATATATATATATATATATATATATATATATATATATATATATATATATATATATGAAAAAATCATCTCAGTTGGCACACTGTAAACATAGATAAAATGCTGATGCTTGCCCCATATGCACATGTAAAAATAGAATTTACCAGATTGAAGTCCGGAAAAAACGAGACAGCACACAGTCTTAGTGATTCCAATGCAGATGTAATCAAAGTAACATGGCACCACCTCCAACGTTTCGGTACACTCAACGTGACCTTCCTCAGGGACGTGCAATAAGTGAATGCTAATCCACCACCTTATATACCCAAACAAATCAAAATTAAATCAAACTCACCCGTGTAGGCGCAACATTGCCCGCGAAACCGCGCCGCTGTGACACGCATACATCCGCTGGAACGCATCGCCATCTTGGATTTACACAAACCTCCCTTTAAACTACGGTGGCCTCAATGGTCTGACCAGGCATAATCGCACATGCGCGGACTCATCCTATCTCTCTGTGTCGTGACCCGCAACACGCTGCTGAAACGCATCACCATATTGCCTCTCAGCCTAATGCATAGTTAGCCCAACTACGGTGGCCCGCATAGTGCATAGTTTATCTATAATGGCGGTTCGCGCATGCGCGAACATGCCCAAGCAGCTCAATGTGCAGAATGTATATATATAGCGCAAGCATAGTGTTACTCAAGAGCTAACCCTATTATGTGCATAACAGCACCCATATGAGGATGTGCCCTTACAGATCTGATTGAGGATCTATAATTATAAATGCCAGAACTTCATAAAGCAAGGCACCTAGCCGATAGAGCCATGTGAGGGGGCTACAAAATGTGATCGCATTAAAGCAGATTTGCATGTGTTGAAATATATGCTTGATCTTATTTACAGAGGGACCCGCTCCAGCATAAGGACGCAAAACGCTCACAGCAACCATACAAAAACCAATATATTAAACAACAAACATGTGATATGATGTGTGCATCACTGTACAATATATTGTTATCCATGTCCCACTATAATAAATACTATTACTACAATGACTAAAATTAGTCTAAAATCGAAAACCAGATACCATGTTTGGTCACACATATTTCTTCCTAAATAGAGTGACCAATGGGCTTTTAATATATATGCCCAATGAGACAACATCTGGTTTATACACATGTCTATCCGGAATCACCATTCATACTGTGATCCTTTGACTATGTCCTAGAGCCAGCTTATAACAGGCCTTATTTACACGACATATCACGTATTTAGAAGTCTCATATATACCATGTAGTATCTATGATCTCGAAGCAGGACATGGAACCAACATGATGCACACACCAACACCCTAAAGTGAACAAGTGAAAATAACAATACATGGGCACATATGGAAATAACACATAAGGACATAATGCAGAAATATTATGAAATGAACATTGACACAAAAAGACACATAATTACAGGACAAGAAATGATTCCTCAGCAAAACGAAGTGTCATAGTCCTGACTTCTTTTATAGGAAACATCCCAATGAAAAATCTTCGTTTAGGCCAAAAGGGGCCACAGTTTTTAATTCAAAGATGTGCCTCGCTTCGCTTTGCAATAGCAATCTATTTCTATCACCCCCTCGTGTGAGCACTTTGACCTGTGAAATAGGCATGCATCTGAATGTTGCCAATGAATGTTTAAAATCCCTAAAATGTTTGGCAACAGGGAGGCATTTAAACTCTAAATCCTTGGCGTCTGCAGATAATGCTTTGCGAATTGTTGAACGATGGATAGCTATACGTTCTTTAAGCATAGGCACTGTCTTCCCAATGTAAAGTAACCCACATGGACATTTAATCAAATATATAACAAATTTTGATTCACAATTCAGATGTTGATGAATCTTGATTTTAGTCCCATTATGTGGATGACAGTAGAACGATCCCACCTGCATATATTGGCAATTCGTGCAACCCTTGCACCTGTAGGCCCCAGGTTTTTGGGTTAACCAAGTTTTGTCCTTGCTATATTTGTCAGCAGGATCTGCTTGCGTGATCATGTCCCCAACTGACGGACCACGACGAAAACAAAACAAGGGGGGTTCACGGAAGAATTTTCCTATTTTATCATCATTGGCTAGTATATGCCAATTATCTCTAATGCCACGTTGTATGCATGGGGACGCAGTGCTAAATGTGCTTATGACATTAAATCTTGAACTTTTAGATTGATCGCCCAGTTCGATGTTAGTACGATCTGAGTTCTCCCCTCTAATCACACGATCTAGTGCATCTTTGACGTCGACCGGACTATAGCCTCGCTCTAGGAACCTTTTAGCCATGTTGATAAGTGCAGGTTCCAACTCATTGTGATCACTGGTGATTCGTTTCACCCGTAGAAGTTGTGAATACGGAAGCCCCTTTTTCAACGGGGCCGGATGGTGGCTTGTGGCATAAAGCAATGTATTTTTGTCAGTGTCTTTCTGGTACAGCCTTGTGGCCAATTTGTCGCCAGCTTTGTATACCATCGTGTCCAAGAATGGAATTTCTAGATCACTGTAACACAGCGTAAAACGTATCTTTGATGGAATATCGTTAAGACGGTTAACAAAGTCCTGTAATTCCACAGAAGAGCCACTCCAAATAATAAAAATATCATCAATGTAGCGTAAAAACTTTCTGATGTAGTGTGCATTGGGCGCATCGCATAAGATGTGGGTTTGCTCATACATGTCCATGTAAAGGTTCGCATATGATGGAGCCATGTTTGAGCCCATGGCTGTCCCACTGAGCTGGAGATAGTATGCATTTTCAAACCTAAAGAAATTTTTGTTTAGGATGACTTCTATCAGGAGTAGTAAAAATTCAGACGGTGGTCCAGTCTGCAAAGTATTTGTTATCAACTTTCTCCTGATAGCCTCCAACCCCTCTTCATGCGGAATATTCGTATAGAGGCTTGCTACGTCGAGGGTAGCCAATATGCACCCAGCTGGATTAAATGCTAGATCGTTAATATGCTCCATGAAGTTGGTAGTGTCTTTGACAAACGTGGCCATACCCGCCACCAGCGGTTGTAGATAAAAGTCAACATATTGTGAAATCGGATGGCATAGTGATGTCCGAGCCGAGATAATAGGTCGACCTGGTGGGTGTGTGGTAGATTTGTGAATCTTAGGGATCGTGTACATGACAGGTATTTTTGGATGCTGTTGCATAAGGAAACCATCAGTGTCCTCCGAGATCCATCCATTGGATATACCCATTTGAATTATGGCATCAATTTCCCCTTTGTACGCCGCAGTAGGATCCTTACCCAATTGTTTGTACGTCTCAGTGTCTCCCAGTTGGCGCAACACTTCTTCTCTATAATAGAGGTAGTCCAAAATGACGATTCCGCCACCTTTATCAGCGGCCCGAATGATGATGTTCTTGTTATTTCTCAAAGATTTTACCGCCAATCTTTCTTCATTCGTCATATTGAAGAAGCTGGTCTTTTGTGTCTTAATCTTGCTTCTTGTGGCTTTGCCTAAAAGGTTCATAAATGTTGCAATACTGGGATTAGACACCTGTGGATCAAACATACTGCGTGGCCTGAAATGGGATCTCGCATATTCAGGTGCTAGGTTAGCTTCTGATTTTGAAAAGAAGTCCTTGAGTTTGAGGTGTCTATTCAATTTAAAGAGGTCCACTTCCCACTTAAACGGGTCTTGCTTATATGTTGGCACAAAGCCAAGACCTTTATGTAAAACATTTAACTCCGCTGGCGAGAGGGTATATTTGGAAAGATTAAAAATTACCGTTTCCTGGGCTGCTGTTTGGACCTCTCCCCCTGTTTGGGTAGCGCTCCGGATATCTTCGTCTTTCGGCCTCCTCGCCTGATTTTCCTCCGGCATCTCCGGCTCCTATAGGCGGTTTGGCTCTCCCATCCGGGCCTTGTCCTAAAAAAGAAGAAGGTTCTGCAGACATGGTATCACTGAATGTGTCCGCGGCGTCAGAGAAGTCCGTATCGCTGGTGTTGTACCCAGGCTTTCTGTATCCCCCTCGTCTTCGGCGGGACTGGCCCCTCTGTTGACCTTGCGCACCTGTGGGTAGATCACTTAGCCCCAGCAACCATCTGTATACCTTACGATCTTTGTAATCTGATTCAACAATCTTGAGTTTCTCTCTCTTATATTTAATAAGATTGTTTCTGTATGTGTCTATGGAGGACTGTATTTTGTCCGTCCAATTCGTGGAGGTGTCTGTCTCTAAAGTTGTTCCATGTTTGGTGTAAATGGTATCAATCTCTTTTTTAATCTTGATGATTTCCTTGCTTGATTGATCAATTACAAGAATGACCAAATCAAATGCACATTTGTTTAAAATTGCAATCCATCTCTTACAGAACTCTGGATCAGTTCTCCCTATAGTGGGCTGGTTTTTTATTCTGAACCCACGGGGTAGCAATTTTTCTTTGTGATAATGCGACAACGTCACACCGTGCAGATAGTAATCAACTTCCCTCTTTTTTAATTTAATCAGGTCATTGTACACGTCACTCGCTCTTTCTGGTCCCTTTTGGCCTAAACGAAGATTTTTCATTGGGATGTTTCCTATAAAAGAAGTCAGGACTATGACACTTCGTTTTGCTGAGGAATCATTTCTTGTCCTGTAATTATGTGTCTTTTTGTGTCAATGTTCATGTCATAATATTTCTGCATTATGTCCTTATGTGTTATTTCCATATGTGCCCATGTATTGTTATTTTCACTTGTTCACTTTAGGGTGTTGGTGTGTGCATCATGTTGGTTCCATGTCCTGCTTCGAGATCATAGATACTACATGGTATATATGAGACTTCTAAATACGTGATATGTCGTGTAAATAAGGCCTGTTATAAGCTGGCTCTAGGACATAGTCAAAGGATCACAGTATGAATGGTGATTCCGGATAGACATGTGTATAAACCAGATGTTGTCTCATTGGGCATATATATTAAAAGCCCATTGGTCACTCTATTTAGGAAGAAATATGTGTGACCAAACATGGTATCTGGTTTTCGATTTTAGACTAATTTTAGTCATTGTAGTAATAGTATTTATTATAGTGGGACATGGATAACAATATATTGTACAGTGATGCACACATCATATCACATGTTTGTTGTTTAATATATTGGTTTTTGTATGGTTGCTGTGAGCGTTTTGCGTCCTTATGCTGGAGCGGGTCCCTCTGTAAATAAGATCAAGCATATATTTCAACACATGCAAATCTGCTTTAATGCGATCACATTTTGTAGCCCCCTCACATGGCTCTATCGGCTAGGTGCCTTGCTTTATGAAGTTCTGGCATTTATAATTATAGATCCTCAATCAGATCTGTAAGGGCACATCCTCATATGGGTGCTGTTATGCACATAATAGGGTTAGCTCTTGAGTAACACTATGCTTGCGCTATATATATACATTCTGCACATTGAGCTGCTTGGGCATGTTCGCGCATGCGCGAACCGCCATTATAGATAAACTATGCACTATGCGGGCCACCGTAGTTGGGCTAACTATGCATTAGGCTGAGAGGCAATATGGTGATGCGTTTCAGCAGCGTGTTGCGGGTCACGACACAGAGAGATAGGATGAGTCCGCGCATGTGCGATTATGCCTGGTCAGACCATTGAGGCCACCGTAGTTTAAAGGGAGGTTTGTGTAAATCCAAGATGGCGATGCGTTCCAGCGGATGTATGCGTGTCACAGCGGCGCGGTTTCGCGGGCAATGTTGCGCCTACACGGGTGAGTTTGATTTAATTTTGATTTGTTTGGGTATATAAGGTGGTGGATTAGCATTCACTTATTGCACGTCCCTGAGGAAGGTCACGTTGAGTGTACCGAAACGTTGGAGGTGGTGCCATGTTACTTTGATTACATCTGCATTGGAATCACTAAGACTGTGTGCTGTCTCGTTTTTTCCGGACTTCAATCTGGTAAATTCTATTTATATATATATATATATATATATATATATATATATATATATATATATATATATATATATATATATATATATATATATATATATATATATATATATATATATATGTGTGTGTGTGTGTAGACACATCTGTAATAGCTATTTGCTACCAAAATGCCATACACAGGTCTAACCTGCTGATGTCTGTCAGGCTAACTGAATATAAAAGCCGTGGGTAGCGCAGCTCTAACATCACTTCATTATTTTACTCCTGTGCTAGTTACAGTACTACAGTATCTGTATGCCTGCCATAGCCCGTCAATGCTTGTATACGGTACTTGAAGCATTTTTTTCCAGAAATTAAAGTTTGAAAACGACAGTCAAAAAATAAGGATGAAGTTCGATGGAACTGTAAAATCGCTATTTTTTTTTAAACTTTTGCCTTTTTTTACTTTTATACAGTATTACCAGCTTCACGATTTTAACAATGTTTCACACTTTTTTTTTTGGACAACACATACTGTAATGTACTGTATGTGATTGATACAATTATGTCCTCACTTGTAATAACATTTCACAAATGTTTCATGCTTTTATTTCACTTTCTGATTTATGGGTTTTATAATGCCTTCACAAATAGGACACTAATTAAAAAATATATATTTTTTAACAAATTGATTTTGATTTTTTTTGTTTTCTATTCTACGTACAGTATTGTATTCTAAATGTATTAACCTTCGGTATATAGATAAACATAAAGATTACAAACAGACAGGGTCCCAAGCAGTGATCATTTTAATTAACTTTGCAAACAGTTCTGTTTTTTTTTTATCCCATTCATCCTTGCAGTAAGTATACAAAGATAGTCAGTTACCAACAAGAATACATTTCACGCTTATTAGCTGCAAATTAAGTACTGCACAGTTTTAATTCAACAGGGTTTAGCTGAGCCATCTCCCCCTTCATTGTGTAGAAAGCCTTCACTGCCAATACTATTGAAGTCCAGGGGGGAAAAATGTAATGGTTTTTTTTCTTGAGGAGAGAATAATTGTCGGGTTTAAACAATACCTTATGTGATGTGTAGTTTTCATATTTAAACAAATATAACATTTTTAAAATCACTACCTTTTTAATTCTCAATGATGTTGCATGTTATGTGATGGATACAGTATTTATCATATAGTATGTAACCTAATGTGACATATTCTTATCTATTCTTACTGTATACATAAATATTCCACACACACTCTGGGAGTAATAACTTTTATTAATTTAACAAACAATTGTAATAGCTGAAAACAAGAATACATTTCACATTCAAAGGGGCTTTTAATTTCATGGGGGTTAGCTGAGTCACCAGGTGTAAACGACAGCTACAGTACTATATGCATCTAATAAGGGGCTTTTAATTCCATGGTGTCTTTTAAAGCAAGCAGATTTCTTTTTGTCATTGAGAGGGGGGGATTAGGCCAAACCATTGACTGTTATTATGCAAACAGGACAATTGGCTTCGACATTTCCCCCCCCCCCTCCCTTCTAGGAGTGCCGCCTCTCCTGTGAAAGAAAAATAGCTGCAGGATTAGTGTATTGAAGGCCTTGACTGTTTATTCGTTTTCTGTGGGTGTTAATACAGTTAAACTGTTAGTTACTGTACCTGTAATACAGAATGTGTTTTTTCGAATAGTAGGTAATACACAGATGTCTAATATAAATACATTCTGTATATAAAAAGGGAAGAAGCGCAGACATGAAATGATAATGTAAGATTAACTTTACTGTAAGTCTAACATGTAAACTGCTTCCTGTCAGTACCATACTTACCTGTACTGTACCTTACTACATGCCGGTCGCATTCCCATGATGCTTTAAGAGATAGGGAAAAACTCTGCTAATATGATTAATGTAATTGTTGCATTTATGTACATTGTGTATGTCTCTCCAGAAACTCTTTATTCCTTTTACGAGTTCTACCTTGTTGGTCAGTTTCACAACCTTTCTTACAGTAGATGATTCTTCAGAGGCATGCCACACTATGGGGTTCAAATCTGGTGATCTGGAACTGTAGGGAAAAAATGTGGTGAATTGTCACGGGAGACGAGGCAATTTACACCTTTTTACCAGAATCATGCATTGAGCAAAACAAGTTAATGAAATAAATTGTAAATTTATTCAGAGGAAAAAACAAACACCCAAGGTTACACAAACGAAATAAGAAAATACACACTTTCTTGGGAACTGGGGTACACAAACTACTTTCCTAGGTGCAGGGAATCCTACCAAAGTATTTTCCCCAAACACTGAGATTTAGCCTGCCACATCATGGAACTGAAATCAGCCTGCAGTTTCAGACACCACCCCCCCCCCCCTCTCTAGAGGTCTGTAAGTTACTTGCTGGATACACGGCTAAGAATCATGGAGAACTCCAGAGAATGTTCTCAGCAGCCAATCAGAGCAGGGCTCATCTGACTGATGATGTCAGAGAAAGGGGCATGTCTATCTGCAGGGAAGGCTCCTCAGAGTCAGAGAGAACCCAAATGGCTGTTGGGGCCTTTTCCTCTGCCTCTCCTTGCTACCAAATGGCCCAACACCCCTGGACATCCTGGATTCCCTTTGAGGCTAGATGGCTAGGCAGACATGTCTCTTATAAAAATTCTCAGACTGACTGCATGGATTTGAACCATACTTTAATAAAGTATAAACCACGGGGAACCTGATATACATGTGGGAAATTAGTTGGGAATATCTGGGCTCGAAAACCAGGAGTCTGGGGGACACGGTGCAGCCCCAATGTAATTCACCCACAAATAGTGCCTGCACTCCGAGGAGAATCAGGGAACCACCAGAAGTAGCTGGCACCCCTGAACTCCTGCAATCAAAAGGAAAACATTTTCGCCCCAATATCCCACCTAAAACGTACACTCCCAAAATCTGGAGTTTCTACGACACTGGGAACTCTGAAAGCCCCTAAACATGTCAGGTTTTTCTATACTTTACAGGGACTTCCAGAGCCCACAAACCCAATACAGGTTCTCAGACACCTTGGCACTACCCTTATGTTATCTAGGGATCCCTGCAGCTACAAGAACACTTTTCATCACTGCATAAAGCATATATGTACTTACAGTAACACCATTTGTTACTAAAATATACACTTTAAAAACCTAAGTCTTTCTGGTATGGGAAATAGAATAAAAAAATGCACTTTATTTTTCACTAGCCATATTCCCCACACACTATTGCATAGACTTAGTACAGATTCTAAGAAGCCCCTCACAACCTTATAGGTATGGTTGGAGCACCTCAGAACCCCTATACCAGTTCTGGGTGACCTGGGCATTTACTGGGTATCCCCATTAACCATGGGACCCGTTGACTGTTTCAGGGACACCTCATATCCCTATGCCCCTTTTACCTTTCTGGTTTGCACTGAAGCAGGGAACCAACCCATGAACCTCTATATACAGTAGGTTCTGGGTGGCCAGTAACGGATACTGTATTGTGCATTCTTTCATCTTCTTCCATGGATCAACCCCGATTCTAAGGACGCAGGAACCAGCTTGTTCTGCTGTCCCAACCACGAGAACGGTGGCAGCTGTTTCCAATCCAAAGCTAAAGGTGCCTAAAAAAAAGGTACTGAAGGCTCCCAAGGCAAAGATCCCTGGCCCTTTTTATGTAGAGAAGAAAATGGCCAAAGTCTTCAAAGATGAAATTATTTGGGTGGGCCGCTCAAGTGCCCCTGCACCCATCAAATCCGAATCGGATGTCCCACACTTTTCATATCGGATTTCCTGCACTTTTCACTTCCATCACCCACCACCACCAATGCCCAAACAGCCGCCCACTCTGACCTTTTGCCCATCGAGGCTCGTCCGGACACCCCCCACTCACCTCCACCACCCATCCACGCCGAGGCTTGTCCGGACACCCCCAGCTCAACAACCGAGCAATGTAGGGACAGAATGTAGGCCAAGATGGATCTTCTTTTAAGAGGATCGACAGGTGCCTGGGTATTCGCATGGAGAAGATTGAGAGGAACATCACGGGGATCTATTCTTTGCTTGGAGTCCCTGCCCCTGTATGTCCGATGCAGGAGGGCGACCGGGAGGCGCCTTCTTCTCCCATGAAGGAACCGCATACACAGCCCTGTTCACCCTCTCCATCCCTGTATTTGACCTTCACGTGTCAAAACCAAGCACACCATGGGAACCCCCACACTCATCCCCTCCATCTCCCTTCTGTTGGAGTCGATGACAACCCCGTGAGACTGGATGGCCTCTACAGGAGGAAAGCATTCCCTAGACCATCTACCGCTGCCAGAAGCACACCCGGTCCAGCACCCAGGATTGAACAGCTCCCAGACATCACCCTGAACGACCTCCCGCAGAGCATCGGGAAAAATACAAGACGAGATGCGGTGGATACCCACATAAATTTGCCCAGTTCATTTTGAAACACCACGTCAGTTTTGAGATGTACAGCGAGTGGAGCCAAAAGGCAATAAGACCAAGAAGGGGCTTCCTGTAAATTTAGGGAGAGCTATTATGGATGAAGGGAAATGCTATTTCAATGTGAACGGGCTACTTGTGAGAACCATGAGAGATGGCATCAATGGCCTTTTGAGGCATAAAAGGGCTCTTCCCTGGAGGTCCATCAACTTGCTGGACGACTACACGTGTTACATTTATTTACAAATAAAGATGCGCCACAAATGTTTTTAATATAATTTTTTAAAAGTTAATTGTTTTAAAATTATTTAATTGTTTAATGCTTCTTTTCTATTTTGCATGTCTGGAGCTGGGCAAAGACAACACGCAGAAAACACCTCCCTTGGAGCAGGAAACTCGCCCAGCAATACTGCCAGGTAAGACACTGTGCTACAATCCATGCATGCCATGTCATTTCCCCTCAAAACCCCTTAAAACCTAATGTAAACCCCTAGTCCTAATGTAAAGTGCTGTACCCCATGCCATGCATGCTTTTTCTCCCACAACCCCAAAAAAACAAAGGATTTAATAATGTAATGTACTGTTGTCATGGTTTAATCATTTTTCATGTGTAGTCATAATGTACAGTAAAGTACTGTACCGCATGCCATGTCCTTTCTCCCCAAACCCCTAAAAACATAGGATTGCATAATGTACGGTGCATTTGTTAATATTGAATATTGTCTTTTTCTTTAAAAACCAAGATGTCCAAGAAGAGCCAGCCAGTGCGAAGAATAAAAATACAAGAAGATTGTACATTTGGAAGAGGTGGCGACGTTGTATTTTTGTTTTATTAATTTTAACTTTATTATCCTGTACGAATAAAACATTTCATTCTTTAAAAATACATTTTGGTGTGCATGTTTTTACTGTTTAGATACACTTACAGTAGTACTATACATAAAGTACTAAAGGCATTTAAATATACTATATATAAATATCTCATTGACATATACAGTATAAACATCTTTAAAAAAAGTTGCATTTACTGTTAAGATACATTTACAGTTGTGCAATACAGGTAATCCCCGTTATCCAACAGTTTCACTTTATAACGAATGCAAAAGGAAAGGGGAGGGGAAACTCCCACTTGTGATGCTAACCAGGAGCAGACAATTGCCTTATTCATAATATATAAACCTCTTCATTGCATGAGACAGTTCATGAGACCCAGGAATCCAAATAGTCCAACAATGAACACACTCCCATACACTTACCACTAGTCTGTATAGGTAGATCTTGTGTGGTAGTCTGGGCAATGTGTAGGACTGATCACATAAATGAAGTAAATGAATTACTCACTGCTGACCTTGGGGATATCCTGGTCCTGTCAGGCGTGCTCCTACCGAGAAGTAAATGGAGAAAGTGCAGGAAAAACAGCGGTGCATCTGCTGCTGCTGAAGATAGATTTGAAACCACAAACTGCAATAACTAGGTGCAAAAATGTATTTGGGGCATAATAAAAACAGCCAAAAGGACACTCTAACGCGTTTCATGTGGTATCCCACGCTTTATCAAGTTTTTGCAATTTGCAGTTTGTGGTTTCAAATCTATCTTCAGCAGCAGCAGTTGCACCGCCGTTTTTCCTGCACTTTCTCACTTTACAACGAATGACATATCCAACGCTTTACAATGCAACCCTAAGGGCCATTTTTAAATGCTGGAATGCGTTATACAACACCTGAATGCATTATCCAACACTCATCGCAACTGATTAACATGGAACTCACTTACAATGGTTTCACTATCCAACGCTACTTCCAGAACAGATTCCGTTTGATAACTGAGGATCGCCTGTACATACTGTACAGTAAAGCAAGGGAGCGCAATATTTTCCCCCTGTGCCCCCTAGCCAGCGGGCCCCCCTCCTTACCATGGTTCCTGGCGCCTGGACATTATGACGTCACGTTGCCATTGTCACGATGGACACAACTATTATCAACACATTTATATTTTGTGTTTAGATTAAGCATACAAGTTGAGCAAAATAAATTGTAATTTATTTGCTTGATAGACAGACACACGACAACCTTAGAATACACTTAATAAAAACACTTCCTCAACAGAGAACAGGATAGAATGTCAAGAAATAAAACAAAGCCCCAGAATATTGTCTCTTTAACATGCAGTCCTGTTGCGAAGGACGCACGCTGTAAATTAAATATCTCCTTGAAAATGGCAAAGTTCGTTCTGGTCCGTTGGGGTTTGTTAGATAACCCCCAGCACTAACAAAATCCTGAAGTAGAGTTCTGTACTTGGTTCAGATAGAAAGATTTTGTTGCGTTCTGAATTCGCTGGTGCTGCTCTTATCCGCTATTAGAAGCGTGATGGAAGTCCGCTCACATGGTTAAATGAAAAACGAAAGACAACGGGGATAGCTTGGGCAGCATGTATATAGGGTTTGAGAGCCTATCTCCAACATGCCAACCCAATCCCCCTCGTGGGAATGTTCTCATTCCCCAATCCCTTACTTGCCCACAGTTCGGAGAGTGGGCACTCTAGAGATTTCCTGTTGCTACAGCGCCTGTGCGACATTGCTACCTGGCCTGCTTAGCATATGTGTACTCCCCTTTCTACCTGGCATCTCCCTGGCTGGGGAGGGAAACTCAGGGTGTGAGCTAGCCCAGATGGCTAACAGAACTTCCTATTTAGCAACCATCCTGGCTAATTCACACATTCTGACTCTGGGGCTTTCATATGCAACACTTCCCTAGACTCACAGGCATTGACCCAGCAAGTGATCTTTGAAGCTTGCATAGGAAAGTGACCCAGTTGATAGGTGTCAAAACATTTGGTTTTTGTGTGCATTTTAATGACAGGAGAAAAAACTTCATCCTGCTTCTCCTTTTAAAACCTGCAGCAAAAATACACTTTATTGAAAATACATGTTCCCCTTATCTCACAATTATATTTTCCATATGTGTGTGCTTGAGATGTTATATGGGGGCTGCACACCAAATTTCAGGTTTTAACCCCTTCCGTTCCCGAGTTATGGCTTCTTCCTGAACTGGCAATGCTGGGCTATGGGATTCTCACATCAATTGACTTGCGGTTATGGGTTTCTCACGTCATTTGACCGAGTTCCCACGCCAATTGCGAATTGCCTTTCAAGACGCGCCATTAACCGGGACGTCGATACATTGTATCCGAGTACCACTTGAGAATGGAAACCGCAGCCCTTTGATTCAATTGACTCTGCTGTTACGGCTTCCAGTCTCATTAATGGATACCTATATTTGGCAATGGAACAAAGAGACCGCGCCACACTTATCCACTTAACTTGTGGTTTAGCGTTCGCAGCGGCATCCATGCGGGGCATGGGGTAGGCATCTGAAACCGTCCCTGCATTGAGCTGCCGGTAGTCCACACAGAACCGGGTGGTCCCATCCTTCTTAGGTACTAGGACTACCGGACAAACCCATGGGCTCTGAGATGATATAATTACCCCTAGGGCAGGAGTCACCAAACTCTTAGTCCAAAAGAGCCAAATATGAGTAGCACAGCGATTTAGAATTTTTCAAAGAGCCATAAATATATTTTTACAAGTATGGTTGATTAACCGTCATCACATCAGGCTGTCCCCCCATCATTATTCCCCCTCATCACATCAGGCTTCCCCCCATCCCCCCCAGGGCCGCCAACAGAAATCATGGAGCCCCGAACCCATAGCACACCTACCACAAAAAAATATCTTTTAGCGCGCAACTTTTACTTAACTGTTTTCTTATTGTGATACAGAAAAAAACATTACAATGCAACCTATTTATTTTTATATTTTCAACAAAAGACATGTCTGGTGGATGACTGGGTGGGTGAATGACAGTTGGGTGAATGACGGTGGGTGGGTGAGTGACGGTGGGGGGGTGGAGGAATGTGAGACAGTGACTGGGTGAATGACAGTGACTAGGGGTGTGGGTGACAGTGACTTTGAATGACAGTGACTGTGTGGGTGAATGACAGTGACTGTGTGGGTGAATGACAGTGACTGGGTGGGTGAATGACAGTGACTGGGTGGGTGAATGACAGTGACTGGGTGGGTGAATGACAGTGACTAGGTGGGTGGGTGAAAGTGACTAGGTGGGTGTGTGGGTGACAGTGACCGGGTGGGTGGGTGAATGACAGTGACTGGGTGGGTGGGTGAATGACAATGACTGAGTGGGTGGATGACAGTGGGTGGGTGGGTGAATGACGGTGGGTGGGTGAGTGACTGACGGTGGGTGGGTGGGTGAATGACGGTGGGTAGGTGGGTGGATGAATGACGGTTGGGTGAATGGTTGAACATGACTGGGTGAATGACAGTGACTGGGTGGGTGGGTAAATGACAGTTGGTGGATTGGTGAATGATTGAATGACGACTATATGAATGATGGTGGGTGGTTGAATGGGAGACAGTGACTGGGTGAATGACAATGACTGGTTGGGTGGGTGAATGACGGTGGGTGGGTGGGTGAATGATGGGTGAATGACGGTGGGTGGGTGAATGATTGTGGGTGGGTGGGTGGGAGACACTGACTGGGTGACAGTGACTGGGTGGGTGACAGTAACTAGGTGGGTGACAGTGACTAGGTGGGTGACAGGGACTAGGTGGGTGACAGTGACTGGGTGACAGTGACTGGGTGGATGACAGTGACTTACCTTGACCGGGTGGGTGCAGGTTGCCGCCGGACTCTTTCCCCTCCTGCCCCCGATATCCCTGCGGCAGCTGCCCGGGAGGGGGGGGTGGGCTTGGGGGGTGCGGGAGGTGGGGTCGGGGGCAGGGGGCCCACGGGAGGTGGGCTCGGGGGGAGTGCGGGAATCTGGCTGCGGGGGGAGCGCGGGAAGCAGGGGGAAGCAGGCCGCAGGATTAGCTAGTACTTCCCCCTCCGTCCCACATTGGGGGCGGGGTGGGGGGAGGGGCCGCCGCAGGAGGAGCTGGTACTTCCCCATCTGTCCCACATTGGGAGCGGGGGGGGGGGGGCCGCCGCAGGAGGAGCTGGTACTTCCCCCTCCATCCCACGTTGGGAGCGGGGGGGAGCGGCCCTGACCTGCGCATGCGCGTCGGGACCGCTGGGGAATCGCCACCATTTTTCGCCACGTGCCTGCCCCGCAATTCCTGAGGAGAGCCGCACGAACGTGCCCTAAGAGCTGCAAGTGGCTCGCGAGCCTCGGTTTGACGACCCTTGCCCTAGTGCCAGCATCTCTTCTACCTCCCTCCCTATGCTGCCTTTAATCTCAGCTGAGACCCGGTAAACATGCTTGTGTGTAGGGCTCTCAAATCCCCTGTAAGCACTGGGAGATCAGTGATGTGTGTCCTGTCTGGCGTATCTGTGAACAGAGCCCTATACTGTTCTAGCATAGCCCTGGCCTCTGCTCTCTGTCTGACACTCAGCTGATCCCCTATCTCTACCTGCTCTACAGTACCCCCCTGCCTAGCCTCCCCTAGGGGATCTGGCAGAGCATTGCTTGCCGGATCCCCCATCGGTGGGCTGCAAATGCCTAGCGCCGATGCCATACTCAGGGCTATATACTCCTTGAGCATGTTAATGTGATACGTTTTGGTCCTCCCTGTCTCAGCATCTACCTGTACAACATAGTTGCACTTGTTCATCTTTCATAGTACCGGATACGGTCCCGACTAGGCAGCCATTAATTTGTTCTCCCGAGTGGGTTTCAGAACAAGTACTTGCTGTCCTGGGATGAACTCTCTGCTATGGGCATTCTGATCATACCAAGTCTTCTGCTTGGTCTGATCAGCCCTAAGGTTGTCCTGTGCCAACCCCATGAGCATCTCTAACCGGTCTCTGAGATCTACCACATATTGAAGCGTCAGTATTGGTAGTGTCCCCTTCCCATCCCTCACGGAATAGGTCCAGAGGTCCCCGTACCTTACGACCGTATAGCAGCTCAAAGGGAGAAAAGCCTGTAGATTCTTGCGGTACAGTGCCGGCCGCCCTGAGTCTAAATCCGCTGGATCCGCGGCTCTCTGATAATCTTGGTCAGATGCGTTTTTTTTTTGGTCCGGAGTGAATTGCGTTATTTTAGCGCTCGTGATATTAGCATTTTATTCTCGCTGTCTGCAATACTGCAATGCCGTGTAAAAACTCAGGGGGGCGTTTGTCTTGGAAGTGTAATATCTTTGCGGTTCAACCTACAGTACGTCAGTACACAGTCTGTGTGTGCGCGCGCAGTAATTGTAAATTTGCATATTTACATTATACATGCATTTGCAGGGCTGTACTGTACAGTATGTCTCATTTGAAAATTGTTGAAACGCATAGGCGTGTACAGTACTGTAACAGTGTCACATTTCGGCATATACAGCGCTCTCCCCTTGCTCAGGATAATTAACTGCACTGCAGGGTATTTCAACTTCTTATCTTCTCTACAATGCAATACATCTCTCCAACACCATTCCTTTGAACGTGTGTCTGGTTTCAATCACATTCCTGCTAGACAGCAGGTGATTACTGCACATGCGCCTGTAACTTCGCCCACCACTGCTTGCTTGAGTGAGTAACCAAAAAAAAAAAAAATTATTATAATTTTTTATTTTCTCCACAAGCCTGCAAAAACCATCATGATACTGTATTACGATATTCAATCTGTGCTGTAGCTTTTGACTGCGACCCTGTGCGTTTGACTGCACATGGTTGATTTGTGTGCTTAATACGTACTGCATTTGGGGGTGTAGGGATCATATTATTATGATGAACTGCCTTTTGAAATTATGTAATTTCTTTGAACTGCTGCACAGCTAATCCTTCATGCAGCCCCCTGCCCCACGCACACACACAAGGCTCGCTCAAGGTTTTGAAACTCTTATCGACAGACACCTCCACAGAGTCATTCATTTTCTGAAGCTTGTCATTGTGTTTTTATCTGTCCCTAGCCGAGCGTCAGTCACCTCACTGCGCCTGCGTGTAATCCTCTTTGAGATGGGAGCTAGCTGATTACTGCGCATGACTCACCCAAGCCCCCCCCCTTCCAACCCTTTGAGGCTTTGTTTGCAGTAACTCTTTGGAAAAATCCCTTCTCGAATTTGATATGTAAATCTAATTTGCACAGCATTGTAAGACTTGAGAGTTAAAAAAACCATTAACTGATTCATGTTGTTTTGTCATTCATTCTTTTTCTTTGGTGTACTGTAGGTGTGTGTGTGTGTGGGGGGGGGGGTTGTTGTCAATGATTATGATTAGCAGGAATGTAAATAAATATTTATTTTACCAGGAACAAAAAAAAAATATATAAAACGCTTGCCATTGTGTTTTTAATCAGTCCCTAGCAGAGCATCACCTATCTATGCGCCTGCGTGTAATCCTCTTTGGGATGGGAGCTAGTTGATTACTGCGAATGCGCCTGTAACTTCACCCACCACTGCTTGCTTGAGTGAGTGACCAAAAAAATAATAATTCTTGGGTGTACTGTACTGTAGGTGTGTGTATGTGTGTGTGTGTGTGGGGGGGGGGGAGGTTGTTGCCAATGATTATGATTAGAAAGAATGTAAATACATTTTTATTTTATCAGGAACCAAAAAATACAAATATAAAAATAATCATGAATAATACATAATGCAGTCTTTATTAAGTTCTTCTGGCAGATTGAAATTGAGGGCCGGTGAATAAACATGAATAATGCACATTGATAATAATATTATTTAATAATATATAATTTATAATATATATATAGTAATATAATTTTTTCCGTCTTTATCTTCTTCCTCATTCTGTGTACAGTACAGTAGTTCATTGAGAGAGAGGTGAGGTTTTGTGTTCATCATTACTGCTGTTTATATACTGTACACTTGATTGTACAAACAGTTCAGACTATACACAACACCCCCTTCTCTCCCAGTCCATCCTTTTTTCCTGAAAAGACAAGAAAACAAAAAATTAGTGCAGTTACGTGCGTACTGTATTATGGCATTGTGTGCTGTGTAGTACTGTTAAACTTGTCTATACTGGAACTACTGTATACTGTGACTACTGTTAAATACTTTGCAACCAGATGGCTGGTGCTGCTCTCTGGAAAGAAAAAAATTGAGCAGTTAGGTGCATACTGTATTATGGCATTGTGTACTGTATAGCTACTCCATATTGGACTACAGTAGGCAGTTAGTACTGTCAAACTAGTCTATACTGGAACTACTGTATACTCTGACTACTGTTAAATACTATGTAACCAGATGGCTGGTGCTGCTCTCTCTGGAAAGAAAAAAATTGAGCATTTACTGTACTGTAGGTGCATACTGTATTATGGCATTGTGTACTGTATAGCTACTCCATATTGGACTACAGTATGCAGTTAGTACTGTCAAACTAGTCTATACTGGAACTACTGTATACTCTGACTACTAGGAAAGAAAACATCTGTGCCATACTTACCTGTATCATACTGTACTTACAATACTACAGTACAGTACTATACCATACTACCTTCCTGATGTTTGCCCATTACGTGCGATCACAATGGGCAACACAGTCGCAATATGGTCAATATATTTATTGCAGCGTTCCACGGTGAGTACATCGTTCCAAAAACTCAGTATGCCTTTCGCCAACTCATCCTTTTTGGAGGGTTTCACCACTTTTCGGATATGGTCCTTCAGCTGATGCCAGACCATTTCGATCAGATTGAAGTCTGGCGATCTGTCATTGGAAAAAAGGACAATTAGTTTAAGAGATACAGTACACAGTAAAAACAGCGGGGGAAAAAAATGAGACACGGTTACCGCACTTACTCCGCTGGAGTCTTCACCCAGTTGATACCGCGCTCAAGGATATGCGCTGTTGATGCGGTGTGCTTTTGGATCGTTGTCCTGGTAGAAATGGTGACCATCCGGGAACTCACGTGTGATGTATTCCACAATCTCAGGCACAATTTTGTCTTGGAAGAAAGCTTTATTCATGATTCCTATAACAAGAAAAGAAAAGTGCTCAAAAAACTTCACACTAGAACAGTACAGTGCATAAGGCTACATTATATTGTATATATTTTACCTTCAAAGATGACAATGCATCCTGGTCCACGCCTAGAGTTGGCACCCCACACATGCATCTTCACTGGGTGTTTTGGCCGCGGCTTCATAGATATGCGACCTTTTTTGTGGAATGCAAAGGTGGCAAATCTCTCCAGCGATACAGTAGACTCGTCAGTGAAGATGCAATCCTGGAAAGTTTCTCCACTGTCGATCCATGCCTGGGCCTGGACCACTCTCTTGATTTTGTTTACGTCCCTTATCATGGGGTACACTCTGTAATGACAAGGAATAAATCATTTTAGCGGTACAGTACAGTTTCTTAAACAACACTTTTACCTCCTGTACTGTCCAGTACTAACCTCATACGTCCATATTTCCATCCAATTCTGCGTCTCATCTTCTTTATGCTGGTCTCGGATACAGTCAGATTGTGATTTTCCTGCAGAGTGTATTTGACCCTTAATGCACTCTTCTCATCATTCTCACTTATTTTGTCGACCAGAAGAGTTGTCTCTCTACAATGTACAGAAAAACAATCCGGTAAGTTACAGTGCAGTAGGCCACAAGCACAGCACATCATAGTATACAATGAGATATTGTTCTATAAATATGCAGCAATATAAAAAATATATATACTGTTGCTATACTGTATAAATATACCGAAATAACTCTAAAATTAGATACAGTAGATCTACAGTACACAATATATTGTTCTATTAATATGCAGCAATATAAAAAATATACATATACCGTTGCTATACTGTATAAATATACTGAACTAACAATAAAATTAGATATAGTAGATCTACAGTACACAATATATTGTTCTATTAATATGCAGCAATATAAAAAATATACATATACTGTTGCTATTCTGTATAAATATACCAAAATAACTATAAAATTAGATACAGTAGATCTACAGTACACTATTACAGTACACTAGTAGATCTACAGTACAATATTTAAAAAAAAAAAATTTAGTTATATAAAAATACTTACGCGTTAGTTACCGTTGGTGTCCTTTTGCGTTCTCTGTTTTTTCCGTGTGCATGATAGCTCACGGTGGTTGCTGGCACAACGATGCCAGAAGTAGCTAACCAGCGTTGGATAGCAGCAATTCGGTGTCCGCTCGTGTACATCTCCTTAATTCGCATGCTGAGCTCCTTTGAAATCTTTTTAACAGGCATTGCTGCGAGTAGAAAGAAATACAAACACAAGAAAGTATATTCGATGTTTAGTCTGTGTATTCAATGTGCAGTGAATCCACAAAATGGATGGTGTATTTATACGGTAATGACTCACATTAGAGTACGCCCACTTTCAACACCTGTACCTCGTCGCCATGCATAAAAGGTTACACACTTTGAATAGCCCACCACTCGATGATCTTTATCTGAACTTGCCCTTGTCCAGATACTGCATTGTGCCATCTGCTTCCATGGATCAACCCCGATTCTACAGACGCAGGAACCCACTCGCCTCTGCCGTGCCTGTCATGCAGAAAAAGCGAAAGGCGGCAGCCATTTCCACACCAAGGCCAAAGCGACAGGCTAAGGCCAATAAAAAAAACCTTCTGCTGACTCCAAAGGCTAATGGTTTTAATAGACGTCAGCCTTATTATGTCAAGAAGAAATACGGTGATGTACACTCAACGCAAAACAAATGGCAGCCAACCCATCGAACCCGCAGACCACTTTCTCCCATACGCTTCGACGACTCTGCCGCTGCTCTCTCGGAAATCTTCAGCCCGTCTTCTCCACTACTCGTCCTCGACACTGCCGCCACCCTCCCGGAAACCCACAGGCCATCTTCGCCAGTTTTATTCGACGATGCTGCCACTGGTGCCTCTGAAATCCACGGGTCACTTTCTCCTTTGCGCTTAGACGACTCTGCTGCTTCTCGCCTGGAAATCCAGAGGTCACTTTCTCCATCCCTCTTCGATGACGCTGCTGCTTCTCTCCATGGAACCCCCATCTCATCCTCCGTAGCACCCATCCACCCAGATGTCAACAGCACGCCATGCACCAGAAGCAGCTCGTTAGACCAGATGCTGAATGGGATAAGTGTGGATATCCCCGGGAACTCTATTGTGCTGGCAAAGATAGCTCTGCTTCTGGAGACCATGCTAAATATGGAGCAACGGATGCTAAATATGGATCAACGGATGGATCGACGGATGGAGAAGATAGAGGCTGACATAGCGGGGATACATAATTTGCTCTGTGTTCATGCCCCTGTATCCCCGACGCGTAGCAGGAGGGTGGCATGGATGTGATGAATGGGAGCATCGACCACCTTCCATCACCAAGCGCAGCCCCTCCACCAGAAGATTTTGTGTATATGTATGCCGTTGAGGAGGAAGATAACATGACAACCCCTTCAAGACCACGCCAGGAGACAACACGGCGACCAAGACAGGAGGAAAGCTTCCTCCCATACAACCTACCCTCACCCGACGCCACAAGCACACCCGCTCCCAGAAGAACACCTACATTTGCTCGCATCGATACGATGCCTGACATCATCCTGCGCGATATGCCACCGGCACTCAGGGAGAAGTATAGGGTGATGAGTGCTGGTGTACCCCACAAGTATGCCTTGTTAATTTTACAGCACCATGTGTCCTACTTGATGTACTGCGAGTGGGCCTTCAAAGTGAATTACGAAGGAAATTGCGTAAAAAAGGCGCTTCCTGCCAATTTAAGATATACGATTCTGGATGAATTGCGGCGCTTTTTTTCAATTACAGATCCTGTAATGAAAGGCGTTCGAGACTGCATTAATGGTGTTTTGCGCCACGCAAGGTATCGGCCATGGAAGGACAATCTGGTGCGTGAGTGTTCAACTGTTGTAAATGTTTGGTAAATGTTTTGTTCCAGTCCCCGAGGGCCGCAAACAGGCCCGGTTTTCAAGGTTGTCCTAAAAACCGGGCCTGTTTGCGGCCTTCGAGGACTGTAGTGGGGCAGGCCTGACTGACTGTTCTGCACTCCATCCCACTGTAAATGTTTTGACTTGCCGTTCTTTAATAAAGGAGATGTTGCGTTTTGTATATTTTATGAATAAAGATTTTTTTTTAATCACAGGTAAGACCATACTGTTGTGCTGAACTGTACTGTACATGTTTTGACCTGCTGTACTTAAATAAAGGAGATGTTGTGTGTTTTAACTTGTATTAATAAATAAATGTTTGTATTTACTGTACACAAGACCTGCACAATTCCAGTCCCCGAGGGCCGCAAACAGGCCCCTTTTTCAAAGGTTACCCTGAAAACCGGGCCTGTTTGCTGCCTTCAAGGACTGTAGTGGTGCAGGCCTGACTGACTGTTCTGCACACCATCCCACTGTAAATGTTTTGACTTGCCGTTCTTTAATAAAGGAGATGGTGCGTTTTGTATATTTTATGAATAAAGAATTTTTTTAAATAACAACATGTGACTGTAAACCATACTGACTGACTGACTAAATGTTTTTACTTTCTGTACATAAATGTTTTCACTAGCAGTAAACCATACACCTGTTGATGTTTTGAATTGCTGTGCACTTTAAATGTTTTTTACATTGTACAGTATTTGTAAATAAATGTTTTTGTACTTACTCCACCAATAAAAGAACATATTGATTTGTTTTATATTGTTCCATTGGCTCTTTTGATACTGTAACAAGATACAGTGTTTCTAGAATGTACACTACTGTCCAGGCATACTGTACTGTATACTGTAGGCATGCTCAGTACTTCACATCACAAGAGCATTAAAAAAAATAGAAGACACATACTGTACTGTACAGTATGTACTGGTACTGTATAGAAGACACATATTGTATGTATTGTAATACATGTAGAATAAATGCATACTTTTTATTCTTTCGGGTTTATTACACAGTATATATAAAAAAGTATTGTATACTGTACAGTCGGAAAACATCAGCATACTGTTTCAGGTATTCTATCCTAATCAATAACAACGGTCACTAAACTGTAGACTCCGGTAAGTGGTTTTAAAAATCCGATTCAGCAATGTGCAGGCATTGTTACACAAAGCGATATTATCCATCGAAATCCCTCCATTTGCCGTTTTCTTTTCTGAGGAAAAACAAAAAGAAAAGTTTTACTGTAATGGTCAGTCTCCTAAAGAAGTTTCCAGTCAGTCCCACCAATAATTTTCTCGGGGGGCGTCTCCTGTTCACATGCGCATGCGCATACCGTCGATGTGATGACACGTATATGCGTTTCAAGAAGGTTCCAATGCACATGCGCCTAGCGTTCCACCAATTGTTCAGTATCTGCAGTACTGTACTGTAGATGCCGCTCAGCCAATGATATAGCTTACAGGAGAATCACTTGACTTTTGAATCGCACCGATATTGATTATTTCAAAATAAAAAAAAACAGAAAAAATACGGCAACATTACTCACCATAGAATTTCCCAATCAACTGGCACCGGCGCCGGGCCACTGCCAGTCCAGTATTCTTGATCATACACGTTGACAGTTGGCAGCGGGACTACTACACCTGTAGTCAGCTGATGAGACTGGAAATTGCTTAGGTACATGCAAGCTTGCTCGAAACTCCACGCAAAATCCGGCTCAGGGGTCAGGTATCCATGCGTGGACAGACAACAAGGGTTGTCACTGATGGTGGGACCGTTATTGGAAGCCGGTGCTGGTGCTGGCGCATTGCTTGCCAGCGACTGTCGTTTCTTACTTGGTTTTAACACGACCTTTCGCCTTTTGCCGTCTGCATGATCATAGATACAGGAAAAACCCGGTGATACACACCAAGACCCTCCAATAAATTCTGGATCAATACGATAAAAACATGGATCGCTACATAACCTTTTCCTTATTGCACGCTTCCACACATGAGGAGCTGGCGAAAATTTGTAAAAGTCATAGTTTTCGATAAAATACTGATAAATTTGAACAACTGTTGCCATCTTATCATCAGTTGCATTAATCGCGGCCCATATCAAATACGCGTACGTTCTGTCGGGTTTTTGGAAAACGGGCTGCACTTGAACACTCATGGCGGCGGGTCTCTGGAGAATAACAGAAACTGGTCTTTGTCTTTCTTTAATATGAAAAGCCTAAATTGATACATTATTGTAACCTCTTCCTTCAGTCCCAAGGCCAATTTACAATAGCACACTGTGGTATCTTTTTTAAACGAAACACCTGCAAGTCGACACATTACTGAAGCGCATGCGCATTACAATTCATGAATATCTGCCATCTGGTAAACACGTGAAGAATTGCAACCTATTAAATCCGAACCATTCTCAATAAACGCATGAACCGCGCATCAACCGCGTCTGAGAACGCCACTACTAGAATACATCGTGGCGGAAAACATGTCTATTTTAGGCGAAAAGTGCTTTCTCGCCTCGCCAATGGCAGAAAAAAAACCCCGCCAAAACACGCTACGTTTTTGCCCCTTACTGAATAGGGGTAGGCATTTTTGGTGGGAAACGGGCGAGAAGTGCCTTTCCGCCGCTTACTGCATGAGGCCCTATGTCGGCAAAAGCCATGTAATTTTCAGGATAGTTGCGAGCAGTGTAAAGTATGTTTTCTGCCAAGTTTGAAGGCAATTGGATTATGTTTTGGCACATTAATCCATGTTAAACATGTCCATATTAAGTATTTTGCCCTTCTTAAAGTGCGTAACGTAAATAATTTGCAGTGTGTGTTAACAAACACCTTGAAAATTTCTGGATAGTTATGGACAGTATACAGCACATCATGTGCCAAGTTTTAAGTGTATGGGTTTATGTTTTGACACTTTAATTAACATTAAGCACTTTACATTAAGCATTTTCCACTTTCAGAAAGTGCTTAATGTATATAATTTTCAGTGCATGTTATGAAAAGCCATGACATTTTCAGGATAGTTTTGGGGAGTGCAAAGCATGTACTGTGAAAAGTTTGAAGGCAATTGGTGTATGTCTTGGCACATTTATCCACATTAAGCATTTTTCACATTAAGCATTTTAGTCTGTCCCTCCTATCCGAAGAGTAAACACAGACTCGTCTGACTACCAGCATCCTGGTGAGATCCTCTAGGGAAACGCTAGTTGAAAGGATCGGTTCTGATGCTTTTATCCCTTGAGTCATCCGATGAGGTCAGTCGACCTCTTGCTGTTTGGTTCAATCGTCTTCCTAGGGTGTAGAAAGCCACTGACTGGAGTGGGCCAGTCTCCCAGTCATCAGATGGATGTGCGGGACCTGGTTGAGTGGAGACCGTGTTCACTCGTCCCCCTCCCCTCTGACTCCACATCCATTGAGAGAAAGCTTGGAGCCTGCATCGGTAAGGCTCCAAGGTGTAATCCTCGACCAGAGTCCAGTGGGCTAGGTAGGCGATAAACAATCTATGCTTTGTAAGATCCATGGGAGAGAGGAGGCGGGAAACGGGCAGGAGAACGTACCTGATAAGTGGCATCATTTTTAGGGCTCCGGTCAACTTGGAAGGCAGGGAGAAGATAGTTTTTGATATGTCTGAGCTCTCATTTCTCACTCACTAGCCTTTGAATGTTTTAGGCCTGCCAGTCTTTCTGAGGCTCGGGGGAGGGGGAGGGAGGGGACACCCAAATTGTGACCTGTCCTCTGGTCTTTCGGGGATACTTCTTGCAGGTCAGGGGCAGATATGCCCAGGGACCTGAGAAACAGGCTGGTTTTCTCTTGATATCTGATAGATGTTTTCCATTTTTAATTACAACCAACTTGAATGGGAACCCCCCACCTGTATCAGATGCCCTTATCCTTCAGGAGCAAAGAGAGGGGCCTTAGCGCACGTCTCCTGGTTATTGTGACTTTAGACAAGTCATTGAAAATTTGGTGGGATACATTTGCGAACGGGATATCTCCCTTTGCTCTGCTGGCAGATATAATCCTCTCTTTGATTGAATAATAATGGAATTTCACTATAACATCCCTTCTCCATTTGGATCTTCAGAACTGGGGCCCAGGGCTCAATGGGCTCAATGGGCTCAATGGGCTCAATCCATTTCTAGCTCTCGTTCTTTCAGATCTGGAACAAATGAGGTGAAAAGCTTTTTTAGGTACAGTATATGCGGAGATTCTCAGTCAGGACAGCCTCAGGGATATTTCTAATTCTTAAATTCTGCCTTTGATCCCTGTTTTCTTGGTCTATTGAAATGTTTTTTTTTTTTTTTTATAAATATTTTTCCTTTATTGATGCACTGACAGGTATAACAATCACAACATGGCAGAACAGTTTGTCAAAGAAACAAATTACAGGCAAATAACAGGGAGGCAATTGGAGACACACAATAAACCCTTTTTCCATTTACAGTGGTGAAAAGAGAGGGGATGACGAGAGGCGGGTAGATAGTTGGGAACGACATAGGGAAAAAGCGGGGGGGGGGGGAGGAGGGGAGGGGGGGATTGTGGCTGGGAGGGGCACCTCGGCCCTCGGTAGTAAGGGTTCTAGTGTTGCAGTAGGGCTTGCACCAGTGTCGGGGCTCCCGACCCCGGCCAAGGATCCCAGGTTCTATAAAATTGAGGCATTTTTTGCCTCAGCATGGCTGTCAGTCTCTCCATGTTCATGACCCCGTCTATCCTTGTAATTACTGTTCTCCTGGAGGGGGCCTTAACTTGCTTCCAGGCCGCAGCGATGCAACATCTGGCGGCCGTAAGGATCGCAGATGTAAGTCTAGCTATAGGGGCAGGGAGGTCTTCAATTGGTTTCCCCAGCAATGGTATCTTTAATCTATCCTCCATCACCATCGATAATACCCTTATGATGTTGCTTAGTAAGGGGTTTTCATTTGCTCCCACTTGTAAAGCTCAAAATTTTGACTTATATGTGGACCTCCAGAAATTTATAAGAAAACTCACATTGGGCAGACATTTTTCCACTGTACCAAATACATCAGAAACAGCACCTTTCAATGTGTGTTAGTTGACCTTACCAACTTAGCTGATGAAGGTCTTATTGATGCCCAGTCAGAGTTCCCAGTGAATCATACCAACTATAAACCTCGCTCAGTATTTTACCCTTACCACTCTCGGGGTCACTACATTGAGATCTTCAATAAATTGGTAGAGAAGGATTTTGGGACATTATGTCTATCACAGGAAGATAAATGTATATATTTTCAAATAATCTAACTGCCCAAGAAAAACAAGCATTACATCAACTAAATTCCAACCAAGAAGTAATCTTACAAGAGGCAGATAAAGGTGGGGCAATTGTTCTCCAAAATAGGGCTGACTACTGCAAGGAAGCAATGAGATTGCTATCTGATAGTAAATCATATCATAAATTACATAAGGATTCAACTACAAAATACCAAGTAGACTTAAAATTGTTGTTAGATGGGGCACGCTTATCGGGTGTACTGACTAAGGGAGAATATGACTATCTCTTTTGCTCTGCTCCCACCATCGCTATTCTTTATCATTTACCCAAAATTCACAAGTCACTTATTGATCCACCAGGGCACCCTATTATTTCTGGTATTAATTCACTTACAGCTAATCTTTCTCAATATGTGGACACCTTTTTACAACCCCTTGTGCCCACACTACACTCACATCTATTAGACACCACCTCGGTTCTAACTTTACTTTCTGATTTCCCCTGGGTTAATACATATTTATTGGCAACCTTAGACGTTCAGGCACTTTATACCTCTATACCACACCAGGGTGGACTGGAGGCTATAGATTTTTATTTAGCACTTCACGATACACTTCCACTCACTCAGCGTCACTTTATCCACGATTCTATAGAATTTATATTAACACATAACTATTTTTTATTCCAGCACGAATTTTATTTACAACACTGTGGTACGGCAATGGGGACACGCTTCGCACCATCTTTTGCTAACCTTTACATGGGATGGTGGGAGTCAGTGCATATCTGGAGTTCCGGTGTATCGCCTCCACAACTAAAATTGTGGAGAAGATACATCGACGATATTCTGGTCATCTGGGACGGCGACAAGGCGTCATTTGACAGCTTTGTTGATAAAATTAACGTTAACAATTTTAACCTCACCTTTACTAGTGATAGCCAGATGAACCAGATTACCTTTTTTGATTTGATTATATTCAGGGGGATTCGCTCCTTACTAAAACCTTTTTTAAAGAAACCAATGTTAACTCTTACCTACACCCTGAGAGTGGACATGAGAAGAAATGTATTGCTAACATCCCTTACAGCCAGTTTCTCCGTATCAGAAGAAACTGTGCAAACATTGATGTACAGTATATAAAGAACAGTCAAAGGTACTCATAGAGCGCTTTAGACAAAAGGGTTATCAAGAGGAGCTCATCTCTGAGTCCTACCTTAAAGCCTTAAACAAAAATAGACAATCTTTATTAAAAAAAGAATAAGAAAAGACATGAGATTATTAAAAAGAAACCAATTGTCCTTAATGGCCCAAAAGCCGACAATACAAACACCACAGAATCCTATACTGTGGACTGTATTAAAGCTAAACAAGAAACACCTTTTTTTGTTACTAAATTTAACCAATCACACAACTATATAAAAAGAATTTTGTCAAAACATTGGCATATTCTACTTATGGATCCCATTTAAAAAAATTTCCTTGCCAAAAAAACACCTATTGTTTTTAAAAGGGCACAAACTCTCAAAACAATCCTTGCCCCTAGTTTACTTAAGGGCACTGATAAATCTAAGAAAAAGGATTTGAGGGATACATTGGGAGTGGTTGGCAATTTTAGATGCACCAAATGTAAGATCTGCCCAAATATGTTAACTAATAAATCCTTTAAATCATTCGTTACAGGGCTTGAGTATAAAATTACAAATTACGTAGATTGCCTGTCCACGTATGTAGTATATATACTGCAATGCAGTTGCGGACTACAATACGTGGGCAGGACAAAGCGTAATTTGAAAATACGCATTATGGAGCATTTACGTAACATCTCCAATATTCCCAAATTAGAAGCAGCCTCGAAACCCCTTATTCACCTATTAGCTCATTTTAGAGATGTACATAACTGCAGCACAGTGGGTGTGCAATACATGGGGATTGAGAGAATCATGGGTGACGTGAGGGCAGGAGATAGGGACCTCTAAATTGCCAAAAGAGAGCAGTTTTGGATTTTTACACTGCAGTCTAAACATCCAGGGGGCCTTAATAACTATGTTGAACTTACACCTTTTCTAAGATAGTTGGGAACTCGGTTGCGCAATGTTTTTAATAATTTCCTTGCATAATCCCCCCTCCCTAAACCCCCCCCATTTTTTCCACCACCCTCCTCCCATTCCCCTATTAAAATCTACCCTCCATTTTCCTTCTCCCACATTACTTTTTTAACTCCCCTTCCCTCCTTATATATACATGTGTATATATATATATATATATATATATATATATATATATATATATATATATATATATATATATATATATATATATATATATATATATATATATATATTGATATATATATATATATTGATATATATATATATATATATATATTTATGTTTTTTCACCCCCCTGCTCTGACCCTATAACCCTCCCTTCCCCCCCCTTTTTACCTCCCCTCCCCCCTCCCTGCTTTTCCCATCCCTTTTCCCTTTATCCCCCTCCCCTTCCCTCTCTTTTTATAGCTCCATTTTCATTTGTGTTACATACTCCCTTATTCTGCTCCCCTTATATTTGTTTCAATTCATTTTTTATTTTTTATGTTGTGTTCATGTTCATCTTTATTTTTATTTTTTATATTATGGTATTAATTGTGACTTAGTGATATTACCTATATATGACCTAGCACGTTTATAACACCTATGGGGACAGCCTCCAGCAGAATGGAGAATTAACAACTCCCATTTAAATATATTTGTTTACAATTGTGCTGTGGACTCACACAGACACCAATAAATATCTTCAATTTCGGAGGTAAGTGTTTAGACACACCCACAGCCTGGTGGATACATAGGAATTGTAGCGTCCATGCAGCTTACACCAAGGTATTTAATTAATTAATTAACCAACCCTATTGGAGTACCTGCATAAAAGCCCCCCCATAGGTGTCTTTATACCGCCTGATGAAGCACAAACTGTGTGAAACGCGTTGCGGAGTGTATACAGTGCACATTGGTGTCAGGAAGCTTGGCTGTACCAGTCCCAGTCCTAGTTCCTCACGGAGCTTTTGAGCCGGTTCCATCTGCTTGCTCGGGTGGGACGTGGAGTACACAGGCGATCGGAGGGCAGCTCCATACGGGTCCTGCGACAGCCACAACCCGGAAGCAAGACCTGAGCTTTGCCGGGCAGGAGAGCCCCAGCGCGCGGGACAGATCTGCAAGTACCAGCAATTATCCTCTGCGCCTACCTATCTCTTCGGATTCACCACCCATGCACTGGACGCTACTGGACATTTTTATTTTGATATGTAAGTTTTTATTGTTACTATTCTAACGGTGGAATACATATTTCTTAACCCTTGGTGCGCTTCTGTGTTTTCTCCATGGTTTCCCCAGCACGTAGGTCAGGGGGTCCAAGGGGACCTCTAAGTCCAAAGTCTCAATCAGGAGGCTCTGGATCCAGGTCCAGAATCTCTGGATCTCCGGGCATGTCCACCAAATGTGGGACATGTCACCCCTTATGACCACATCCCCTCCAGCACACGTTGGAGGTGCCTGGGTAGATCTGGCTCAGTCTACTCGGGGTCAGGTACCATTGGAATAAGATTTTGTAGATATTTTCCTTCGTGACTGAGCAAATTGATGTTTTGGTAGCAGCCTCCCAGACATCCTCCCAGTCCTCCAGGTCTATGGGGGTGTTCAGGTCTTCGCTCCACTTTTGCATATAGGAGTGGGTGGGGAGGGATTGGGCTGCCTCCAATATTTTGTATACTTCAGAGATTAAGCCCTTCTGATACTCCCCTGTGAGACATAGGGTCTCGAATCTGGAGCGCGTTGGGAATTTTAGGCTAGGGGATTGGGCTCTCAGGAAGTGCCTAATCTGCAGGTATTGGAATATGGGGAGGTCGGGGGACGATAATTTATTCCTAAATTCTTGGAGGGGCATGACCTCATCGCTTTCCAGTAGATCCGCAATCACTCTGATATTTACGCCTTGAAATTAGCTGAATTGGGTACGGGAGCAACCGGGTGGGAAGTCCGGGTTCCCGAAAATGGGGGTGAGTTGTGAGGGGGATGAAGCTAGGCCATGTTTCCCTTTGGTTTTTATCCATGTTGACCACGTGCACCTCATTGCCCCGAGGTCGAATCTCAGGGGCTTTCTGCTTTTATTGGTCTGAGACCACAGTAGAGCCGAGAGGGGGTGGGGGACGTGTGATGAGTCTCTATTTCTAACCAGCAATTAGAGGTTGGGGGATTGTTCCATACCACCGCCTGCCTCAGCTGGGCCGCCTGGTAATATCTGACTACATCCGGGGCCCTCAGGCCCCCTCTCGTCTTTGACGCCAAAAGCACCGATCTCGGGACCCTAGGTCTTCGTTGCTGCCAAATAAAGCGTAGAATGTGGGCTTGGATATTCCGCAATTCTGCTAGTGGGACAGGGACAGGGAGGGTCTGAAAGTAATAGAGTAATCGGGGGAGGACATTCATTTTGGTGGACACAATTCTTCCAAACCAAGAGATCTGATGGGCATGCCAGGCCTCAAGGTCTCTCTTGATCTGGCGGAAGAGAGGGGGATAGGTGGCTTGATACAGTGAGCTGTATGAGCTCGCTATTTTTATCCCTAGATATTTGATATGGGAGTTATACCACTTGTATTTAAAGTTATTTTGTAGGAGTTTCCATGTAGGGTCTGGAAGGGAGATGTTGAGGGCCTCAGATTTGTCTGTGTTTATTTTGTAATCAGACAATCGACTAAATTGGTTCGTAATAAAGAAGCAAGAACCCACTATAAGCACTCAATACCCCCTGATGTATGATGTGAAATGTAAAAATAATTTTTAATGCTATACGAATTAAAATAATGGGTGTTAAAATTCAACAAATGACACACATATATATGATACCCTATGATGAATATATATGATATTCCGGGTTACTAAGTAAGGCGACAATTTGAGGTTAATTGGATCAAACTGTCCCAGGGAGCCGGTATACAGTAATCCCTATAAGTGGTTAATTAGGTGTATGCTGGTATCAGTGAGGGGCTGTTCAATACCTGTCTCAGGTGTCAGACAGGTCCCAGATGGTGAAGGTGAAATGTGAAATAGATTATAATATGCTAGGTACAGACAAAAAGATCAGTATTTTAAACCAGTGTGTGCTCACTTTGCAAATCATGAATCCATAATTGGAAAGTATAAACTCTCTCTACAATCCAACATGTAGCCACCTAACAGCAACTGGTTAACTCCTGAATAGTAAAGGAGTGGGCTATTAAACACAGAACACAATGTGCAGAGGCTCATAGACTCCTATAGGCAGTGTGGTTGTCAGTATACCTGTGCACATATTAATGAATGTGCGTCCACTGTCAGGAGTGCTAATGCCACTATAAAGCTGTGTATGGTGGAAAGAAACCTATCTAGTATACAGAAAAAGGTTTCATGGTGGATACATATAGTCACCTAACAGCAGCTAATTAGCTCCAAAATAGTAAAGGAGTGGGCTATTAAACACAGAACACAATGTGCAGAGGCTCATAGACTCCTATAGACAGTGTGGTTATTGGTATACCTGTGCACATATTAATGAATGTGCTTCCACTATCAGGAGTGTTAATGCCACTTTAAAGCTGTGTATGGTGGAAAGAAACCTGTCTAATGTGCAGGTAAAGGTTCCTTGGTGGGTACTGGGTGAGAAAGAGACACTGTTATAATACTGCCACAAAGCAGCACTGAACACACTGTTAGTAAACTGCTAAATGAGCATACTGTATGGTATACAGATCCAGTGAAGGTAAATCAGTCACATATGTACCTTAAAAATTCACATAAATCACCTGTGTACTAGCTGATGAAGTCCATGAATACATAGAGCTAATACCACTCATAAATGCAAACGCCGTGGCTAATATACCCCTAGAAACGGTGTGGCTGTTGGTATGCCTATGCACATATTAATGAATGTGCTACCACCGTTAGGAGTGCTGGTTACACTAATGCAACAAAATAACAAGGAAAATCAAGCAGCCCTCGCCTCACCATGCGTCACCGAGTCACCACAAAGACTCCTGCCCAACATTGAAGGGAGTACACGTTAGCCGTCTGGCAGCTGTTTGCTCTGCAACTCAATAATGCTACCACGTGAATACTGATGGCGCGCGTGCACATGACAGACTCCTGACAGTGGACGCACATTCATTAATATGTGCACAGGTATACTGACAACCACACTGCCTATAGGAGTCTATGAGCCTCTGCACATTGTGTTCTGTGTTTAACAGCCCACTCCTTTACTATTCAGGAGTTAACCAGTTGCTGTTAGGTGGCTACATGTTGGATTGTAGAGAGAGTCTATACTTTCCAATTATGGACTCATGATTTGCAAAGTGAGCACACACTGGTTTAAAATACTGATCTTTTTGTCTGTACCTAGCATATTATGATCTATTTCACATTTCACCTTCACCATCTGGGACCTGTCTGACACCTGAGACAGGTATTGAACAACCCCTCACTGATACCAGCATACACCTAATTAACCACTAATAGGGATTACTGTATACCGGCTCCCTGGGACAGTTTGATCCAATTAACCTCAAATTGTCGCCTTACTTAGTTACCCGGAATATCATATATATATTCATCATAGGGTATCATATATATGTGTGTCATTTGTTGAATTTTAACACCCATTATTTTAATTAGTATAGCATTAAAAATAATTTTTAAATTTCACATCATACATCAGGGGGTATTGAGTGCTTATAGTGGGTTCTTGCTTCTTTATTACTCACCTTATACGTCACCCATTAGCACCTTACCCCCACACTATTACTTTGTACTTAGCTGAAGCGGGGTTCTTCTATATTGAACTTGACTAAATTGGTCCAACAGTTTCTCAAGGTTGGGGAGGGAAGTGTGCGGTTCAGACAAGGTTAGAATAACATCATCCGCAAACAGGGAAATTTTGTATTCCCTGTCTGCGATTGGAATGCCCTTTATGCTGGGTTCAGCTGTGATCATAGCAGCTAGTGGCTCTATGGACAGGGCAAATAGTAGGGGGGATAGGGGGCAACCTTGCCTGGTACCATTTTTGATCTTTATTGGTTTGGAGAGCCCACCTGGTAGTTTTAAGAGGGCAGTAGGGTTGGTATAGAGGGCTCGCACCCCTTCGAGGAATGGGCCGGAGAAACCAAACTGGAGCGTAGTTTGGTCGAAAAAGGACCATTTGATTCGGTCGAAAGCCTTTTCGGCGTCAAGACTGAGAATCGGGGCCCGAGACTGTTTGAGGTGCACGTGGTCTATAATATTAATAATTTTGCGGGTATTGTCAGAGGCCTGTCTTCCTGACACAAAGCCCACCTGGTCTATATGAATCAATCTGGGGAGAATAGGGTTCAGTCTGTTTGCCAGGATCTTACTGAAAAGCTTGAGGTCAGTATTGAGTAGGGATATCGGGCGGTAACTACCGCATTGAAGCGGGTCTTTACCCTCCTTATGGATGATGGCAAGGTTGGCTGCTGATATAGTGCTTGGGATCTGTTCTCCTTGGAGGAAGGAATTAAACATTTCCAGGAGATAAAGGGAGAGGGATGCTGCAAATTTCTTATAATACACGTTGGAGAACCCGTCCGGTCCGGGTGTCTTGGCTATTTTAAGTGAGGAGATGGCCTTAGCTAGCTCCTCCTGGGATATATCCTGGTTCAGGAACTCCAGCTCCTCCAATGAGAGGGATGGGAGCTTACATTGAGTTAGGTACTCCGAGGCCGCCTTGGTGGTATCGTGTTTCTGACTCGGGGGGTGAAGATTGTATAGGTCTGTATAGAATTCCGCGAATTCTTGCGCTATTTCTTTTTCGTTATATGTTATCTGACCAGTTTTTGTCCTGATTTTCGTGATCTGGGCCTTAGCCCTAATGCCCCTTAATTTCGAGGCCAGGAGCTTATCCGCCTTATTGCCCCTATCGTAGAACTTCTGGTTAGTCCATTTCAACGCTCTCTCTACCTCATCAAGCTGCAGTACTTTTAGTTCCGATCTTGCCTTATCAAGGGTTCTAAGCACTTTTTTCGAGGAGGACTGCTTATGCTGGCGTTCTAGGGTCAGAATCTTTTTAGTGAGTTCTTTTTGAGCTTTTTGTTTCAATTTTTTCTTATGGGAGGCTAAAGAGATAAGGTATCCTCTGATAGTGGCTTTGTGCGCTTCCCAGAGCATTGCTGCTGTCGAGACCGAGCTTTTATTTAATTGGAAAAAAGTGCTTAGTTTTTGTTTGATCGTTTTGACCACCTGTGGGTCATTAAGGAGCGAATCGTTAAGTTTCCATTTGTACGCAGAGGTTTTGACGAACGGCAGAGAGAGAGTGAGTTCGATAGGGGCATGGTTTGACCAGGTGATTGGGCCTATGCTAGAGAGGGAGGATGCCTGGAGAACATTATTGGTACCTAGAAAGTAGTCGATCCGCGAGTAAGACTGATGAGGGGGCCGAGAAGAAGGTGTAGTCCTTCTGGCCCACGTGCTGGGCCCTCCAGATATCCGACAGGGAATAGTTTTTCAGGATTTCACAGAACTTTTTGGCCTTTTTCTGTATCTGGGCAGAGTGCGGGGTCACTAATTGACAGGATTTGTCTTGATCCGGGCTTAGGACCATATTAGCGTCTCCGACTAGAAGTAGAGAGAGTCGGGGCATAATGGGGACCCCCTATATCCGTTGAGGGCATGCTGGGCTGTGCCTCGATCCGTCTTGTGGGGCAGGGAGGGGGGGGGGGAGAAGGGAGAGGGGTTTGCTGCCGGGGATCTCTTCAGGGGTAGAAGGTGGGGGGGAGGAGAGGGGGGAAGCCCAGATAAGTGCTACCACCCAAAATATAGAAAAGGGGGGGCATGGGCCCTCTCATTGCGGATTTGGGGAGAATCTGGGCCTAGCGTGGGGGGGGGGGTAGGAGGGGGAAATAGGCGGGGAGCCAGGGTTTGAGCATACGACCTGTCCTCTGCGGTTCGGAGGGAAAAGAGGCACCGGGTATCCGTCCCTGGAAAAGGAGCGTCTCAGAAAGTTTCAGGGCGCCGGCGTGTTCTTGCAGCAGGGACCGAGTCCCAGCGGAGGGGGCCTGGAGCGGAGCAGAGCAGAACACCTGGGACCTGGAGTGGACAACCTCCACGAGGCGAGACGAACGGGCCGAGACGAGCAGCGCAGGTTTGGTGATTTCCGCGGCAGGCTGCTTTGATTCAGTAGGTGCAGGGAAGACTTCACTCGCTCCGGGCGGATCGGTGGGGTAAGTGGAGAGGTTTGCTGAGTTGAAGGGGGTGTGGAGGGGGGTGAGAGAACTGGAGGGGGGGAAGGGAGGTAGGGG
The DNA here is from genome assembly GCF_040206685.1 of Ascaphus truei. Taxonomy (NCBI): domain Eukaryota; kingdom Metazoa; phylum Chordata; class Amphibia; order Anura; family Ascaphidae; genus Ascaphus; species Ascaphus truei. The sequence goes on along the minus strand of NC_134485.1, from coordinate 190,162,509 downwards.
GGGGGCGGCGGGGGAGGCTAGGGGGGGAGGGGAGGGAGGGGATAGAGGGGTGGGGGGGGATAGAGGGGTGGGGGGGATGGGGGGGGAATTGGTATGGGGGGATGGAGGGGGGGGAAGGGGTATAGGGGTGGAGGGGGAGGGGTATGGGAAGGGAGGGGGGGCTTAGTGCCTTGAAGCCTTCGGATTCATAGGGCTTCAGGGAGGCAAGTTTTCCATCTTTGATGGATCCCAGAGTCCGCAAGCACCTAGTTCCAGGAAGGAGGGCGAGGGAGGCTGATTCAGGACCCCGCTGCTGGTTGAAGGCAGACGTGGGTGGAGGAATGACTTGTGGAGGTAAGTAAGCTGTCGGGGGGTCGTCTTCAATGGATGGACCATCTTGGGGGGGGGCAGAGACGTTGAGGGGGGGGGAAGGATCTCCTGCGACATCTTTGCTGAAGTAGGGGTTTCTTCTGGGCCAGGTTGCGTCTTCGGCTGGGCTTAACTTAGGAGTTCGAGGGAAACTGCAGGGTATGTTTGTTTGAGGGGGGGGATATAAACGTTGGGGCACGGTAGGTGTAGGACCTCCGGGAGGGCGCCCCCGATTTTCTTAGAGTCCGGGGAACAGCAGGGCCCTCAAGGTGGGGGAGGTGGGCGATCACCGGAGTCTTTGGCTAGCCAGCCTCTCCGACGCACGAGGGGTGTCCTGGGGGTCCGATCCTGCAGCCGCATGAGGGGGGGTGGTCGTCCTTCTGTAGAGGGGGGATCCCTAAAGCTTTGAGGCAGTCCCTCGCATCCTCCGGGGCAGATATGGTGTAGTGGCGTCCGTTGCGGAGCACCAAGAGCTTAAAGGGGAACCCCCAGCGATATTTGACCCCCTGGTCACGAAGGTAAGTGGTGAGCGGTCTCATTGCGCTTCTTTTATTCACCGTCAGCCGGGAGAGGTCATTAAAGAGTTGGATGTCCACTCCGTCCATCGTGATGGTACGCAGATTTCTGGCGGCCGCCATAATCCGCTCTTTTGCAGAGTAAGCGTGCATTCTGAGCACCACGTCTCTGTGCCGGTTGGGGTCTGATGATTTTGGGCCCAGAGCCCAATGGGCACGGTCCGTGTGCAGCTCGTGCTCGGCTAGGTCAGGCACCAGCTGTAGAAATAATCTGCGGAGGTAGGGTTGTAGTTCCTCGTGGGAGATGGCCTCTGGTATATTTCTAAGGCGAATGTTCTGCCTCCTCTCCCTATTCTCGAGGTCTTCGAGAGCGTTTTGTAGGTCGCGGATTGCATCCCCACATCTTGAGACTTCCTCGTGGGTCTCAGCCTGGGCGTTGGAGACTCCCTCCATTTTGGTCTCCAGATCCTCGGTTCTTTCTGTGAGGGCTCCCACCTCTGCACTGATGATCTGTAGGGCCTTTTCCATATCCTCCTGAACCCCCCTTCTCATTTTGGCTATGAGAGAGTCAAAGAATTCTTTATTTAGGACCGGGGGGTTCGTTTCAGGTTGTTCGTGTAGGCCGCTGTGCACCGCGTGCTCCGGCTCCTCCTCAACGCCATCTTGCGCTTCAGGGCTAAGGCCTGCCTGGCGCGGGGCCGGAGCGAAGAACTTCGTGACCGGGTTCTGATTTCGCTTTTGACCCTTCCCCGACATTTCCCTGATGTTAGCGGCAGGGGTGGGTATCGGTTTCGGGAAGTTTGGGCTGGGGGAAATTGATTTTTCTGGTAGCTTTAGTGCGAGGGTGCCGGGAGCTCTCCTCCTAGCAAACCATCTGCGGCGACGTCACCGGAAGTCTCCGAAATGTTTTTTTTTTAACTGATAACTAACTGATTAACTAAAGCTCTGGACTCCATAGCTATTTAGATATTAGACACACGAGGGCAGTCAAGATATATTGTCACCTTTTAAAACAACCTAACAGCTGACAGAACCTTTTTTACAAGGCTAACAAACATTTTAAATACATTATTTCACAACAAACGACAACAGATCCACAAAACTGTTGGGAATGAGGGTAAATGAGGTTAGTTATTGCATCATCATCTGCGCATGTGTAATCTATTATTTTACAATAGTAATTTAATTTAGTGAGCACCTTTTTTTTTTTTTTTTTTAATGTTCAGACAAACTTCGAGCTAAAAATAAGCCTAAAAGATTAAAACAGTGGTTCCCAAACTTTTTAAACTGGGCCCCTCTGAAAGCATTTGTTTTGCCTTTGGTAACCTCTTCTGTATTTGGTGCTTGTAGGAGATGTGTGCAGAGAGTAAAACACTGGAGATGTTTTTAGTGGAAAATAATCATAGGCTTTATTAGCCAGCAGCTTTAAACAAAAAAACAGCTTTACATCAGCAAACAAATTAGAACAGAAAACAACAACCAGGCCTAATCCCATGTAGGGGACTGGCTAACATTCATCAGTCCCTATCTGAGGACTGGAAGGCTAGACCTCTTACCATCCTTTGACACAGTCCTAAAGAGAGGTACCTGTAGGCACAGTGCTCTCCATGTCAGTCCAGCGTCTGTGGTGGTGTCTGTGGGGTTCTCTCTTGGGGGCGGGCGGGGGGGGATTCCAGGGACCAATGCAGCCTGGAATAGTCTCTCTTCCCCTGGGATCTCTCTAGCAGCACAGTCTCTTCTGTACTAGAGATTCATCCTCCTGCAGTCAATGCTGCAGGTTCTTGTAGAGGAGCTAACAAGCTAGGTGAGCAGGTTAATTAGGACAGTCTCATCTGAATTAACCTGCTCAGTGCTGGGTTATGCTCTCAACACAGGTTTTCGAACAAAACTACTTCAACAGGGAAGGTACCCTGTTACAGTGCTCAAAAGTTTGCCCCCCCCCATAAAACCCCACGTAATGAAGAGTTACGACTCGCGGTCCCTCGTGCGTCCCCGCGCGGACTCAACGCGCCCGCACTTACCCCCGCTCCGGCCCGACATCTGCTGGCAACCTTCCGCGCTGTCCTCCTCTGTCCGCGGGATTGGAGGGCAGAAGCGAGACACGTCACCGGCGTGTGACGCACGCGACGCACGCGCAACGCCCCAGAGCGACGAGTCAAGAGGAACTCATTAGTTCCAGTACTGCCAGCTGTCTCTTCCCTTCCGGCCTATCCCTGGTCCCCGCGAGGGTTACGCCTCTGTTCCACCCCTTGGCACTTCGGCTGAGCATAGACTCTGTTACCTGGTGTTTGCCTCTGCCTCCCTTGTTTGTTACCTTGTCCTAGTTCTGCTTACCCATGTACCGACTCTGCCTGCCTTTGGAACCCTCGCTCTCTGGAACCCCGACCTTGGCTTGAACTTTGACCATCCGTATCTCTCCTGCCCTGACCCTTGGCTCTGGACTCCGACCATCCGCTCTTCTCCAGTTCTGACCTTGGTAATAGAACCTCACTCGCTCTGGACTTCTCCTGCATCGGACTCGGCAAGTATACGTTTACAATCACTTCTCCTGCCCTAGGCTCGGCCAGCAAGACTACTCTACATTCCGGACGGGGTCCCCGTGTCTGTGGCTGGTGGCTACTATCCCATCTCAGCACAGGGGTCTTGTCTTGTTTGTGGCGAGCACAGTGTAACATGAAGTAAGGATTCCATAAAGTAGAATATATTTAATTGACTGATTCCTGGAAACTGCCATTCTCTCTTTTTTTTGTCCCTCTCTTTCTATTTGAACTTTGTCACTTTCTGTACCTCCCAGTGAGTAGTATATCTTTCCTGTTACTGAGCACCCCATGTAAGGGATGTTATATAGTGGTGGCGCTCACGCTCCGCCGTGCGCATGCACGGCACTTAAAATTGCCTGAGGTTAGTCAGCCTTTCTATAATAGGGCCGCGCAAGGCACTGAGCGTGGAGCCAGCCGACAGGGGAGAAGATGGGGAAAAGAATGAATTTGTGCCGCTACCGGCGCTGTAATGTGTGAATGTGTGTATGTGTGTGTGTCAAAGTTAAATAAATAAAAATCATTTTTTTTGTGCAACTTTATTTAATTTTAAAAATATTATTTAATTAATTATTAACTCACACAATCTCTACACACATAAACACACACACATACACACACAGTACCTTCGCTCACAGCATACACACAAAAAGTGTACGTCACGTTCACAAGCGTTCGCACAGGCGCACGCCTACGCGCGCCCGCACCTACTATAGGACAAACCTACGTCGCTCTCTGGTCCGGTCGGGAAGCACTGGAGTAAAGTTATTTTAAAAAGTATTTGTTGTAATACTATTAGACACTTTAGCTTTTTTTAATGAACACCAAAATCTAAGTATTTTTTTTGTTTCAAATATTTTTATTAGGCAATTATACAACATAAACACGTCATACACCATGTACAGCCTAATGCAGGAATATTTTGTCTTTTTTTGGGGGGGGAAAGAAAAGATTGACAACCATAGTTGTCATACAGATGAGGCCTTCGAAGAGAGAAGGCGATGAAGGAAGGACATGGGGGGGAGGAGGGGGAAGAGAGGGGAGGGAAGGGGGGGAGGGTCCCCCCCCCTGGTCACCGGGCTTCTGACTTTATCCATTTAGGTTTAGGTTCGAGATGTCTTAGTTCTCCTTGTCTGGGGATACAAACTGCCTGCCCAGCATGTACGGATTATCTTTATCTTATATAGAGTATCCAAGGCTCCCATATGTTGTAGAATGTTGTTAAGTTTTGTTTAAGGAGAGCCGTCAACTTCTCCATAAGCATCACCTCATTGACCCTCTTTATTATGGTACCTTTGGAGGGGGCGGTTAATCTCTTCCAGGAGACCGCAATCTCGCATCTTGCCGCTGTGAGAATGAAGGAGATTAATTTCCTAACTGGGCGGTCAATTTCATTCATTGGCCTGGCCAGTAGGAAGGTCAATGGATCAATGGGGATCTCAAGGTCAATGACCTATTTTATTAATTTTTGGACCTCAGTCCAATATTTCACAATTTCTGGACATGTCCACCAAATGTGGGCCATGTCCCCCCTTTGTCCACAGCCTCTCCAAAAGAGATCGGATTCCAGAGGGAATATTTGTTTTAATCTCACCAGAGTAAGATACCAGTGAAATAAGATTTTATATATATTCTCCTTCGTTGTGGTACATATAGAAGTTCCTGAGGCTGCTTTCCAAATTTCTTCCCAATCCTCTCTGTCAATGCTTATGATTAGATCTGCTGCCCATTTGAGCATATAGTCATGATTTGGAAGGTCCGCTGATTTCTCCAGTTCAACGTAAATTTCTGAAATTAGACCTTTTTGGTGAGTATTGACTCTACATAAGGTCTCAAACTTGGTGAGGGGGTGAAATTCTGGTTTTGGGGATATTTTTTGAATGAAGTGTCGAATTTGAAGATATTTGAATGTGTCCAATTCTGTCATTTCGAATTTAGCACGTACATTTTTGTAGCTCAAGAGCTTCCCTAGGCTTAAAAGATCCACAATCGTCTTGATTCCTTTCGATTTTAATTGGTCAAACAGTCTGGACACACAACCAGGAGGAAATTTCGGGTTATTGAAAATGGGCGTGAGTTGTGAGCTGGGTGTAGAGAGCCCATATCTGGTCTTACATTTCGACCAGACCTCCCAAGTGTGTCTTGTCGCCCTCAGTTCTAATTTGCGCAATTGCATATCTCCCCTATTCAGATTCCAGAGGCATGCTTGCAGAGAAGGCAGTTTGGCATAATGTGTTTCTATCTCAATCCAGCAACAATGGGCTGGATCCGTGTTCCACATTACTGCTTGTTTTACTTGGTCTGCAAGATAATATTTATATATATCTGGGACGCCCAAGCCCCCCCTTGCTCTTGATGACAGCAGTACTGATCTAGCGACTCTGGGTCTCTTGCCCTGCCAAATAAAGTTAAACAGCCTATTCTGAATGTTTTTTAGTTCAGCGCCAGGAACCTGGACCGGAAGCGTTTGGAAAAAATATAATAATCTGGGGAGTATATTCATCTTAATTGAGATCATTCTTCCGATCCATGAAATCTGGTAACCTTCCCACTTGTCCAGGTCTTTTTTGTTTTTTTTCCCAAGAGTGCTGGATAGTTATCGTGTTATAGAGATCGATAGTTCCTAGATACATTTACCCCCAAGTATTTAATGCATTAGGAGCACCATCTATAGCTGAAATTCAATTTGATCAGTTTCACCTCTGGGTCTGAAAGACTTAGATTAAGGGCTTCAGATTTTTCGTTATTTATTTTGTAGCCTGATATTTTGCCAAAAACCAACAGTTCCTTTTGAAGGTTAGTTAGGGAAGTTTGAGGCTTGATCAAAGCTAAAATGATATCATCGGCAAATAAGCAGATTTTGTAATTTATTTTCCCGATTGAAATACCCTGAATGTTCGTATTATTTCGTATTTTAGTCGCTAGGGGCTCAATAGTGAGGTCAAAAAGAAGGGGCGACAGGGAGCAACCCTGTCTCGTGCCATTTTTAATTTGGAACGTTTCAGAATTTCCGCCTGGGAGTCTAACCATCGCAGACAGGTTCTGATAGAGCACACAGACTCCTTCTAAAAATGAGTCCTTAAAGCCAAATTTCTTTAAAGTGTTATCCAGAAACAGCCAATAAATTCTATCGAATGCCTTCTCTGCATCAAGGCTCAACAGCATTGCTTTTGATTCAGTGAGGTGAAAATGATCAATTATATTAATTATTTTGCGGGTGTTGTCCGAGGCCTGGCAGCCCGAGACAAAACTAACCTGGTCAATGTGTATTAATCTGGGTAAGATGGGGGTCAGTCTGTTCGCCAATATCTTACTATACAATTTGAGGTCATTATTCAAGAGAGAAATAGGTCTATGGCTTCCACATTGTGTCAGGTATTTCCCTTCTTTATGTATGATAGCTAAGTTAGCTAATGACATTGATGGAGGAATTGGATTCCCCTCCATGAATGAGTTGAACAAATTTAGTAAGTGGGTGGACAGTATTGGTAGGAATTTCTTATAGTAGACATTTGTAAAGCCATCGGGGCCCGGCGTTTTGGAGATTTTAGATGATTTCACTGCTGCCGTCAGTTCTTCCACCGATATTTTAGCATTTAACAAGGAGTGTTCCTCCTCTGTCAGGGAGGGGAGACAGCAATAATCTAGATAGTCTATGATTGCCTCTGATTCAGAAGGTTCTGAATTAGCAGATCAAGTTCTCAGATTATAAAGCTTAGTGTAGAATTTGGTAAATTCGTCTGCTATTTTTTTCTCATTATATAATATTTCACCAGACTTATTTTTAATCGCAGTTATTTGTGACCTTTTTTGTACTCTTAACTTGCTAGCAAGAAGTCTGTCGGCCTTGTTACTGTATACAAATGGGTAAATCAATTGACTAACCCTCCAGACGCTCAGAATTAAGCATAGTCCTGCTGGTGAGCAATAATAAAATGAATCTTTCAGACCCCGGCTATAATCAACCATCTGGCAGTGTAATATGTATATAATGTCCTTCCCCCCAACCGGCTCACCATGAGCACTATCAGGCTGGGACACGGGAAACTCGCGTATGATTCTTGTGGCTGTTGATGTCAAGCCTGTCCGGTCTTGGCAATGTGATGTATGCTCCTGCTCCTCCTGGATGAGGCTGGGATCCCTCCGTCTCAAGATCTTGTTTCTTCACCGCCAACCCGCTACCCGCCGATGCGGAGGGTGGTCACCTGACCGGCGGCATAGATGGTGCTTCTAGATGACGTCACGGCAGACCCGGCAGCCAGGAACAAACCAGCAATGACTCGGCGTGCAGACGCGCAATGTAACAGCCTAGAAAACCTCTCAAAAAGAGAAAAAGCGCCGCACAGCACAAAAAAGGAAGGTGAAGGCTGATGTGAGAAAATAAAAAGAGCTTTATTTGCACAAGGTGCAAGCGAAACCTCTTGACGCGTTTCGGCCTGGCAGGCCTTTGTCAAAGGCCTGCCAGGCCGAAACGCGTCAAGAGGTTTCGCTTGCACCTTGTGCAAATAAAGCTCTTTTTATTTTCTCACATCAGCCTTCACCTTCCTTTTTTGTGCTGTGCGGCGCTTTTTCTCTTTTTGAGAGGTTTTCTAGGCCTTGTTACTGTACCTTTATCGTACTGCTGCGGCCCCGTTTATTCTACAACATACCCGGAAATTTTCAGGCATGCTTTGCAATAGTCACGGGCCTTCTCCGCGCGGCCCGAAAACAGCTGTTAGCACTAATAGCGCTAGACAAAGAAAGCTCTTAGTGCTAAACAATAGCAATGCCCGCAGGCGCACAAAACGGCCTAGAAACGGCCGTGAAACGGGCCGCATCATCCCGTGATTTGCCCCATTTGCCCGTGATTTTTAAAATCACGGGGAAAAGGCCGCAGAAGAATAAAGGCGGCCGCCACCGTAGTATCTCTGGCCTGTCCATTTGAGAGCTTTTTCTACATTTTCTAGTTGAATCTGCTTTAGTTCGTTTCTAGCAGCTGACAGTGATTTATAGATTTTCCTTGAAGGGTTAGACTTGTGCTGCTGCACTAACTTAATAATTTTGTCTGTAAGTTCTTTGACTATCTTTGCTTTGACTTTCTTCCTGTGGGATGCAATTGAGATGAAGTTACCTCTAATTGCTGCCTTATGGGCTTCCCACAAGATTGCTGGAGATGTGACTGATCCAAGATTCAGTCTAAAATAGTCATTAAGGGCCCTTTTGATCTCCTTTTCTATCTCTGGGTGATTTAGTAAGGAGTCATTAAATTTCCAGCAGTACGAAATTAATTTAACAAACGGAATAGAGAGGGATAGAGTTATGGGTGCATGATCTGACCACATAATTGGGCAGATATCTGACGTGACAACAGCCTCCAGAACATTCTTGGTTGCTAGAAAATAATCTATACGAGAATAGGTCTGGTGAGGGGCCGAGGAAAAGGTGAAATCCCTTTGTCCCTGATGCTGAGCTCTCCAAATATAAACCAAAGAGAACTCCTTTATAATATCTTTACATTTTTTCCCTGATCTCTGGGATTGGGTTGAATGCGGATGACCTGGAACAAATGATTTCTCTTCGGTGGGGTTTAGTACCATGTTTAGGTCTCCACCTATTATTATTGATGACAGATACTCCGAGTCTACTTCTTCTAGTACTTTTCTTAGGAAGTCTGTCTGATTCTCATTTGGGGCATACAGGTTAATCAAAGCGATTGCCGATCCGGAAAGTGAGCCATATACCACAAAAAATCTACCCTCTGGATCCGTTTTTGTTTTTATTAGATTGAATTGAGTTCCCTGACGAATCAGGATGGCAACTCCTCTCTTTTTACTACTAAATGATGAGTAATAACTCATAGGGAATGTGTTTTGGAATGTTTTAGGTGGTTCTTGAAATGTGAAATGCGTCTCCTGCAGAAATATAATATCCCCACCGGATTTTTTCATTTCTTGGAGAGCTAGTCTCCTTTTCCTATTATTTTGTAATCCTTTTACATTTAAGGATAAAAAGCTTAATTGCCGTTTGTTTAGCCATAAGTACTATATTTCCTATAAGATTCTAAGACCACTCCTTTCTCACTAGGGGTGGTCCTTTTTAGTTTCAGAAAGGTCTGGTGCCTTTTGATACGAGGGTCAATGGCATCCCTTCTTCGTCTAGTTCTGGCCTCGGCTGACCAGGGAGGGTGGGGGGGGAGAGGGGGAAGGGAGAAGGAAGGAAAGGGGGGAGAGGAACCTGCTGGGATAGCATCAGCAGGATTAGACCGGGGATGGGGACAGGGAGAGGAGGTATGAAAGGGAGGGGGGAGGAAGAGACCTGCTGGGACAGAATCAGCAGGTAAGGAATAAGAGAGAGTAAGTCTAAAATAGACCTTAGAGAGATAAAACTAGTTAAGCTACCGATTGGTTGTTAGGGCCTAGAGCCCTTAGGGGGTAGTTCCGGTAGCGACGGTCGGCAGGCCACGGAGGGTCCAGACCCTTCAAAATATACACTTCACACTTAACCCGCACCTCAAAGGCCAGGTTCCAACAAAACAAAGTAGGCCGAGAGGGGGTCTGCAGACACTACAGACAGATGACATTGTGAACAACCATGATCGTGGGGGAGGAGGGAAGGGGGGGGGTCAGAGTCACATTTCAAACCCTTGAATATATATTTGGTGTTCAGGCTAGCAAGATAGACAACCTTAAACAATTTTTCAGCTATTGAGTACACCTTCAGCAGACAATACAGACAGATGACATTGTGAACAACCTTGATAGTTGGGGGGAGGGGAGGGGATAGGGAGCAGGGAGGGGAGCGTGGGAGGGGGGAGGGGAGGGAGAGGGGAGGGGGGTCAGAGTCACATTTCAGACCCTTGAATATACATTTGGTGTTCAGGCTAGCAAGATAGATGAGCTTAAACACTTTGTCAACCATTGAGTACACCTTCAGCAGTCACTACAGGCAGTAATTTTTTTTTTTTTTTAGACATTGTAAACATCTTTGATTGTGGGGGTTGGGGGGAGATGGGGAGGGGGGAGGTGGGGTGGCATAAGCTAAATGATAAGTTAACTCTATATACACTATTAAACATGAACTATAAGCTAGATTGCCTAAAAGGGGTGCCCAGCAAACAAACAAAAGCTATTTGTCTGTGCCTGACAACAGAGGACTCAGAGTCTAAGGCTCAGTTCGCCTCTGGTCACAAAGTCAGGTGGGCCCAGTTTGAGTCGGGGTCTAATGACCTGACAACTCGGGTGTAGGACACTGAAGTTAATACAGAGATACACCTCCTCTCTCCCTCCCCCCGTAGCACCCGTGTGGGGTATTTACCAACTGTTTGTGGTGACGAATCACTACCGCCGGGTTCACAAGCTTTGCTGCGCCGTCAGAAGGGACACCGGGACCGGGAAGCTGAAAATGGCCGGAGGAAGGACGGAATCAGGCCCCCCCCTCTCCCAGAAAAAGAAAACCAACAAGCTAGAGGTACAGGGCAGCTCCTCCGACGGAGCCCAACTTCACAGGGACTTGTCTTCTCCGTTAGTGAGCGGAACTACTCAACAGGAAACATCGCGAGAACATGCGGCGTAGGACTTCACACGTGGAAGGTGTCCGGTGTTGGCATCAAGGGGAGGGAAGTAGTTAGTCCTCCGGCGGAGCTCAAATCCGATGAAGGGCTCTTCAAAGTAAGTGGTAGTATTCCTCTTTCTGCAGATCTCGAGAGGCGAGACAGATAGCTTGGGTTAAACACCACAACGACTTTATTTATTTTTAGTGTGGTGAGCCGCAATTCTTTCGGAGGTTCGGATTGGGTCTCCTTCAGCTCCCTCCGAGGTCGGATGGGCAGGTAACCAGGATGGTGGCGGCGTTAAACCCAGCGCCCGGGCGAAGGGGGCCATGTCTTCAGGATATTTTAAAGAACTTTCCGTTTTTATTCACTGAGAGTTTGAAAGGAAAACCCCATCGATATTTGATCCCCTTTTCACGGAGCAAGCTGGTCAGTGGTTTGAGCTCACGTCTTCGATTAATTGTTGCCTTTGAAAGATCGTTGTAAACTTGAAGGGTTTCATTTTGGAAGTTTATTTTATCCAGGTCACGGCAAGCCATGATGATTTTCTCTTTTATAGAGTAGCTGTGCATTTTTATAACGATGTCCCTTCTCCGATTGGGGTCATCAGACCTAGGTCCCAGGGCACGGTGAGCCCGGTCAAATTCGAGCTCACTCTCTTCAAGGTCCCTGCAGACCGAAGTGAAGAGATTCAGAAGCTAGGGACGGAGGTGGTCCTGGAGAACTGATTCAGGGACGTTCCTTCTTTAAGTAGGGTGATCTCTTCTCCTAGGCGGGTTATCTCCTCTTCTGCTTCGCCCTGACGTTGTAGGGATTCAGCGAGTTTGTTTTTGGGTAGTTGTTTTTTCAGTTAACCCTGAGATTTCCTGCCTGATGTCACACACCGCTGTTCTAAGCTCCATCTGGAAAGAAGTTTGGAGTGTAGAAGACATAGGGGGTCATGCAGTAAGCGGCGTAAAGGCACTTTTCCCATGTTTCACGCCAAAAATGCCTACCCCTATTCAGTAAGGGGCGAAAATGTGGCGAGAAGCAAAAAAAACGCCAATGTGTTTGGCGGTTTTTTTTTCCCGCCATCGGATAGGCGAAAAGGCACTTTTTGCCTCAACTAGGCATTTTTTCCGCCACGCTCAATTCTAGTAGAGGCGAGTAGCTTCGTGCCGCTATTCGCCACTCTAGAATGGCTTTTTTTGCCGAATTCAGCATGCCACAAAAAGTAGGCAAGTTGATGGTGAGAGGCTGCTGATGAGCTGCGGATCGGCACTTAGAAAAAATTCAGGCCTTTTTCCTGGCTGTGATTGATGCCAGGGGTCTCCAGAGCTGATAACATTAATACCAGCACCGGAGGCCCCCGGCATGCATACGAGGCAGGAAAAATGCATGTAAAGCCCACTTCATTACCTTAGTGGCTAACCGCTAAGGCAATGAAGGGGTTAAGCCGCCGTGCCAGGTTTATTGTGGGTAGCGGGGGTGGGTGAAGGGGGTATTTGGCCCTTGTTTGTTTAGGGCTTGCAGGGGGGTTGCGGGTGCACTTAACCCCTTCACGTCCGTAGCGGTTAATACCGCTACGGTCGTGAAGGGGTTAAGCCCTCCCGCTACCCACCCGCAAGCCCTAAACAAACCACTGTTGGGGCCAAATACCCCCTTCACCCAACCTCGCTACCCACAATACAAAGAAAACACACACAACAGCCCCACACTAAATAAATATATATATATATATATATATTACCCCAACAACGCCTATACCCCACTAGCATACACATATATGCACATACAGTATAGTAATTGGCACAATTATTATTATTCACAAATGGATAATAGTGAATGTGCCCATTATAAATACATTAAGAACAATAAATACATTAAATACATATAGCACTCACCCATGCCCGGCTGCCACGATGAAGGCCATCCTCATCTTCATCACCGCCCATGCCCCCTCCGCTGCTGCAAAACAGAAACAAGTGTAAAAACATCCAATGTAATGTCCCCTAACCCCTTAATCACCATAGCGATTATTAACGGCTACAGTCATTAAGGGGTTAACACACCCTCACCCACCACTCGGGAGGCCTACATACCCTCCCCCACTAACACCCCACCCCATGAGGCCTAACCACCCTCACCCACTACCCACAAGGGAGGCCTACCCACATACCCTTGGGGCCAATACCCCCTTCCCCCAACCCCCAGTAATCACAATTAAAACAATACACTGCCCCACAATAAACATTATTCTATTTATTAAATACATTACCCACCCCATGTGCCCCCCCATAACTACATGATTTATCCTTTAACATACAGGGTTCATACCCCAGCTCCACGCGAGTCCCTGGCGGGTCACCTGACAGACCTACAGACTATCAGCAACTTGTTTCATACAGGTTCTGGAGGCCTGTTGGTGGGTCCCGCCAGGCGTCATGGCCCCCAGGTGGTCTCCGTGGGTCACCGTGGGCCATAATTGTGTCCCCCCGGTAGGCCAGCGGATGTCTGGGAGCCCTGGGTCAGACCCACAGGTGTCGGAGGGGCCTTGGGTGGTTCTCACGGGGGTCTGGGGACCCAAGAGTGCTCACTACGGGTCCGCAGTGCCCCCACAGATGTGGGACCACCGGTTCTTCCCTGCACACTATGGGTCTGCGGTGCCCCCATGGATGTGAGGCCACCGGTTCTTCCCCGCAGACTACGGGTCTGGTTCTTCCCCACAGGTGTCACCCGCGGACCCACACAGCCTGATACCTGTGAGATACCCGAGGATACCCCAGGTGGTCTCCAGAGGTCTCACCCAGAACCAAGGAACCAAACCTGAATGTAAAATAAATAAACCTGACCTATACATTCAATACATACATCCCCACCCCCCCAAACACATACAGTACAATAATGTGCCAAATAACTATTATCCAGATATGGCTAATAGATTATTTGCCCATTATTAAACATAAAACATGCATACTGTACAGTACATCAAAACATGAATTTTTAATCTTAAAATTACCACATTGCATGATTAAAAAAATCCAGCAGCCATTGTAAATCTAAACCAACAAAAATGCAGCTACACAAATGTCTTTGAAATGTCACACAATTGCATTGAGTGTGTAAATGATGCAATTAATCTGGGCATCATGTAACACTATGCAAAATATATGTAACAATAAAATACAATATAAACAATGTCCCCTAACCAGAAATGCCATCATGAAAATCAAATAGAAACTACGCAACATCAATACAATTAGCATCAATCAATTAATCAATTTCTGCAAACAATTACAATGCAATACAAATCAATTATACAATTCCCTATTCAATTCCTAAACCAAACCATTGCCAAAACAATTCTAATTTAAAGTAACCACCATCATTCTAATCTAAGTACCATAAAGAAGCCATTACAATAAACCTATAACTAAATACAAATTACATTATTCACAACAATGACAAAATTAAGCTGATAAATACATTAGCCATACATGAAAAGAACATAAACATTAGCAAACCAATCAATTATTATCCCTGTATGTCTATCCATATAGAGAGATATACATAAAATACAGGGGCAATAATACAGCATAAAAAACAATGCATTTGCATACAAAATTCGCATACAATACACCCATTCAGTGTCCGTGAATGTATGTATATACTTAGATACATTAACGGGCATTAAATGGGACTGAAAAAATAAAAGACATGAATGAAAAATAAAAAAAACCTGTAAAAGTAAAAATAATAAACTTGTATTTTGTTTACTCACCATTAGATTCCCACTCAACGAAATCCAGGCGACCCGGAAGCACAGGAACCAATCCACAGGTAAACCATAAAATAATAAACCATTACAATCCATAACGGTGTCTTGTTCTTCTATTTGTAATCCTTCCCGTCTGTCTTGGGGTCTTCTTTTCTTCTTTGGGGTCTTCTCCGTCTTCTTCCGTCTTCTTACGCCTCGCCCTTCTTCTCTTCTTAGGAGGGGAGATGTTCCCTCCTCCGTGACTAGCTTCAAAATGAGGCGACATAGGCTTTTATAGGCCTATGACGTCACATTTTGCTCAAATGTTTCCCACGGTCCTGATTGGGCCGTGAGAAACATGTGATTTGGCCGGACAAAAAAAAATTGATGACGTCATTTAAAGGCATTGAAAGCACAGCAAATCAGAATGGCTGTGCTTCAATTGCCTTTAAGATGACGTCATGAAAAGAAACATGGTCGCCCTCACATGATACGGTAGCCAATCAGAGCGTGGGAACTACATCCCTACTCTGATTGGCTTTTATGTATTTAATAATGGGCAAATAATCTATTATTTATATTATCCGTAGTCTGCGGGGAAGAACCGGTGGCCTCACATCTGTGGGGGCACCGCAGACCCGTAGTGTGCAGGGAAGAATCAGTGTTCCCACATCTGTGGGGGTACCACGGACTCGTAGTGAGCACCCGTGAGTTCCCCAGACCCCCGAGGGAACCACCCGAGGCCCCGCAGACACCTGTGGGTCTGACCCGGGGCTCCCAGACATCCGCGGGCCTACTGTGGGGACCCAATTGTGGCCCACGGGGACCCGCGGAGACCACCTGGGGGCCATGGCACTTGGCGGGACCCACCAACAGGCCTCCAGAACCTGTATGAAACAAGTTGCTGGTACCCTGTAGGTCTGTCAGGTGACCCGTCAGCCCGCCGGAGACTCGTGTGGGGCTGGGGTATGAACCCTGTATGTAAAAGAATAAATCATGTATTTATGGGGGGGCACAGGGGGTGGGTAATGTATTTAATAAATAAAATGATGTTTATTGTGGGGCTGTGTATTGTTTTAATTGTGGGTACTGGGGGGGGGTATTGGCCCCAAGGGTATGTGGGTAGGCCTCCCTTGTGGGTAGTGGGTGAGGGTGGTTAGGCCTCACGGGTGGGGGGTTAGTGGGGGAGGGTATGTAGGCCTTCCGAGTGGTGGGTGAGGGTGGGTTAACCCCTTAATGACTGTAGCGGTTAATAACCGCTATGGTGATTAAGGGGTTAGGGGACATTACATTGGATGTTTTTATTCTTGTTTCTGTTTTGCAGCAGCAGAGGGGGCATGGACGGTGATGAAGATGAGGATGGCCTTCATCGTGGCAGCCGGACATGGGTGAGTGCTATATGTATTTATTGTATTGATTTGTGTTTATGTATTTTAAATACACAGGGTGTGTATGTTGTTTATTACAATTTTTATTGGGGGAAAAATGTCCCCAATAAACATGCTATTCTGCCTTAACCCCTTCATTGCCTTAGCGGCTATCTGATATGGTAATGAAGCAGCATTTATGTATTTTAATAATATTGTGTGGAAGCAGGGGGTCTCCTGAGCTGAACCGCATTGATTTGTGGCTCAGGGACCCCCTGCTTCCCGAGTTACAGGCCCCGGTTTTGGAGCATCGGTTACAGTGTCGCTGCCATATTTATAGCGGGCACGGCACGTATGGGACGCTATAAAGATGGCGGCGACACTGCCACCCGATGACACATACCGGGGCCTGTTACTCGGGAAGCAGGGGATCCCTGGTCCACAAAGTAATGCGGTTCAGGTCAGGGGACCCCCTGCTCACTGTACACTATTATTAAAAATACATTCATGCTGCTTCGTTACCATAGCACATAGCCGCAAAAATAAGGAATGATTGTTTATTGATATGTGTGTTTTATTTATACTGTAGATGTGCAGAGGGTCTCCGGAGCTGAACCGCTTTGGTTTTAGGTCCGGGGACCCCCTGCTTCCCGAGATACAGGCCACTTTATGGGGTGCCGGTATCCCTCTGCTTTGTTTACATTTCGCGGTCACGTGATCGGGACTATCAAATGCAGAGGGATACCAGCACCTCATAAAGGGGCCGGTATCTCAGGAAGCAGGGGGTCCCCGGACCTGAAACCAATGCGGTTCAGCTCCGGAGACCCCCTGCACATGTACACTATAAGTAAAAATTGTATTTAAAATAATTTTTAATATGCCGATGTTTGCGCCGAGAGAGCAACGGATCTCTCTCTGCTGCAAACACATCTCGGCAGGGGACGGCTTCTCGGCAGCTTCTCGCCAGGCAGCCTGTCTCGCCAACGGTTACTCGCCATTATATCAAATGGTGGTGGCGCATTCATTCGCCAAGGCCCTTCCTGCATACAGCGAGGTTAACACGCCAAAAACAT
Organism: Ascaphus truei; assembly: GCF_040206685.1. Classification (NCBI taxonomy): domain Eukaryota; kingdom Metazoa; phylum Chordata; class Amphibia; order Anura; family Ascaphidae; genus Ascaphus; species Ascaphus truei. The sequence goes on along the minus strand of NC_134485.1, from coordinate 190,145,405 downwards.
GGCGAATTCAAAACCTGGCTAATGCATTTTTCCGCTGCTTAGTGCATAGACCCTATAGTCATGAGCAGCTGCTCGCGGTGTGAGCGAGTTATAGGGTGTTCAGGGCTTGTCAGAGGATTCTCTTTCAGCTGGCTTTTTTCCCCCGGTTATGCCGATGCGCCTCGTGGTCCGGCGCCATCTTGGGGATCCATCGTGCTCTCTGCAGGCCGTTGAGACGGCGAAAAATATTTTGTAACTCCTTGATTGCCCGTTCTTTTTACTCTGGACATTGTCTCCTGGTTTATCCTCTCGGGGGAATCTGGCAAAGTCCGTCAATTTTGGGGGGAAGTGTGTTTTTTTATTATAAATATGCCTGCGGGTCTCTGGAGCTCCTCTTCAACCCGTCCATGCCGAGTGACGTCACCGCCTCCATCTGCCGTGGACTCCAGGAACTGAAGGTGATCTTCCACGGTAGAACTTATTACCTCTCCCCCCAGTAAGGTCACGCACCAGGCAGGAGGTATATTGCAAAACAAGAACGGGTTTATTACTACACTCTGCAGTAACAGTTACATGGCAGTCTTCTGCCGAATACAGTCTGTCAGGTCAGCTATCACTGAAGATGGTCCCTGGACCCTCACTACAGGCCAAGGGCACTCACAGCCGTCCTAGCTCTTCCCGACCTCTCGAGCGGAGGCAGAGGTAGGGTCCACACTCACTCTCCCCCCTGGAGGGAAGAGCACATGGGAAGGCCCCAATCTCAGCCTCCCAGTTGTGTGACCTGCCTTCCCAGAGGGAAAGGAACCCACTTAACTTTTGGGTGGTCCTGCCCTTAAGTACAGCCAGAAGGTGGGCACTCTGTTGTCCCAGCTACAACAGGATGTACCACCCTCTGCTGTCACTCAAGTGCAGTACCAAAGGTGAGGGGGAAAACCCCATACCACCTACTTGCAACCTGATAGTACCAGGGTTTAATGCCAGCCCATTGGGCATATTAGTAGCCAGCGATGACCCTGCTATAGTACTTTCATAATCACTCTATTAAGCTTTTTTGTTGATCCCTAACAAAACAGTGCTTGAATTAAATAAAAAAGAGTACCAACAAGTGGGAATCGTTGATGGTAATTTCCAGACCTAAAGTGCTGACTCTAAATCATTTTAACATTTCATTGTTATTCCTCCTTGATCTGTGGTAGCAATTCAATTTGGAACATGCATAGACACTGTAGATAACAGCAATTAGAGTCTTAACTTAATGTGCCTAATAATAATACATTTAGAATCCAAGTTCCTACAGATTAGCCATTTTAGGAGTAGAAGATGGCAGTAATAAAAATCTTAAAGGTGCAGTTCTCCCTTAAAATGATCTTGAATGTGATTTTTAAAGCAGATTACGAGTCCTATTTTATTTATATTTACAAGCATTTTTTATTTTATTTTTTATTTAAACTTTTATTTTAAAAGGGTGAACACAAACTGACTGACATAGATAGGGTTCTATTCACACATTTATTTGCACACAAGCATTGAGTGCGTGATCATACAGGGACCTTCCGGTCGGTGCTTTTTCACTTTGTCTGGACTCTTTTATGTTCAACCTAGTAGCATTGCTTTCCTTAGTGCATATGCTTGACCATGACCTACTGTACGGTCACTCTAGGTACAGATGCAGCGGCCGTTATCCAACCATTTCTCGGGATGAAACATGCACTGCAGTGTGTGGTGGTCTGAGATGGTCCTCTGCAGACTAAATGGCCCATCGGATTAACACAGCTGTGTTAATCCTACCAGGTTGTACCTGTCGGTAAGAGATACGCAGTAAGAGAAATGCTGAATCAGTCCATCCACCTGCACGCCTCTAACAGGCAATCACAGGGGTTTTATTTCATTTTAATACTACAGTATTGTAGCAGGGGGTCTCTGCAGCTGAACGGCATTGATTTCATGTCCGGAGACCCCCTATTTCCTGAGTTACAGGCCCTGTTATGGGGTGCCGGTATTCCTGCCATGTTAAAATCCTGTGGGTCACATTACCGTGGGATTTTAACATTGCAGGATATACTGACACCCTGTCCTGGAACAGGACTGTTGTTCTGCCCCCCCCCACCCCACCCCACCCTTTGCAGCTTCTGCCTGTCAGCTCCTTATTCAGTTGCATGCTTCTCTGCTCTGAAGACTGACAGTGTCTGTGTAATGGACAAATTGTTTCATATCCCTGCCTCTATCCACTCAGTCAGTGGGTTGCTACAGCAACCTCTCAGCCCTCTTATGTGAAAATCGGCTATTCTACCCTCCCCTGTGTCTGCTGACAAGATAGTTCAGTCCCATTACTCTCCTGTGTGACACTTCTCCCCTTACTTCCTTTTCAAGCCAAAGGACACTAAGTGAGTACCCTTCCATGCTTCACTCCTGGCAAGGCCATTCCGATTTTATACGTCCTTCCCTTGATACAGAGCAATCTCTTAGAGAAGCACTCTCTACCACACTACTACACCTACAAGCACCTTTTATTTCCCTGACTTTTGCAATAAAACTAGAAAGGACAAAATGACTTGTTGTGCTTTGGAAGAGGGAAGGGATGAGTTAAGCTATCTGGCTCCTTTCACATACTACACGTGACCCTGGTTCCAGAATACACCCCATAACGGGAAGTAGGGGGCCCGAGGATGAAATCAACTTTGTTCAGCTCAGAACCTTTGTTTAGAGCAGACCCCCTGCTCCCGCACACTAGTATAAACCCTCCCCCCCCCCCCCACCACCACCAAAGAAAAAATTACAACCTTAGAGGATAGCTGCTATGGTAATGAAGCTGCTTACATTTTATTTGTATTCATAGTGTGCGGGAGCAGGGGGTCTCCTGAGCTGAAATCAACTTTGTTCAGCTCAGGAGACCCCCTGCTCCCGCACACTATGAATACAAATAAAATGTAAGCAGCTTCATTACCATAGCAGCTATCCTCTAAGGTTGTAATTTTTGATGCGGAGGATTTTAACATTGCAGGGATACCGGCACCACATACCGGGGCCTATATCTCGGGAAGCAGGGGGTCCCTAAGGCTGAAATCAATGCGGAGACCCCCTGCTCATGCACGCTGTGAATAAAAATAAAATGTAAGTAGCTTTATTACCTTAGCAGCTACCTGCTAAGGTAATGATTTTTTCTTTAGGGGGGATGGGGTGTTTGAAACTAGTGTGCGGGAGCAGGGGGTATTCTGAGCTGAACAAAGTTGATTTCAACCTCGGCACACATTACTTCCGGAGTTACAGGCCCAGTTATGGGGTGGCGGTATCATTCTGCTTTGTTTAGATCCCCCAATCACGTGGGCCGTGAAGCGGGATAATTTAAACATGGCTGGGATACCTTGTGGCTAAATAAATTCATTATCTGATTTTAAATTTCGTAGTGCTCTGGATCTATTCCCACTTACTCAGCGTGGATCGCCTTGAACCAGCAGCGCCGGTAACTGTATATATTTGACTTATTCTTTTGGTGTGCAGCATATTATCTTTACTTGGGATACCGGCACCCCATAACGGGGTCTGTATCTCGGCAAGTAGGGGATCCCCGGACCTGAAATCAATGCGGTTCAGCCCCGAAGACCCCCTGCTACAATACTGTAGTATTAAAATTAAATAAAACACCCGCGATCGACTGTTAGAGGCACGCAGTTAGAGTGACTGATTCAGCCTATCTCTTACTGCGCGTCTCTTACAGACAGGTACAACCCGGTAAGACTCACACAGCGGGGACTCCCACTGTGTTAATCCGATGGGCCATTAGTCTGTTGCGTCAAATTTAGTGAGGGTCTCGAAAAAAAATTTGAGAAACGGTAGAATAACGGCCGCTGCATCTGTGGAGCGGCTATCCTTTCATGTTTGTCCTTTATTTTAAAAGGCCACATTCCTTGGGCATTATTAGGAAAATTTGTATTATGAGATTCTCAGATAGATGAGACTCCTGTTCCGATGACACTTTTATGAATACAAAAATACATAATTTAAATATCAGCAAGCAGGTAAAAAAAAAAACTAAGAAGATGAAATCAAACATCTTATTGCATAGTATGGTGAATAAATCTTACAAAATAAATATCAACTAGATACCTTGCTTATGTAAATACATTTCTGGATATATTCATTGTTATCAAATCTATTCCTGCATTCCCAAAGCAAAGAAACAAGAAAAGATTATATTTAATTTAAATTAGAAATCCTCATAATAAAATGTGTAACATTTAAAAAATAAAACATATTGTATCATATTACATAAATATAATCATATTACATAAATATAATCATATTTAGTTATTTAAAAAAAATTTAAGTAGAGATAAATATGCTGAAGAAACCATTGATCAAGTTTGAAAGAAATGAGATGTAAATTGGCCTGTTTAACAAAAGCCATTGATGTAAAACCAGTATAACAGGTGCTGCATAGAGGAATCTGACACTCCCTATCTATTTAGGTAGTAGGGAGCAGTCCATACAGTATAACCAAAAGCTCGTGACTTATCAATGCCTGGAACCGATCCCATCCCCCAGATCCCAAATACCACGACATACACCTTCTTGGATGGATAAACGGTCACAGCTTTATTGGAAACAAATCCAACATGTTACCATACACATCAACATAAACATGTATTGAAAGAACCAAGGATCCCAAACAACTTGCACCATCATAACATACACAAGAGCCCAAGGGATACCCTTGACTGATACACCACATCGCCACTAGCAGCCCAATCCACATGGAACATAATTACATATACAGTACCCTCCTAAAAGTTTGCAATGAGATCCAGCGTGGAGTAGAACTGGGACAACATACTTGTGCAATATTCCTAGATTTTGCAAAGGCTTTTGATACTGTCGATCATGTTATCTTGTTAAACAAACTCCAGTTCTCTAGAATAGGGAAACATGCTTTAAAATAGTTTAATTCCTACCTATCAGGTAGATCCCAACATGTGTCTATCAGGCTCTAACCCCAACCCCTTGGATATCACCTGCAGTGTCCTGCAAGGCTCTGTTCTGGGCCCCTACTCTTCTCAGTGTTCAATCATGATCTTCCTACAGCTTGTAAGGGAGCTTCAATACACATGTATGCAGATGACACAATATTATATGCACACAGCCCTAGCCTCTCCGACCATGGACACATACTTTAATCTGACTTTTTGAGAGTTGAAAATTGGATTTCCCAAACAAACTGTTTTTAAACACTGACAAGACTGTAACAATGGTATTTGAGACCCAGGCTAAATTTTTAAAGCTTCCAATAAATGAGCTCCAGATCAGAACCAACGCTAATGCAACCCTAGCCCCTGTTACTAGTTTTAAATTCTTAGGCTTATGGTTTAACTCCCATTTAACATTTGGATTGCACATTGATACCCTGACATCCAAAACCTATGCCAAACTAGGTGTACTTTATAGGAACAAATCCTCCCTACGTCTGCTGGTCAGAAAGCGTATCGCACAGCAGATGCTAATGCCAATTATAGACTAAGGGGACATAGTATATGGTATGGCACCCCAAACCCACCTTAGCAAACTTGATACCCTCTACAATTCAATATGCCATTTTGTCCTCAAATGCAACTACAACACACATCACTGCGAAATGCTCAAAGATCTAGATTGGTCATCACTTGAGTCTAGGTGCAAAGTTCATCTTTCCTGTCTTGCCTTCAAATACTTTCTGGGCAAGCTACCCGTCTATCTGAACAAACTCCTCACCCCTACCACATGCAGCACTTATCATCTGAGATCTGACTCCAAAAGACTGTTCATGTTCCCAAGGCTCAACAAAGTATCCAGCCACTCCTCCTTCTCTTACCGTGCACCTCACAACAGGAACAATCTACCGAAGACTCTCACTGCCACCCCCAGTCTAAGTTCTTTTAAAACTAAGCTGTCTCACATTTTAATCTGGTCTTTAACTGTTACATATACCTATGACATATACAGTTGTGTGAAAAAGAAAGTACACCCTCTTTGAATTCTATGGTTTTACATATCAGGACATAATAACAATCATCTGTACCTTAGCATGTCTAAAAATTAGGTAAATACAACCTCAGATGAACAACAACACATGACATACAGTATTACACTGTGTCATGATTTATTTAACAAAAATAAAGCCAAAATGGAGAAGCCAGGTGTGAAAAACTAAGTACATCCTTACTGCTTCCATAGGAATTAAGATGCTAAGAGGCAGACAGATGCTGCTCATCAAATGCCCTTGATTAATTCATCATCAGCAAGTGTGACCACCTCTATAAAAGCCGAAGTTTTAGCAGTTTGCTGGTTTGGAGCATTCAGGTGTGTGTTAACACAATGCCAAGGAGGAAAGACATTAGCAATGATCTTAGAGGAACAATTGTTGCTGCCCATCAATCTGGGAAGGGTTATAAGGCCATTTCCAAATAATTTAAAGTTGTAACGCGTAGCTCACCACAAACGAAGGGTGACCGCGGTGCTGAGGTAGGGAATTGGTTAACGCCGACCCACAGCCACGCGGCGCACCTAGGATGTAGAGTAGTCGTTTAAGCCAGGTCAGGGTTATAGATTGGAGTATAGTATAAGTACTTGCCAGGTCTGGAGTGGAGAGTTGCGGATTGTCAGAGTGCATAGCCAAGTGCAGGATTGGAGAGTAGCGGATCGTCAGGGTACATAGCCAGGTTCAGGATCGGAGAGTATCGGATCTTTGGAGTACTTAGCCAAGGTCAGGACTGGAGACAGGAGAATGGTCGTTCGTAGCCGGATCAGAAGAGGTGCGGAATCCAAGAGATTCGCAGGGTCAGGCAACAAGAGGTTAATCAGAAGGCAAGGCAAGATCACAGGAGCTAGAATGCAGCAAGGCACGGCATCACACTAGACTATGCTCAGCAAAGACTGAATGCAGCAGGAAGTTATATAAGGTAGGTGCCTCCAATAGCCAGCCAGGGTGGAACCAGGAAGCAGACCTCAATAGGCTGCTGGTGCATGGAGGCGTGCCCCAGGATGCAGCCTAATCAGAGATGGGGGCAGAACCGATCACGCGTCAACCCACGTGTGTCACGGAGGCCAGAGGGTGGAGCCTGCATCGCGCGTCCCTCTTACGCTGTGGTCTGCCGTGCCGTTGGCTCAGGGGCTTACAACAATTTTGGCCAAAAATGTCAAACTAAAAGACCATTTTACTTAATAGATATTTATACATATATATTTAGGCACTGTACCGTGTATGAGTTTCACTGGATGTTCTAAAACTGAGCTCTGTCTGTGTTTTATGTTCTGTCTCTGGTTTTAAATATATATTGCCATGCTCAGTAGCACTCCTCTGTGACACTCATATGCTTATATATATGTTGTGGTTATTTTGGGGGTTCAATAGGAGCTTGTTAGGTGTCCAGTATGTTAATCAGAGATGGGGGCAGAACCGATCACGCGCCAACCCATGTGTGTCACGGAGGCCAGAGGGTGAAGCCTGCATCGCGCGTCCCTCTTACGCTGGTCCTGGATATCCCTAGACAGAATGGAGGCGGGACCGATCGCGCATCGACCCGTGCGCGTCACGGAGGTCAGGCTGCGGAGCCCGAGGCGCGCGTCACTCCCACGCCAGTCCTGTCCAGAGCGGGGGCGGGGCTTAGAACGCGCGTCAGCGGGGAGGCTGGACAAATGCACCTGTTATGCGTCAGAGCGAGGGGCGGAGACAGAATCCGTGGATGGGGAATCAGACCGCGCAAGATCCACGAGCGCACGTGTAGTGGGACCACGAGGCCGCGCATCCTGAGTGTCCGTCACGGAAGGTTTGTTGAGGTGAGGAGACAGTCTGTGACTGCCAGGATGGCGAATCCTCACAATACCCCCTTATCCCTTTTAGGAGCGACCTCCGGGTGACTCCACGATGGTGTCTCAGGGAATTTGGCATGAAACATACGAACCAGTTTGGCTGCGTGGACCCGATGACTCAGAATGCAGATCTTTCCTCCGGGCCAAAACTTCTCCAATGCACCAGATAGTGCAGCGCTCCCCTGGAGATCTTAGAGTCAAGAATAGATTGGATCTCATATTCAGGTTGTCCTTGAACCATGAGAGGAGAAGTGGGAGGCACCGGAACTGAAAAGGCATTCTGGACCACAGATTTGAGAAGTGAAACACGAAATACGGATGGGATCCTCATGGAAGGCGGGAGAGCGAGACGATATGCAACCGGATTAATCCTTTCAGAGATAGCGAAGGGTCCAAGAAATCTGGGTGCGAACTTCATAGAGGGAACCTTCAGCCTGATGTTCCTAGATGACAACCAGACCTTGTCATCAGGTTTAAGGTACAGAGAAGGTCTGCAGTGGCGATCTGCCTGATTCTTTTGCCTATTGACTGCTTGCCTGATGTTGACCTGAATCTTTTTCCACAAGTCTTGTAAAGCTTTTATTCTATCATCAGCCGCTGAGACCCCTGAGGAAGGTAGAACAAGAGGAAGAGTGGATGGGTTGAATCCGTAATTTACGAAGAAAGGAGACTCCAGGGTTGAACTGCTTCGTGCGTTGTTGTGGGCGAATCCTACCCAGGGTAAAAGTTCAGCCCAGTCATCTTTGGAATCCGACGTAAAGCAACGTAGTTACTGTTCACGGGACTGATTGGTCCTCTCCGTTTGACCATTAGTCTGTGGGTGATATCCCGATGAGAAATGGAGGGCGATACCTAGCTGAAGACAAAACGAGTGCTAGAAACGAGAAATAAATTGCGAGCCTCTATTTGAAACAATTACCAAGGGTACTCCATGTAACCGAAAGATCTTCCTGATGAAGATCTCAGCTAGTCTGGGAGAATTGGGCAGACCCTTGAGGGGTATGAAATGGGCCTGCTTAGAGAATCGGTCCACTACTACAAGAATCGTGTCCATACCCTTGGAATTAGGCAAGTCCAAAATGAAAACCATGGACAAATGTGTCCATGGCCGATCTGGAACAGGTAGAGTTTGAAGAAAACCTGAAGGAGGTATCCTGAGCATTTTAGTCCTGCCACATGTAGGGCACGCAGCTACAAATTTTTTTATGTCCTTTTGCATTCCTGGCCACCAAAAGGTGCGAGAGATGAGGTCCAAGGTCCTCTTGGTGCCGGGATGGCCTGCAGATTTGGATGAATGACTCCATTCGAGGACCTTCTTACAGTGCAGGGACAAAGTGAAGAGACGTCCTGAGGAGGCGAGATGCCAGGAGGGATCTGACTTTGTTGACAAACAATGTCTTTGAGCACTCCAAATGATGTGGCCGAGAGAATACATTTGGGCGATAAAATGGGTTTTTGCTGATCCTCAGTCTTGTCGTCCAGGGAAAATTGTCAAGATAGAGCATCAGCTTTGATATTCTTGGATCCGGGAAGTTAGGAAATTATGAAATTAAATCTAGAGATAAATAGTGGGCATCTGGCTTGATGCGCTGCCAGGCGACGTGCGCCTTCAATATAAAGCAAATTCTTATGATCCGTGAGGTTGGTTATCGGATCTTCAGTACCCTCCAGCAGTTTCATGGCTAAGAGTTCCCGGTTCCCGACATCGTAGTTGCATTGGGCCGGAGAATGTTTTTTCGAATACAATGCACAAGGATGCCACCTGGACAGGGAATTCTTCTTTTTAGACAGAACAGCACCTACGCCCACATCAGAGGCGTCGACCTGAAGGGTAAAAGGAAGTTTGGGATCAGGGTGAAAAAATAGGGGAAGACACAAAGGCCTTTTTGAGATGGGCGAAAGACTGGAGAGCAGCAGCGGGCCAGGAAGCAGGGTCTGCTAATTTCTTGGTTAATTCTGTAAGTGGAGCCAATAGGGAAGAGAAGTTTTGGGTGAACCTACGATAATAGTTTGAGAATCCAAGGAAGCATTGTACTGCTTTAAGGGTGGTAGGTTGTGGCCAATCCAGGACAGCTTTGACCTTGGCGGGGGCTGCCAAGACGGACCTTTGACCATGGTGAGCCTTTGACCAAAGGGGGACCTTTGACCATTGTGAGGCCGGTATCGGAAATGATGTAGCCTAGGAAAATGGTAGATGTTTGATGAAAATGACATTTCTCCAGTTTGGCAAAAAGTTTGTTCTTGCGTAAGCGAAGGAGCACTTGTTTCACGTGAGAGATGTGTTCCTGTCTGGATTTAGAGAAAATAAGGATGACATCAAGATAAACGATTACAAAGGAGTTAAGGAGGTCTCTGAAAATTTCATTTACGAAATCCTGAAACATGGCTGGGGCATTGCACAGACCAAAAGGCATGACCAAGTACTCATAATGTCCATCTCTGGTGTTGAAAGCGGTCTTCCATTCGTCACCCTGACAAGATTATAGGCACCTCATAAATCCAATTTAGAAAAGATATTGGCACCTTGTAATTGATCAAACAGTTCAGAAATGAGGGGCAAGGGGTAGCGGTTTTTGACGGTGATCTTGTTGAGGGACCGGTAGTCTATGCAAGGGCGTAAGGTTCTGTCCTTCTTCACAAAGAAGAACCCGGCGCCCGCAGGAGAGGCGGACTTACGTATAGATCCCTTCTGTAAGTTCTCTGCAATATATTCCTTTATTGCCTTGGTTTCAGGCATAGACAATGGATAGGAAGTCTGACGACTTCCGGCTTGGAGTAGACAGTGAAGGGGACGGCAGGATCGCAGTGTTGAATCTGTGCCTTCAAAGATGGAGCAGCTTCCAGACTGTGTTACAGCTGTGCTGCAAGCAGGCTCTACGCGTTTCGCTGTATGAAACAGCTTCCTCAGGAGCATGCCGGAAGTCGTCAGTCCAAGGCCCGGACGTGACGTCAGACGCTCTCCATCGGCGATCCGGCGAGGGGGCACTCTCGTGGAGGGACTTTGAAGTGGCTGCAGTGCTACCATCTCGTTTGCTGACCGACTGCCTCAAGTAAAACCTTATGTGATCTTGTTCTATGTACACAATGTGAGTACATGTCATGTGGTTTTAAATATAAAGTTTACGTTTTTATGATCTACACGATGGCCTCTCCCTGTTTTGCATGATCCTGACTGCGAGTGGAAGCCTGCATGGAATATCTCCCATCCCAATATCAGTATATGCTGCTTTAACACCTACCTGCTACTCCAAGTGGAAGTCTCATTGAACCACACTAATACATGCTGTTTTAATACCTACCTGTTGTAAGTAGGCATTTTATTAGAGCCAAGATTTAAAATAGATCCACACTCTGACCTTATCGAAGACATCCCGAAACTCAGCGTACTCTTCAGGGAATTGTACCTTTTCCTTCTCCTCGGACATGGTGGAGGACATTGGTGCAGGACATTGGAGGACACGGTCGTGCCTGCCTCAGTTCCTGTCTCTTTGTCTCCTTAGTGATCCCTTGCATACCGAACCGACCTGGCTGTGGATCCGCTCTGGTCTTCTACCCTTGGTTTGTATCCTGACCTCCTGGACTTCCCTACCCCTTCACCTCGGTTTGCGGATTCCGACCTACCTCCCGGCTCTGGACCCCAGGCTCTCGGTACCACCTATCTTCTGGAATCTCCCTTCTCGTCTGGCGAGTATCTTACTTTATCTTATACTCCCAGACGGTTCCAGATGCCTATTTTCCACTTTCCAGGCGTGTCCCCGTAGCTGTGGGTGTAGTGTGTTACCCATCTCACCTCAGTTTCGGGGACTCTCCTTGTCCGTGGTGAGCACAGAGTAACACAAAACATTGAAACAAGCATTTGTCTCAACTCCCACACCCGAACACCAATTTTCCATTTAACCTAGAGGTAGACGCTTCAGACTGTGGGGCCGCCGCAGTCCTATCCCAGAGATTTTCCCCCCAGGATAAACTTCACCCTTGCGGTTTTTTCTCTAAGAAGTTTTCTCCTGCTGAAAGGAACTATGACGTGGGCAATAGGGAACTTTTGGCTGTCAGGTTGGCCCTTCAGGAATGGAGGCATCTTCTGGAGGGGTCAAAAGTGCCATTCACAATTCTCATGGACCATAAAAATCTTTACACATCGAGAGTGCCCGCCGCTTAGGCCCCCGCCAAGCCAGCTGGTCGTTATTTTGTCCTACATTCCCAGCACCAAGAACGTCAAGGCGGATCTAGACAATATTCTTCTGAAGAGAGACCGGAGAAAACTACCGAGTCCATCCTTCCCAAACAAAAGATGCTCGCGGTCGCTGCATTCAAGAATCTTGAAAAAATCATCAAGTCTCAAAAACACCTTCCTAGTGATCTTGAGGTACCGAAGGATACTTTGTACGTAGAGCCCAAGTTTATTCCTGAGATTCTGGATTGGGGTCACGCTTTCCGTTCGGCAGGACATCCGGGATTCAAAAAAACGTTGGACCTCATCCGTCGCACCTTCTGATGGCTCAATATGGCCAAGACCATCCTTGAATTTACTCGGGCCTGTCCGGTATGTGCACGCAATAAGATTCCTCATCAGAGACCCCATGGTCTTCTTTTGCCTTTAACCATCCCGGAGCGCCCCATGTCCCACATATCCATGGACTTTATTGTCGAATTGCCTAGGTCGAATGGCATGAACACCATTCTAGTAGTGGTGGATCGGTTTTCCAAGATGGCACATTTCGTTCCTCTCAAAGGATTACCCTCCTCACCCACCCTAGCCGATATTTTTCCAAAGAGATTTTCCGGATCCATGACATTCCCACATCCATCGAATCGGATCGAGGCTCTCAATTTGTTTCCAGATTCTGGAGGACCTTCACCAGAAGACTGGGCATTTCTTCTTCTTTTTCTTCAGGATATCATCCTCAATCTAATGGGTAGACCGAGAGGGTTAATCAATCTCTCGAAGTATTTAATGTGCTTCGTCTCTGACTCCCAGGATGACTTGGCGGAATTACTTCCCTGGGCTGAGTATGCCTTTAATTCCTCCAGGAATGAATCCACTCGTGAGACGCCTTTCTTTATTAATTACGGATTCCACCCGGCTCGTCTGCCTATTTCCAATATCTCCTCTGGAGTACCAGCCGTGGATGAACACATCTCCCTCCTATAGGACTCTTGGGCTAGAATTCAATCGGCACTTCAAAAGGCCTCCCTGACTTCGAAAGTCCAGGCTGACCGTCGTCGCCGACCTGCACCCAATTGCAAGCCAGGGGATAAGGTTTGGTTGTCTACCAAGAATATCCACCTCAAAACCCCTTCCCCTTAATTGGCACCTAGGTTTTCTATCATGGAGCAGGTAAAACCAGTGGCCTTCCGTCTTCAATTACCTCAAAGTATGAGAATTCCTAATGTTTTTCACACATCACTTCTCAAGCCATTCATCTCCAGTCCCTTTTTCCAGAACACACTCTTAAACCAGATCCAGTGATCATAAAGGGCAACGAAGAGCATGAGGTCCAAGCTATACTAGATATCCGTCTCTCGAGGGGTAAGGTCAATTTCTTGGTCATTGGAAGGGCTTTGGACCCGAAGAAAGGTCTTGGGTACCTCTTAAAGACATTCATGCACCAGGACTTCTCAAACGCTTCCGAAAAAAGTTCCCATCCAAACCGTGGGAGGATCGTCCTGAGGCCGACCCTGGGGGTACTGTGAGGATTTGGGGGTCACGATGGTCTCAGCGTGACCTCCCCTCACCTCTTGTTGCTCCCGCTGCTGCGCGACGTCTTCCTCGCCGGTCCCGTCCATCCCTGTGGTTGGGGGACTCGTCCCTGGCGGGCTGTCGCTGTTCCGTTGGCGGCTGGGACTCTGGCTGCTACCACTCCTGGGCGCGTGCTCCCCCTCGTTATGGAACGCGTGCCGGACCAAGTTAATTTATTCACTGCTCCTGCAGTGAAGCCACGCCCCCAGCTCACGCACAGGCTGCAATCCCCTATACCCCAAAGCTGCTCACCTGCATTCTCCTCAAGACAGCCTATCCAGGATGGCTCCATGTACTCCCTCAGGTCTGCCCCCTCTTCCTATTCGCCAGCCGCACTACTGTATATAATGCCTTGCTTGCCATTCCCACATCGCTCTACATGGGGCCTCATGCAGTAAGCGTTGATAAGGGAATTATCGCCATTTTATAGCCAAAATTGGGTTTGAGATTCAGTAAGCGCCGATAAGTGCTTGATTTCGCCAGGTTTCGGAGCCGATTATTTTGTTATGGCCAGTCGGCTGCCGATAAGCCTGTTTTCGCCACTGATCGCCACTTTTTTTAAATCGGCTGGATTCAACAAAAAAAAACAGCTTATCGGGGCTGATCGGCACTACGAAATTGAGATGTTATGGCCAATTTCTCCCGCCAACTAAAGTTGGCAGTTTGGAGGGGAGAACGATCGCTAAGGCTGCCGGAACGGCACTTAGAAAAAAAAAAAACTTCTGTACATCAATGGAGTCAATGGAGCGGGGACGTATAACAGTATAGTACTGTTTACGTTTCATTGCTCACAATACAAACGTCATTTGCATTACAGTGTGGGGGCATTCCCTGCATTGTGTCACAGCTGACGTGTATTATTTGCATAACATTATACTTTTACATGTTTTCAGCATTTGCGGGTCACATTACTCATCATGTGATGATGTGGCAAGGGAAAATACTATACTCAACTCTTAAAGGAGAACCTCACATCATATCACACATTTTATTGAACTGAGCGACAATTATTTACATGATGTTACACATGTCACACATGTCACACATACACCGTATATTCATGTTCCTTTACATTACACAATGCTTGTAATGTGTCACGCATCTTTAAACGTTCATGTACATCTAAATTCTCATGTTTACATCTACGTTTGGTCCTCCCTATTTTCATGACGTCACTTATTGGACGATCAATCACATTGCATGTTTACATTGTAACCGTTGCATTACAAGCACTTCAACCTAACTTATACACACATGTACAGTAATTCATCATTGGGACACCTTGTAAACTCATTCTATAGCAACTATCCTCCTTACAGAAATGCATGCATATGCACACGACTATTCATTGTTGTCAACATGTCACAATAACATGGCTAATTACACATGTTACACCAAACTTTTCCCACGTCAATCTCAGCCTTTTTGTCTAATTACATTACTGACTGTTGCGTTCAGAAGTTTTACATGCATTGCACATGCAACTATTTATTTGCAAGCAATGTTTGTACAAAGCTTCACGTCACATCATTGGCAAATATCATCATTCCCTGCAGAATACACACAACAAATACTTATAACAACAACTGCACACAGCTTGCCACAGAAGTACTTTATTATGTTAATGTAACACCTTGCATTTTACTATGTCACCTGACATCATCACATACCTATTTAAAGGACGCCCATTACCTGCTCATTCACAGCTACTCATTTCAAAATGTTGAGATTGTTTAGGAGACGGAGGAACATTCTTTTCTATGACATGCTTGATGATCAAGAAAATCATATAGGGCAAGGGAGGGACACACCGAGGGACAGTGACAGGGACAGTCACGCGGATACGATAGGGACAGGGAGAGGGACAGGCCGAGGGACAGGTAGAGGGACAGGAGATCAGAGGAGAAGACAGAGGAGACAAGTTGTGCCTCGTCCGCGTCTGTACAGGGAGAGAATCCTGTTAGATGGGATGAGTGAGGAGGAGATTGTAAGTCGCTATCGTTTGAGTTCAGCAGCAATCTTATCTCTTTATCAGGAGATAAGGGGAGATTTAGATTTTTTCACAGCCAGAGGTCGTGCAGTCCCTGGGCTTGTTAAAATGCTGTGCTCATTACATTATCTTGCTTCCGCGTCATACCAGACAACTGTGGGCATAGTGGGCGGGGTCTCGCAATCTACATTCTCGCGGGCCTTGACCCAGTTTCTCTATGCACTCAATAGACGCGCTAGGAATTATATTCATTTTCCTACAGAGGCGACAGAGTGGCTGGAAGTCAGGACTGGCTTTTATAATATAGCAGGGATACCATGTGTGCTGGGTGCAATCGATTGCACACATGTTGCTTTGATTGCACCTAGTCAGAGTGAGCATGTGTACCGCAATCGTAAGCACTACCATTCACTCAATGTACAGGTGGTATGTGATGCCACGATGAGGATAATGCATGTGGTACCCAAATTCCCTGGTTCCAGTCACGATTCCTCTATCCTGAGGAACTCTTCAGTCTTCCATGCGTTCGAAGAGGGACATTTTGAACATGGTTGGCTGCTGGGTGAGTACACATTTACATGTTCTAACACAAAACACATTTTTATTTAGGAATGTTGGCATTGTACAATTTGATCACTAATGTCAGCTTATGTGTGCTCCATTCATTATAGGTGACTCAGGATACGGAATTAGGCCGTGGCTCTTGACTCCGGTGCTAAACCCTCAAACTGAAGCAGAGGACAGGTACAATGCAGCCCATATATCTACAAGATCTGTTACAGAGAGGACATTTGGCCTACTCAAGACCAGATTTAGGTGTCTGGACAGAACTGGTGGGGCTCTTCTATACAAGCCTCAAAAAGTGTCTGATATTATCCTTGCCTGTTGCATTTTGCACAATGTTGCAATGAGGCACAATGTACAGTCAGACCTAGCTGAGCCTTTGGTAGACGAGCATCCCACCCATGTAGCTGCTGAAAATGAACAAACAGCCAGTGGTGGCCAGACACGCCAGAATCTCATCAATTCATTTTTTTCTTGTAAGTAAAAACATATATGTTCCAAGTTCTACTTTTAAAGTTACATTATGTTATCTTAACAATAATGTTTTTTTATATACCCTTCTGGTAGGACACAGATGAATATGGGTTGCACACCTTTCTTCTCTCTGCTGTGTGCACAAAGGGATGTGGCACCGGTATGTTATTGTTGCACAGGTTATATAATCCCTCTTCAATTTTACTTTAGTTGTGTGTATGTGAATACAACTGGGGTAACAAAGCACTAATATTTTAGCATTGTGTTGTTCTTTATGCTAAGACAATACACATATTATGCCCATACTCATTCATGCTTCTAGTATGCTTACATACAATGTTATTGGTGCAGTGTAACATGTACATCCATATGATGTGTACACCAGGCTGATTTACATTTTGAATGTCATGAAATATACATGGTGTTGCACATTTAACACCAAATACACACTTTGCTGTGTTGTTTACGGTACTGAAGATGGCATGTCAATGTTTGCAATTTATATATTGTTCCTTTGCATTATAGGTATATCTCCAGTATGACTGATCATGGTATATATATTTGCTGACATCTCTCATAAGATGTGCCTACATCAATCTTCCTATAATTATTTGAAGTAAAAACCCAACATATTGGTTTAAACACAAATGTAACATATATGTACTTTCTGTATCATGTATATGCATTTAGCTACTCTTGAGCTTTCATGTGCATTGTATTAGAAAATGATTACTCCCATTTCATCACATTTTATGTATGTTTCCTTATAAATTCCATTAATGTAATATAGAGGTGTTTGGAGACAAGGGGATAACTGTACTTATTTGTTTACTTACGGGAGCTCATTCATCACGGATGAAATTGACTGATCATAACACTCCATGCATGAATGCCTGTAATCACAACAATGCGTACTACATCTTATATTTAGCAATGTAGGTGTTTTTTAATGCTAGGAATTAATAGTCAACATTAATTTAAATTTGTGACATGTGTATGTATAAGTCACACGTGTGTGGATGTGTCCTACATGTACCAAGTGTTAAACTGTTAACAGAGAAGACAAATTTGTCACTAATGTTACTGTCATTTAGCATTTATAATTTACCAATATGACAATGTTGGTAATATTTTTGCAATATAAATCACGTCACTTCATCATTATCATGATGATAATTATCAAGTATTGTCACAATTGTAACGTCAATCACGTGCACATTAGCATAGACACACTTTGTAAGACAACTGTTTGTGTCTGTATCAATTTGTGTAGGATCCATGTATAACACCGACAAATGATAACACCAGCTTTATTATGGTAGCTTATATCATCATATTGACTATACTATGTATTTTTAGAACGTTTAATAAACACAGTAAACTATAGTTAGTTAGGTTAATGAAATATACACAGAAACGTACTTCATTACATGATGTTGATGTCATATTCAGAACATCATGCATTGTAGGGGACCACAACATCTGGCCAATAACATTATTTGCTACAGTCCCAAACCATTTTATCAACATACCCATGTAACAAGAGATTTTTAACAAGAAATGGCTAGTTGGTTGTAAGTGTCCTTTACATTGGGAGAAGGAGTGGCTCAGTGAGTAAAGACACACACTGGCACTGAGAGTTTGAAGCAGGGGAGTCTGGTTCAATTCCCGGTGTCGGCTCCTTGTGACCTTGGGCAAGTCACTTTATCTCCCTGTGCCTCAGGCGGCAAAAAATAAATTGTAAGTTCCACGGGCCAGGGACCTCAGCCTGAAAAATGTGTCTGTAAAGCGCTGTGTACAACTAGCAGCGCTATACATGAACATGCTCATATTATAATAATTATTATTATTATTATTATTATTGTTACATACTTTTGACAGTCATACGTTCCATTACACAATAGAATACACAAATGTGTTAGCAGAGTGGGAATGGTTGTTATATATAAAACACACCATGCCATAAAATGATAGTAGTCATTAAAGAACACTGAATAAAAATTCATGAGGCACTATTTTGCAACATCATTATGTTAATTAAGTGCTTATGCAATATAGGCATAAGGGTATCACATTTATAATTGTTTGTTAATAAGCGCTGCAAGCAATATAAAATTAGTTCCATATGTAGTATAGTAGTCGGTGGCTCCTCCTCACAATCATCTCATATAAAGGTAGACTCTTCTGAAATCATACATTGATCCGATTGTATCTTCCCCGACATCTCTGAAATACAGCAAACACATGATGGTCAAATATGGCACCTTACTATATATGTATCCGTGACAACGCGTTAAACAGCTCTATATGATTGTGTACATACACACGTCACTCACTTATATGTTAGAAGTACAAGTGTACATCAGTATGTAATGTTTCTTTAAATTTGTAGCAGGCATAACTATGTATATGATGTGAACGTTGCCTGTATACTGAAAAATGTGCGCGCACATCTTAGTGTGCGCACGCACTTCACGCTTGGCTGCACTAACTGTTAGCGCATGCGCAAAACAAAGCGTACGTTGTGCGTTCAATACATCTTGAAAATACCATTAAACATAAAATCTTTATTTCAAATACCATGAATACGAAACTACATTCGTTCTAAACGAGTACATCTGTATTCTTTTTAAACAGACGTGTTTGGACAGAAAGGACGGCCGATAACACAATGCGCAAATGCAATACGTGTGACGTCATGTTAAACCAGCGTGAAACGCACGCTAACACTCCTCCCACTCAATTAACATTCGGCTAACGCCCAGTGTACGCCTACAAACACTGAGCCGCACACATGACACACTGCAGTTACCGTTACTATAACAAAACATGACAGCCAATAGGCTTTGAGGCGCGCACGTCGCTTGGGGGCGGGACTTACATCACTAATCCTTTTTAAGGACGCCTTGGCCCATGACAAGGGTCCCACGTCATACGTGGTGGACCCGCTTTTAAATGTTGTAGATGTAGCATGATAACAAAACAGGTATGTGTTAGAGTTATGGTAAAATGTTGCTAATATGTTTAAAGTGATAGGAAAGTACGTATATTTATTCCGTCAGCAATGTGTACTACTCTTTCAGGTTCTACTATATTGTATTCGGAAACAATTTCTTTGTGATCGCTACATGTTATGCAGTCTGCAATGTTACGCTGTATCCACGCATTGAAAGGGAAAATGGTGGTTACAAAAAAAAAAAACATTTAAACGCAGAGTCAACTCATAACGGTTGTTATATTTACCATTCTTCTAGAATTAACTCTTCGTCTGGCTGCAACTGGTCGCTCCAGAAATGCAAGGCTTTTTCATCCATGCTTGACCCACCCGCTGAATCCAGTATGACACACATCTCCTCCATGAAGCGCTCATAGGAATCGCACTGCTTTCTTCAAACAATTGGTCGGGAGGTAGGTTCATTTCTTCGGGTACCCATTCCAATGCATTTTCAGCTGAAAGGCTTGGTACATAATCATAGTAGTTTTGTTGTTGTACAATGTGGGTTTCAGGAATGGAGGGTGCAGATATTGCAGCAGGTATCGATTCACACGGAACAGTAGTAGCGGATCCATTGCTATTGGCATTAGGAATAAATATGCCTTTAACCACAATATATGTGCCCTCTTTCACGGTGAAATGTTTTTCTTTGGCAATCTTCCAGAAACCATAGTTGTCTTCTAGCTTATCCTGCACACGTTCAAAAAAGTCATTAGTTGATAAAGTGAATCTTATTGAGGAATTAAAATTGCGCGCATGCCGACGGTCTTGGTAATAAGGATATTTTGCTCGAATCAAATCATAGATTTGGCGTGTGCTCGCTTGGTGTCCGCAAGTTCTCAAAAAAGCTTCTGACACCATGTATTTATACCCTAAATTCGGATTCATATTTTTCACGAATTCATCAGCCATTGCAGATTAGCACAAAAGATGTGTGCAGGTATCTGTTCTTTGCTCATCAAAATGAAACTGCTCAATGGCTAACAAATTGCTGTGTTTCCTTTTCAAGGTCAACAAAAGTATAAACTGTAACTCCTTATTTCAAACGCCAATTGGATTTGTAGTTTTAATTGCTTGAACATTTGTGGTTTGTGATAGCCGCATGTGGGACAAACATGTATCCTTTTTTTATCTCGTTTCTGAAAACATTTCTACACTTTTAATTCAGTAACATTGAGTTTTCTTGAAAAATAACAAAGAGCACTGTGTGAAAATAGTGCTTAGACAGCCATATCAGTAAATACACACACCTGCAAAATGAAATGTTTTTTTCCCACATACATTTCTGTGTGTATTTGAAAGTCTGGTTAACTCCCTGTCTGCATGAGTTTAAATACGTGTGTATCTATATATATATAAATATATCTCTCTCATAAATATATATATATAAAGTGTATATTGTACTATATGTATATTGTGTGTGTGTATGTGTATGTGTATATATATATATATGTATGTGTATATATATATATATATATATATATATATATATATATAATTTTTTATTTTATTTATTTTTTTTATATTGCAGGAGTACACACAACATATTGATGGCAGTAAGTAGGCCTTGTATGAAACCTATTTAAATGGTGATAAACATGAGTGAATTAAGTAATAAACATTTGTTTGCGCCCAATAATGTTAGAGGCTCACACTTAGTATAGTTCTCAAACATTAGGCCTGTATTATTTAAATACTGTGTTTTCACAAGGAAGCATGAAGTGTATGTTTTTTGTAAATACATCTATACCAGTTTAGATAGTACTATATATACACACACACACACACACACACACACACAGTGTGTGTGTGTGTGTGTGTGTGTGTGTGTGTGTGTGTGTGTGTGTGTGTGTGTGTGTGTGTGTGTGTGTGTGCGCATATATGCATACATACTACATATATATTAGTATAAATTCAGAGATGTTCTTGAAACAAGAACACATAAATGATTAAAGGACAACATTACAATGGCCAGCAAAGGTAAGTAATATTTAACACAAAATCCTGCTGTACACGTACAAGAAAGATGTTTGCAGTTAAATAGGTGCTTTTATAATTGCATGAAAATAATATGCACATGCAATGATTACATCAAGTAACACACCCAAATGCAATGTTTTGCTGCAAAGTCAATGGCAGCTTCTCTAAACTTAGCAACTGGCTCCTGGTGGACCATTACTGAACAGACGATTAATACATAAATATTTATAACACTATTCATTAATTAGGAGTGTTAACATTTCCAAAACTTCACGTGTACAAAAACATACTTGAAAGTTTGGAAACAACACAGTCTTCAGCATACATACAATATTAATTAGATAATCTGAAGTCAACAAAACAAGGCCAAAGACATATTTTGTGAATTATAAAATTTATTTTTTTTGTTCCTTTTGAGAGCGAGTAACAGGCCTGCTTGTTGTCTCTTGAATTTTCCTTTTTCGTTTGCCACCAACTTTAGCCACAACAGAGCCACTTTGAGTGGCCTCTGGCACTTCACGGGCAGGGCTTGTGGCCAGTGACTCACCTACAGGGCTTTTGGGCAGTGATTCACCTACAGGGCTTTTGGGCAGTGATTCACCTACAGGGCTTTTGGGCAGTGATTCACCTACAGGGCTTTTGGGCAGTGATTCACCTACAGGGCTTTTGGGCAGTGATTCACCTACAGGGCTTTTGGGCAGTGATTCACCTACAGGGCTTGTGGCCAGTGACTCACCGACAGGGCTTGTGCCCACTGACACATGTGAGCAAGTTGGTAGACACTGCACAAGTGATGGTTGGTCTGTTTCATGTGTGTCTTTTGTTGTTTTTGACCAAAAACTGGTCAGTAGTAACTGCTTGTGTTTTGTTTTTGTGGCCTCCTTTGTAGGTGTCAGCTGCTGAATTTGTACAGATGGCAGCGGTAGGATGTCGTCAGGAACCTGCACAGCAATGTCTGCTACTTGACCGGTAACATTCGGACCTGGTGAATGAAGATCAGAAGCATGTGGTGAAAACTGACCAGCATGAACAGATCCTGCCTGTGAGGTGTTCAAGTTGAATTGTGGTACATTAGTCATTCTCAAGTAATTAGCTTGTGTTTGCTGAACAACTAATGCTTCGAATGAGGTGTTGATTTTTTGTAACTGTTTAGGCACTTCAATGAAGACTCTGTGGAGATGTGCCAATTGTGAAACTGTTTCTTCCTGCAGTGCAATCATCCTTTCCAGCACTGTCATCAGGTCAGAATGGCGACGATTTTCTGCTTCCACAATTTTTCCCTCAGAAGCTACAATTGCATCGTATGTGGTATTTGCTGGACGATTTGGCGGTAAAACAGTTTCAATTGGAACCTCTTCATGGTCACTTGCTTGTATTTGTGTGTCTATGGCGGCGGCATCATCATCATCATCATCATCATAATCCTCTTCATCATGTTCTACAAATAAATGTACACATTATTAAATGGCATGTTAATCTCTGCTGTGTTACTATGTAATTCTACTGTGTCATAAGTAACAACTAACATGTTTCCATACGTTTTATAACCTCACATTAAAAACTACCTTGACTTAAGAATAATGTTTGGACTCAGTATGAAATATGAGTGAATGAAAACTTGCTCTAAACTCACAACTCCTACATGATAGTTAACATCAGTAACACAATACATGTTGCCTTACACTTCATTTTCACATACACTAAGTAATCCTATTTAAAGAACATGTGCAAAACAAATAATGAACATGACAACATAACATATAGAAGAGCACATATTATATGGCCACCAACTGATACACTCACCTTCTAGGTGTGTTGAGCTGGCTGACCCAGGTGAAGACACTTGTTCCGTCTCAGGTGACACATGTCCTCCAGGGGCAACTATATTTAACAATAACATTAGTTTTACATTTACATGTGTAAATATTGAACAAACAGTTATTGTATGTTCTGTATTTATGAGTACCTAACAGCATCAGTTCCTTTACCCAAAATGTGTGTGTGAAAGTGAACATAAATAGTTGTAATAACAATGTACATGCCTGTGTACTTAGAAGTTTTGAGTTCCCTAACATACAACATACTATGGTTCTGCAGTAATGCGTGAGGATAAATACATTAAATTTGTACATAAAAATCATATGTTGTGTAGTGATATCAGTATCATAATGTACATAACTATCATGAGATCACCATTCACAATGGTTATCATGAAGGTGGTCATATTGCAAAAAGTGTTGTTTTTGGTAGAGGATATGTGTGGTACATTAATATAAGATGTGGCACACCTGAATGTGGCTGTGACTCAACAAGACAACACATGCAGTGTGTGATAATGTGTCGTTGATAGTAGTTCAACTATAGATATGAGTGAACTAATGTGTGACGTACGCTTTGATAAGTAATGAGTTGTTGGGGCATTTAGTAGCTAAAGTTAAGCTTTCAAATGAGTGTGATTAACTTCAGTTGTGCTAGTCAGGTTGTAAGAACGGTATTCCCTTCCCCAAAAAGCCTAATCAGCCACACCTTTCAATTACTTGAAACAGGTGAAAATGGTGTGAACTAAGTTGACCCTAAAATGAGGCTGTAATTAGTGTGTGTGCTGAACCCACCCCCTCTGTTGAAGTGTATGCTGTGATGAGATATTAATTGCAGCTGCTTTAACACAATGGTAGATGAGCTAAATAGTCGTGTGCAGTTTTTAAGTTATGAAAACAATGACATAACATATGATACGTGTGCCTCATTATGCTGTCTGTATATGACTTAAAGCAAAAATGGACCTTTTCATTAACAACTATAGATGTGTTAGTGCAAGTGATGTTTGTAGGCCGTTGCATGCAATATATTTGATGCATGCTTAAAATAGGCAGTAATGTCATGTTTGTCGGAGTAAAATAAATAAAATACACAATAATATTATACATATTTATGTTCTGTACCTGTAGCTAGTAATAATTTCTCATTAACATGTGTTACACATGTGTACTACCCTGTTGTTCCCCATCTTCGCCCACCATCAATTGATTCCACTGCAGCAATGCATTTTGGGAATTCACATGTAAATGAGCACGCAATGGCACGTGCTATATTAGTTACTGCTTTTAGTAGGACTACAACATATATGTCTATTTTGATATATATATATATATACAGAATCAGACATATACATATATAGATGCAGGTATGCTTATATTGTGAAGACAGTATAAAAAGCAGTGTAAATATGCAAAATAACTGTAAGCAACATTACATTAATATTTCTCACCTGGTGGAAATTGTGAGGGATAAATTCCAATATCCCGGTCACCAGGTAAGCCTTCCACGACGACGGGAAGTAATTTTGCCCGAAGCAGCTCCTCCAATGGACTTAATATGAGAAGTTGTGGTGTCGGCCCACCTCCAGTGCCAGTAGCATGCACGCGTTGCTGTTGTATTTTCTTTTTCAATTTGGACCTAATATCATCAAATCTCTTGTGACAATTCCGCTTGTCCCTCACATGATTCCCACACGCATTGACACCAATGACTATTGTGTCCCACATTTCTTTTCTGCTTGCTGAACTTGTCCGCCCTTGAAAAACATATAAAATATATGAGGTAAATTAATAATAATAGAAGCACCAGTTTCCTACACTGCTAGCTGTTCCAAGAGATAGCAAACATGCTGTTTTAGGTGTAATATGTGAAGCACATGAGCATTCACTACTAAACCTATACATGTAAGCAAGGTTGCATTCATATTGTATGCAGTTATGGCAAATTGACCGCCTGTGTTTAGTTGTCCTTGTAAGGCATGATAAAAAGCTGTGTTTCCAGACTAATTAACATAGAAAGATATTCTGAACCCATATTTGCATATGAACAAAACTCAGATGACCTAGGATCACATGTATTTGAATAATAAATGTAAAGGTACACTTACCTAGTAAATGTCCATATATACTGTCATAGTGCTCCAGAATGCCAGTGACAAGAGCTGTATTTTCCTGGTCATTGAAGCGAGGATTACGTGGCTTCTCCACACGTTTCTTCCGAGCAGGTTTAGGGTCAGAGCTTGGCTGGTGCTGACTGGACTCTCCTTGTTCCAATGGAAGAGCCTCCAAAAGCTGCCCACCAGCAAGCACGCCACCACCATCCACCCCATCAGCAACTGCACCACCAGCAGCACTCACAGCACCAGCACTCCCACTCCTAGCACCAGCACTCCCACTCCTAGCACCAGCACTCCCACTCCTAGCACCAGCACTCCCACTCCCAGCACCAGCACTCCCACTCCCAGCAACAGCACTCCCACTCCCAGCAACAGCACTCCCACTCCCAGCAACAGCACTCCCACTCCCAGCAACAGCACTCCCACTCCCAGCAACAGCACTCCCACTCCCAGCAACAGCACTCACACTCCCAGCAACAGCATTCCCACTCCCAGCAACAGCACTCGGTGCACCAGCAACATCACTCCCCTGAACAGTACGTTCACTCCGACGCGTACTCGCACGAGTAGCACTCCCACTCCCACCAGCATCACTCTTCCCACGCTTTGCGGGCATACTTCCAGCACTCACAAAAAACAGACAAGAAATGTACAGCCAATCACACGAAACACTTCCACATATAAAACAAGACAAAGATGTAAACAAAACAACAATGGACAAAGCTCACCCAATACACAACAAGTCTCTCAGTCAATATGCAAATCTTCAATCAGCCAGCTCTGTGCGTCTCTCTCTCTCTCACTCCCAACAACACAGAGAATGATTAGCAGTACACGTTGCCTTTAAATATGGCGCGCAATCCAATACATGCTTGTTTCGCCTGATTCAGCAAGATTTGTGATTGGGCAACCTAACAGCACCCCGCCACGCACGCCGATACACCTGTGTGTGATCGGCTAATCATCGTGAGAGTGGGCGGATTTGTTTTCGGGTTGATTTTGAATGTATTCGGCACTTACTGCATACGGAGAGGAAAAATCGCCAATAACATGACTAATCGGTAAGATTGCCGATTTCACATAATCGACGCTTACTGCATGAGGCCCATAGTCTCTACTTGCGGATGTCTATTCTGGCTCTCTCTCTTGTCTTCGTTTATTCAGGTTACGACCCGGCTTGGCGGACTTCACTCTCTGGCTCTGGACCCCGGCTCCCACTTGACTTCGCTGCATCTCACGCCCCTCGATCTCAGCTTGGACCCCGACCTTCCGGATCTCTCCTCTCCCAGACCTTGGCTAACGGCAACGACTACGTCTCTTCTTTTACCGGTACCGGCAAGTATTGCTATAGCTATTTCCACCTGGCCTGGCAACGCCAAAACACCACACTCTGGACACGCTCCCTCTGCTGTGGGTGCATGCACATATACGTCCCCACCTCAGTATAAGGGATGGGTCTGGTCTGCGGGCAGCACCGGCGTAACAGAAAGATCATGTAGATAACCATAATGTAATGGGTTAAACACTGCTACCCCTGTTCATGCAGTAGCTTGCTGTGAACACTAAGCACATGTAACCATAATGTAATGGGTTAAACACTGCTACCCCTGTTCATGCAGTAGCTTGCTGTGAACAACTAGCACAGAACATATGCATAATAATGTGTGCTAGCACACAGGGGCTGAAACTCAGCACTGCCTTACTGAATGTCACTCATAGATGGAGACATTGGACCCCACCAATAAAGTAATGTTGTATAACACACACACACACACACAAACAACTAGCTAGTGGGTGCCTCCTGGGGCCCACAACTTAGTTTAACTGCCTCACAGCATGCAAAGCGGTAGTCACAGGGGCTAATTGAACAAACAGGAAATCTGATGAATAGTAAAGACACCAGCTGTCTACTATAGACCAGGGGCAGACATTGGTAACTACCACAGGTCAGAATGTTGTACACACTTAAATACCTAGCCCTGAGGAGGGAATGTAAATCACTGTATATGGTATATATATGTCACTGCATATAGTGACGTGGTAGTAATCTACAGATCTAATTCTGAACCCTTACAGTGGTAAACCACCCACTTGGGCAAACAGCCTCATAGACCACTGGGTTAACCCATTAGTAGGGGAGAAAGATCATGTAGATAACTACGTAATGGGTTAAACACTGCTAACCCTGTTCATACAGTAGCTTGCTGTGAACAACTAAGCACAGGTAACCATGATGTAATGCCAGAGACTGCGACATTGTGGGCATGGAGTGCGCTATCCTATCGAATCCTGTCACAGTGATTGGTAACCCGTGACTTGTTACATGGAATGCTTGTTTTTATTACTTTGATGTATGCAGATTTATTACCCTATAAATGTATTGACACTTTTTTTTACATACTTCACTATTGCTTTGTACACTGTTTTTCTTCTTGTTTTCTCTGTACTATAGGGATGCTGAGCCACCCTGATATTGACAGCAGCAGACGCCAGCAATTGCCCTTTACACTACACAAGGTTGTGTATGATTTTCACAATAGGGTGAATAATGTCCCAGTGTTTTATTAATTAATATTTAATTTGGATGGTTTATTGGTTGTGCACGTCACAAAATGTTTTCCTTTAGTGTTTTAAGGTGGGTCTTAAAGGTGGATAGAGAGGGTGCTAGTCTGGTGTTGAGGGGAAGGGCATTCCAGAGGTGTGGGGCAGTCAGTGAAAAAGGTTTAAGGCAGAAGAGGGCTTTAGATACAAAAGGGGTAGAGAGAAGACATCCATGAGCGGAACACAAGAGTCGGGATGGTGCATAGCGAGAAATAAGGGCTGAGATGTAAGGAGGAACAGAAGAGTGTATAGTTTTAACAGCTGTCGCCCCCATAACAGCTGAAGTGCCTCATGGATTTGTCTGGGAAGGCTCCCCTATTCCTACTCTCCACAAGATTATTCAAATAGAGGGGGGAGGGGAGCAAACCAAGACCCATTAGGGGAGGAAAAGGGACTCGTGTGAAGCTTAAATTCTTTTCCCACCGTACCAGAAATAGCTATGTTATGTTTAACCATCTCTAAGTTTCTATATCCAGATCCATCATCACAGCTTTGATGTAACTGTCAAGCAAGTTAGCTTAAGGGTGCTGAGAAATGCAAAGAATTAAGGCCCAATTTATGCGGTTGGGCATATAGTTGTAAGGATTACTGAAGTACAGCTGCTCCGCGCATCCTCTCGAGCACCACCACGCACGCGCGGGGTGTCTATGGACCACATTCCTTACCAGACGCGCGCAGCATGCACACGCGCCAAAATGGCGTCATCCGACGCCGCGGACTCTGGATCCGCCCCCGGATCATGATGCACACTGACTGCGCGCAGAGCTTGCATGTGACACGTGCACCACACCCCCAAGCTACGTGTCAAGTTTCCTTAGCTGTACTAACAGCTGCACCTGCTCATAGATTCATTCTTTAGCTGCACAAACAGCCACACCTGCTCGTTGAGCCCTGGACCTATCACAGCTACCACAGAGGCCGCACCCCCACTCCACCCCCCATGGGGCCGGGCTGATCCAGCCTATATATGCTCACCAATGTTATAGGCACATTGGCTGAGCATAGATTCATGTTACTGTGTGTTTACCCTTGCTGTTCCTGCCTTGTCCCTGTCCTGTTGCTTTGTTCCAGTTTTTGATCTTCTGTGTACCGAACCGGCTTGCTTTGACTACTCCAACCTCTGGCTCCTGATCTTGGTTACCTCTGACTCCTCGCTCCTCTCTAATCCTGAACTCAGCATTGCACATCGACCACTCTCCACTCTCCAACCCTGACTTTGGCAAAAGTACCTTCTACACTCCGGATATCTACTACGTTGAACTCGGCAAGTATAAAGACAACTCTGATATCTATATCCCTGACCCTGCTGTCAAGACAAACCTACACTCCGGACGTGGCCCCGTGCCTGTGGCTGGTGTTTGTTACTACTCCCATCTCAGTACCGGGGTCTCATCCTGTTTGTGGTGAGCACAGCGTGACAGTATGCTCAGCCCTACAAACATAGACCCCGTTGAGGTGGGAGAAGTGGTGGCATCTCATGCCGCCATGTTCACTAGACTGGAGAAATATCTTGAGCAATCTGACCGTCGCCTAGACTCCCTACAGAAAGACCTCCAGACCCTCTCAATGCAAGTGCAACAATCCAGCACACCCACCTTCTCTAACCCACAACCCACACCACTGTCTAGCCTCACACCGTGTGAACCACGACTTCCCACACCTAACCGGTACTCTGGAGACCCTTTAGAATGTCGCGGTTTTTTGAATCAATGCCTCATTCAATTTGAGATGACACCCTCCCGGTTCCTGGCCCCAAGGTCAAGAGTGGCATACATTGTCTGCTTGCTCACGGGCGATGCATTGGCGTGGGTCTCTCCTATCTGGGAGCAGAGAAGAGACCTTACTTTAGACATCGGACAATTCACCAAGGAGTTCAGACGTGTCTTTGACACCCCAGTGCGTAAAATTACTGCAGCGTCTTCCCTTTTTCATGTTTCCCAGGGAGATCGTCCGGTGGCAAGATACACCTTGGAATTCCGGACAATCGCCTCAGAGACAGGATGGAACAGGGAGGCCCTCTCTTCCGCCATCTGGCAAGGACTTTCGGAACCCCTGAAAGATGAACTCGCCGCGCAGGAGCGTCCAGCGGACTTGGAGGAGCTCATCGCAGTCTGCATACGGGTAGACCAACGTCTGCAGGAGAGGAAAGCCAAGCGTTTACGGAACCGTCAGGTACCCGCCAGGTCTTCACCTTTCCACTCCCTCGTTCCAGAGACTCCTATGACCGAAGTTCCTGAACCCAGGCAGTTGGGTAGCAACAAACTCTCCTTCTCTGAGAAACAACATCACCGCACCTCCGGCCTGTGCCTCTACTGCGGCAATCCAGGCCACCTAGCCCTCCGCTGCCCACTCAAGTCGGGAGATGATCAATCCCCACGGAGTCCCAGAAGAACCCCCATGGGAGTACTTTTCAACTCTTCCATCACCAAAGAACCCCTACCCAACAGAATCCTGATTCTTGTATCCCTTCAGGCTCCGGGCCTCGCGGTGAGCGCCTCCGCTTTCATCGACTCTGATTCCGCAGGAAACTTCATAGACCAAGAATTCGCCACAAGGAACAACATCCCATTGGAAAAAAGAAAAACCCCAGTGGGATTGGAGGCCATTGATGGACGTCCCCTGCAGCCGGCCTTCATCAACCTACAGACCGCGGAAATCTCCCTGGTATGCGAACAGACTCACAGGGAGAACATCAACTTAGACGTGATCCACTCACCACCCGTCGAGATCATCCTGGGCCTTCCTTGGCTACAATGCCATAACCCACTCATTAACTGGGCCAAGCAAAGACCCATCTCTTGGAACCAACAATGCTCCACAACATGCACAGTTCCACCTCAAAATATCTGCAGCATGAAGACCCCAGAGGAGCCACAAGATGTTTTACCAGAAGAATACACTGAATTCAGAGACGTATTCAACAAAGCCAGGTCAGAGGTACTACCCCCCCATCGATCCTTCAATTGACCTATGGATCTCCTGCCTGGTTCTATCCTGCCTAGAGGGTGCTCTTACCCTCTTTCCCTCCCGGAAACGAAAGCTATGTCCCAATACATCCAGGATAACCTCCAAAAAGGGTTCATCAGGAAATCCTCGTCACCGGCAGGGGCTGGATTTTTTTTTGTCAAAAAGAAAGATGGTACTCTAAGACCCTGCATTGACTACCGAGGACTAAACAAGATCACCATTAAAAACCGCTACCCACTACCATTGATATCGGAGCTGTTCGACCGTCTACAGGGATCCACCATATTCACCAAATTGGACCTCCGTGGTGCCTATAACCTAGTAAGGATCCTTCAAGGAGACGAGTGGAAAACGGCATTCAACACTAGAGACGGCCACTATGAATACCTGGTCATGCCGTTCGGCCTGTGCAATGCTCCAGCGGTCTTCCAAAACTTTGTAAATGAAATATTCAGAGACCTGCTGAACAGATTCGTTATCGTTTACCTGGACGACATTTTAATTTTTTCCAAGACCATCTCAGAGCATATTAACCAAGTCAAACAGGTACTTCTACGCCTTCGTCAGCACCACCTCTACACCAAACTGGAAAAATGCAACTTCCATCAAAAGTCCACTACCTTTCTAGGATACATCATATCCAATTCGGGGTTCTCCATGGACCCCTCCAAACTGAAGGCCGTCGTGAACTGGTCGCTTCCCACGTCCCTCAAGGGCATCCAGAGGTTCCTAGGTTCCTAGGCTTTGCAAATTACTACAGAAAGTTTATCCACAAATTCTCTTCCATTGTCGCACCCATCACGGCTCTCACTAAGAAAGGAGCGGACGTTGTGTCCTGGCCACCTGCAGCTATCCAGTCCTTCAACGACTTAAAGAAAGCCTTCATCTCTGCACCCAAACTGATCCTCCCCAATCCCAGACTACCTTTCACATTGGATGCATCAGACATCGGAGACCGGTGCCATTGTGTCACAGAGAGTATCACAGTGTTCAAACCTACACCCATGTGCATTCTTCTCTAAAAAAATTCTCATCGGCACAGCAAAACTACGATGTGGGCAATAGAGAACTACTAGCCATCAAACTAGCCTTAGAAGAGTGGAGACATCTACTGGAAGGGACAGAGAGTCCCATTACAATCCTCACCGACCACAAGAACCTCATGTACTTGGATAGAGCTCAACGACTTGGAGCCCGTCAAGCCCGCTGGTCCCTATTCTTCTCTCGTTTTAATTACATCATATCATTCATACCCGGTTCCAAGAACGTAAAGGCAGGCGCCCTTTCCCGCCAGTTCATAACAGAGAATAAAACCAAAGCCAAATCAGAAACCATCCTGCCTGCCAGGTTCATCATCTCCGCCAACACATTTGACATAATGGATGACATCCTGCGGGACCAAACTAACATTCCGGAGGGTCTGGAGGTCCCGGATGGATGAATCTTCGCAGCACTTCCCTTCCACAAAAAGATCTTGGAATGGGGACACTCATCAAAAACCACCGGTCATCCTGCTACCAAAAGAACCGTAGACTTAATCACACGGACATTCTGGTGGCCTGGCATGCAAGGCGACATAAAGGAATTCACCAAGGCATGCACCACATGTGCAAGGAATAAGGTACCCCGCAGCAAACCGCAAGAGCTTTTGAATCCTCTACCCATCCCAGACCGTCCCTGGAGGAACCTATCTATGGATTTCATAGTAGAGCTGCCAAGATCCAGAGGTATGAACACTATACTTGTAGTCATAGATCGCTTCTCAAAACAGGCACATTTTATTCCACTTAAAGGCCTACCGAACTCTCCCACACTAGCGGACATATTCTGTAAGGAGATCTTCCGTCTCCACAGAACTCCCACGACCATCGTATCGGACAGAAGGTCCCAGTTCGTCTCGAGATTCTGGCGGGCCTTCACAAAGAAATTGGACATCTCCCTGCATTTTTCTGCCGGGTACCACCCGCAGACAAACGGACAGACAGGACCAATCAGTCCTTGGAGAAGTACCTGTGCTGCTTCATCGCGGACACTAAGGAGGACTGGGCAGACCTTATCCCGTGGGCAGAGTTCGCCCATAATTCCCTGAGGAATGAATCCACACAGGTCTCGCCCTTCTACGTAAATTACGGTTTTCATCCGGCATGACTGCCCAACTCTACCCCGCCTTCTGGGGTTCCTGCAGTGGACGACCGGATCCAAGCACTGCAAAAATCAAG
Source organism: Ascaphus truei (assembly GCF_040206685.1). Classification (NCBI taxonomy): domain Eukaryota; kingdom Metazoa; phylum Chordata; class Amphibia; order Anura; family Ascaphidae; genus Ascaphus; species Ascaphus truei. The sequence goes on along the minus strand of NC_134485.1, from coordinate 190,112,123 downwards.
GACCAAGATCCAGAGTAACCTAAAAAAGGCTTCCGCCAGAAAGAAGACCCAGGCAGACTGCTACCGTCGCGAAACTCCAGAGCTGAGACCGGGAGACAAAGTATGGCTGTCCTCATGGACCATACACCTAAGAGTCCCCACACTCAAACTGGCCCCAAAATTCTTGGGTCCATTCAAGTTCTTGGAAAATTCAATCCGGGGGCATACCGCCTGCAACTCCCCTCTTCAATGAGGATTCCATCCGTGTTCCATATTTCACTACTGAAACCTGCATAACGCAGCCTCCGCTTTTCTGATCCATTGTGAGGAGTCTGGGTTCGCGGCACCCACGCCCTGGCCCCTCCTCACCTTTTTTAACCCCCGCTGCCGAGGTGCGTGCTTTTTGATGGCGCCACTTACCTCCTGCTGCTCTGGGGGTTCCCCGCCGTCCCCGGCGGTCTCTCGTTCCTGCTGGCTCTTCCCTCTCCCATGCGGCTGCCATGTGTCCTGGCCGCGCGCGTGTACAGCACGCGTCGGGTGATGATAATTTATTCACTGCTCTAGCAGTGAAACCACGCCCCCTGCAGACTAATAGGACCTCCTGCCAGAATAAGAGTCTTCACCTGCCTGCCAATCAAGTGGACCTATCCAGGATAGCTCCACGCACTCCTCCAGGCCTGCCTCCACCTCTGATTGGTCAGCCGCACTTTATAATGCCTCTCCTCCCACTCACTCATTGCTCGACATAGTTTCCACTAGGATTACTACTCTGGCATTCTCTCTCTTATTCTCTCAGGTTACGACTTGGCTTGGCGGATGTCTATCTCTGGCTCTCGACCCCTGTTTGGACAACGACCTTCCGGAATTCTCCAATCCCTGACCTTGGCTAAAACGGCAACGACAATGGCACTTCTTCTCCGGTACCGGCAAGTATTGCTTGCAACATCACCTGGCCTGGCAACGCCTAAAAACACCACACTCCGGACACGCTCCTTTTGCTGCGGGTGCTTGCCCATATACGTTCCTCACCTCAGTAGAAGGGACAGGTCTGGTCTGGTCTGATGTGGACTCTATGATTACGGCCATGTACCAACAAATTCAGGCCTTAACGGATCAAGTGGTTCTCCTCTCCCAACAGGTACAGGACCTTTCTCTACAGGCACCACCTGCGGCTGCACTGCTGGCGCAGTCCGATTCAACATCCACTTAATCCCCAGCTTCGAAGATTCTGGCTCCGAAGCCCTACGCAGGGGACCCCCACGCTTGTCGTGGCTTTCTCAACCAGTGTGAAATCCAGTTCGAGATGGCTCCATAGCTGTATTCTACTGGTCGGAAAAAGGTAGCTTATGTATACAGTCTGCTCACAGGTAATGCATTGGCATGGGCCTCCCCGATCTGGGAACTGCGCCCTGATATTACCCGAGATTACGCAGCCTTCAGACGAGACTTTCGACAGGTCTTCGATACCCCCGCACGACAAGAGACTGCTTCTGATTCCCTGCTGCAGCTTACACAGGGACGTCGGTCTGTGGCCCAATACGCCTTGGAATTCTGGACCATAGCAGCTGAGACTCGTTGGGGTCAGGAGGCCTTAGTCGCCGTCTTCTGGAACGGCCTATCGGAATCCCTGAAGGATGAACTTGCTTCTCAACCCAGGCCAGGACTGCTGGAGGACCTCATCACCCTGGCCATTCGTATGGACCAGCGTCTTCAGGTACGCCGCGCTCAGCGTCAGCAACCCCGGTCTTCGCCTTTCCATGCTCCCTTCTCCAGGTTCTCTACTACCTCGAGACCCGTCTTCTCCCCGCTGCCTGCGCTGGAAGCCCCAGAACCGATGCAACTCAGAGTCCAGCAACCTCGGGCACCCTTACGACAATTTCACTCAACCGGAAAGTCGTGCCATCATTGCGGATCTTCTCAGCAGCGTACCCGTGACAATCTACCATCTCCGGGAAATGACCAAACCCAGTGAGTACGAAGGGGCGCTTCCTGGGTGCTAAAACTCCTTGTCCCCTATCCAGAAGGGAACTCCCTAAGAAATTGACCATTCCGGTTTCCCTTTCTGGTCCTACCTTCCGTACCTCCACAGCAGCATTTATCGACTCCGGCGCAGGAGGGAACTTCATGGATCAGACCTTTTCTGAACAAAATCAGATCCCACTTTCCAAGAAGAAGTCCCCCGTTGCCTTGGTCGGGATTGATAATCGCCACTCACACCGGCATATATCTCCTTGTAGACCGGACCCATCACCCTTTCTTCTCACTCTCACAAAGAGACCTTGGGCTTTGACGTGATTCATGCCCCGGGTACACCGGTCACGCTTGGCCTGCCCTGGTTGCAGAAGCACAATCCGTGCATCGATTTGGTATCCCCTTAATCCGATTGACTGGAGGTCAGGGTCAGAGGCATCTTCTTTGTCTACGGAACGTCCGTCCCATCTGCTAGCTAACACATCCAATCCTCAGAGGGAGTTACCTTCCCTTTACGCAGAATTTTTGGACGTTTTTAGCAAGATGCAATCTGAGCTCTTACCTCCTCATCGTTCCTACAACTGTCCGATTGACCTGGTACCTGTATACACCTTGCCAAAGTCCAAATCTTATCCTCTCTCGTTGCCCGAGACGGAAGCCATGGATGAATATATTCGTGAGAACCTAAAGCGGGGCTTTATACGTCATTCCAACTCTCCCGCGGGGGCCGGATAATGAAAAATCGTTATCCACTCCCACTCATCTCCGAGCTCTTCGACAGACTTCAGGGGGCCAACCTTTTTACCAAACTTGACCTCCGTGGGGCATACAACCTCATCTGTATCCGAGAGGGCGATGAATGGAAAACTGCCTTTGGTTTGTGCAATGCACCAGCAGTTTTTCAGGACTTTATCAATGACATCTTTCGGGATGTCCTTAATCGCTTTGTGATTGTCTACCTGGATGACATCCTTATTTTTTCCCAAAACTTACAGGACCATATCATCCACACAAAGTTTGTGCTTTCACGCCTCCGAGAGAACCGGTTGTTCGCTAAAAAGGAGAAATGCCTTTTTCACCAGTCTACCACTTCCTGTCTTGGGTACATTATCTCCAACAGAGACTTGGCCATGGACCCAGAGAAACTGAAAGCCGTCGTGGATTGGCTGCAACCCAATTCCCTCAAATCTATTCAGCGATTTTTAGGTTTTTCCAACTATTACCAGAAGTTTATTCAGAATTTTTCCACCATCATCGCTCCTATCACGGCACTGACCCAAAAGGGTGCAGATCCTTCAGCTTGGTCACCCGAGGCAGCCACGGGTTTCAAAACGCTGAAACAAGCCTTTGTCTCTGCTCCCATCCTTCGACATCCGAAAATTAACTTTCCATTCACCCTAGAGGTTGATGCTTCTGACTGTGGGGCTGGTGCGGTTCTGTCTCAGAAATTTTCTCCCCAGGACAAACTTCACCCTTGCGGGTTTTTCTCTAAAAAAAAATCGCCAGCGGAGAGAAATTATGACGTGGGCAATAGGGAACTTTTGGCTGTCAAGCTGGCTCTTCAAGCATGGAGGCACCTTCTGGAGGGGTCAAAAGAGCCATTCACGATTCTCACGGACCATAAAAACCTGTTGTACATTGAGAATGCCCGCCGTTTAGGTCCTCGCCAAGCCCACTGGTCGTTTTTTTTCTCCAGATTTAATTTTGTTCTCTCATATATTCCCGGTACAAAAAACGTCAAGGCAGTTGCCCTCTCCAGGCAATACTCTTCTAAAGAGAGACCGAAAAAGACCACCGAGTCCATCCTTCCTAAACAAAGGATCATAGTGGCTGCGGCGTTCAAGAATCTCGAGAAGATCATCAAATCACAAAAACATCTTCCAACCGGTCTTGAGGTTCCGAAAGACACTTTGTACGTAGAGCCCAAATTCGTTCCTGAGATACTGGACTGGGGACATGCTGCCCGTTCGGCAGGGCATCCAGGATTCAAGAAAACGTTGGATCTCATCCGTCGCACTTTCTGGTGGCCAAATATGGCCAAAACCATTCTTGAATTTACACGGTCCTGTCCGGTATGTGCACGTAACAAGATTCCTCATCAGAAACCTCAGGGTCTTCTCTTATCTTTACCTATTCCGGAGCGTCCCATGTCACACATATCGATGGATTTTATTGTGGAGTTGCCTAGGTCGAATGGCATGAACACCATTCTTGTAGTAGTGGACCGGTTTTCCAAGATGGCACACTTTATCCCTCTTAAAGGATTACCCTCCTCACCCGCCCTAGCTGATATTTTCTCCAAAGAGATTTTCCGTATCCATGGGATTCCCACGTCCATCGTGTCTGATCGGGGCTCTCAATTCGTCTCCAAATTCTGGAGGAATTTCACCAAGAGACTGGGCATCTCATCTTCCTTTTCTTCTGGATATCACCCTCAATCTAACGGACAGACCGAGAGGGTTAATCAATCCCTCGAGAAATACTTAAGGTGCTTCGTCTCTAACTCTCAGGATGACTGGGCAGAATTACTTATCTGGGCTGAGTATGCCTTTAATTCCTCCAGGAATGAGTCTACCCGTGAGACTCCCTTCTTTATCAACTACGGATTCCATCTGGCTCGCCTACCTATTTCTAAAAACTCCTCTGGAGTACCAGCCGTGGATGAGCATATCGCCCTCCTACAGGACTCTTGGTCCAGAATTCAATCTGCACTACAAAAAGCTTCCTTGACATCTAAAACCCAGGCGGATCGTCACCGCCGTCCGGCACCCAACTACAAACCCGGGGATAAGGTTTGGCTATCCTCTAAGAACATCCATCTAAAGACTCCTTCCCCCAAATTGGCACCTAGGTTTCTGGGTCCCTTTTCCATCATGGAGCAGGTAAATCCAGTTTCCTTCCGACTCCAACTACCTCAAAGCATGAGAATCCCGAATGCCTTTCACACCTCGCTTCTCAAGCCCTTCATCTCCAGTAACCTCTTTCCGGACCACACTTCTAAACCAGACCCTGTGATAGTACAGGGTAACGAAGAGTACGAGATCCAGGCTTTACTAGATTTCCGTCTTTCGAGAGGTAAGGTCCACTTCTTGGTCCATTGGAAGGGTTTTGGACCCGAAGAGAGGTCGTGGGTACCCTTTAAAGACATTCATGTCCCCGGACTCCTCAAACGCTTCCGAAAGAAGTTTCCATCAAAACCATGGAAGGATCGTCCTGAGGCCGATCCTGAGGGAGGGGGGATACTGTGAGGAGTCTGGGTTCGCGGCGCCCGCGCCCTGGCCCCTCCTCACCTTCTTTAACCCCCGCTGCCGAGGTGCGTGCTCCTCGATGGCGCCACTTACCTCCTGCTGCTCTGGGTGTTCCCCGCCATCCCCAGCGGTCTCTTGTTCCTGCTGGCTCTTCCTTCTCCCATGCGGCTGCCATGTGCCCCGGTCGCGCGCGTGTACAGCGCGCGCCGGGTGAAGATAATTTATTCACTGCTCTAGCAGTAAAACCACGCCCCCTGCAGACTAATAGGACCTCCTGCCAGAATAAGAGTCTTCACCTGCCTGCCAATCAAGTGGACCAGGATAGCTCCACGCACTTTTCCAGGCCTACCTCCACCTCTGATTGGTCAGCCGCACTTTATAATGCCTCTCCTCCCACTCACTCATTGCTCGACATAGTTTCCACTAGGATTACTACTCTGGCATTCTCTCTCTTATTCTCTCAGGTTACGACTTGGCTTGGCGGACGTCTATCTCTGGCTCTCGACCCCTGCTTGGACAACGACCTTCCGGAATTCTCCAATCCCTGACCTTGGCTAAAATGGCAATGATGACGGCACTTCTTCTCCGGTACCGGCAAGTATTGCTAGCAACATCACCTGGCCTGGCAATGCCTAAAAACACCACACTCCGGAAACGCTCCTTTTGCTGCGGGTGCGTGCCCATATGCGTTCCTCACCTCAGTAGAAGGGACGGGTCTGGTCTGCGGGCAGCACCGGCATAACATCCATCTCCTGCACCACCTGTGTAAGGAAGCAGGAGTCACGCTGTGCACGGCGTGCTCCTTACTCACCCGCGGCTCTGTCTGGGCCTCCCGCGGCTCGCAGGGACTCCTTCCCCATGGCGCCGAGCTCCGGTCCTCCTATGCGCGCGCGCGCACGTCTACTCTCCTCTTCTGCCCTCGGTTCAGGGCGTGGGTCCGCGCACGCAGCTACAGACGCTGCCACAGGGAGGCGCAGCCACACAGGGGCACACCAACCCTTTAAAGAGACAGTACCCTTTTTCAATGCCACAATACAATTCACCAATACTTCAAGGATTTATAGCTCCTCCTCCAGGAACTCATCTAGACCTATCCCTGTCTCAGCCTGGCCCATTCACACACCCCCACCTTGCTACTCAGCTATTGGTTCCTCATACCTACATATACCCTCCAGATTCATTAACTCGTCGGCTGAGCATAGAACCAGTTGTTCTCATCACTCTCTGCCTCCCTAGTTCTGTTTCACAGATTCCCTCGTGTACCGGACCGGCTTCTGCTACATCTTCCTGCACCTCTGGCATCCCGAACTCGGCATACGGCATAACGACTCTCCTCATCTCTGGCATTCCGATTTTGGCTTACGGTAAACGACAACGTCTCTCTCTCTAACCCTGGACTTGGCTTCCGCACCCTCTACCATCCGTACCTCTCCTACCCCGATCCCGGAATCCCAGACCACTCTTCAATCAAGACGTGCCCACGTGGCTGTGGGTGGCGTTATATCCTATCCCACCTCAGCACCGCGGTCCCGTTTCATTTGTGGTGAGCACATCCTGACATTATGCTCAGCCCAACAAACATGGACCCCGCTGAGGTGGAGCGCACTATTAATGCCCATACTGCTCTTTTTACCAGACTAGAGACTTATCTGGAACAAGCGGATAGACGGACGGATACGTTGCAGCAAAGTGTTCACTCCCTTACGGTTCAAGTTCGAGCTCTCACTCGGCAACTGTCACCCGGAGCGTCCCCTGCACCTGCAACTACCTTTCCCACTCCTCCGTTTGCCCTGGAACCTCGTATTCCTCCTCCCAAACACTATGCTGGGGATCCCCAAGGATGTAGGGGCTTCCTTAACCAATGCCTCATCCAATTTCGTCTCTCTGCCTCTCGTTTTGTCTCTTCCATTTCCAGGGTCGGCTATATCCTGTCTCTGCTCACCGACCAGGCACTGGCATGGGCTTCTCCCATCTGGGAACAACAAGGGCCTCTCACACAGGATATCGATCTCTTCGTCGAGGAGTTCCGAAGAGTTTTCGATACCGCGGCACGGAAATTAACGGCAGCTTCAGCTCTTCATCATATAACCCAGGGAGATTGTACCGTCGCCGGGTATGCCGTGGAGTTCCGCACTCTTGCTGGTGAGACGGGTTGGAATAATGAAGCACTATCTTCTGCATTTTGGCAGGCTCTGTCTGAGTCCCTGAAGGATGAGCTCGCGGCGCGGGACCGTCCTACTGATTTAGAGGAGTTAATCGCCCTGGCGGTTCGAGTAGATCAGCGTCTACAGGAACGAAGATACGAACGCTCTCGTTACCGACAACGGGTGTCAAGAAACCTTGCTCCTTCCTTCATTCCTCCGTTACCTCCTACCGAGAACATTCCGGAACCAATGCAGTTGGGGGGCAACAAGTTGTCTCCTGCCGAGAAACAACGTCGGCGCAAGGCCGGTTTCTGCATGTACTGTGGCAACTCCAGTCACACGTTACCCCAGTGTCCTCACAAGCCGGGAAACGCCAACTCCCAATGAAATCCAGGAGAGTTTCGTTGGGAATTCTCACCCTTTCTCCTATTGTCAAGGACGTACTTCCCACCAGGATAATGTTGCCTATAACACTGTCTGGAGAGGGGTTTCACGCTCAAGCGCGAGTGTTCATTGATTCCAGGTCCACTGGTAACTTCATCGATGAGACTTTCGCTAGGCAAAACAATATTTTGCTTATCACCAAGAAGACGCCAGTAGGTCTGGAGGCCATTGACGGTCGACCTCTACAACCGGCATTTATCACGCTATAGACGGTGCCTCTCCTAATGCAGTTCATTGATCTTCATACGGAGTTCCTTACTCTCGATGTGATACACTCTCCCTCGGCTGAGCTGATTGTGGGTCTTCCTTGGCTTCAACTCCATAATCCTCGCATCGACTGGACGGATCGGGAACCCATTCAGTGGGCCACTTCATGTGCCAAGACCTGTACCAGGATTTCCCAGATGATTGGTGGGTTGTCTACCCTGCCAGAGAAGATCGATTCTCTACCTTCTGAGTACTGGGAATTCCGTGATGTGTTCGACAAGGCACGTTCCGAGATACTACCTCCGCACCGTCCTTTCGATTGTCCCATTGATCTACTTCCTGGAGCACCTCTTCCTAGAGGACGATCCTATCCGCTCTCTCTCCCAGAGACGAAAGCCATGAGCACCTACATCGCTGAGAATTTAGAAAGGGGTTTCATCAGAAAATCTTCCTCTCCAGTTGGTGCAGGCTTCTTCTTCGTCAAAAAGAAGGACGGTTCTCTCCGTCCATGCATTGACTACCGGGGGTTGAATAACATCACGCGCAAGAATCGCTACCCTCTGCCCTTGATTCCGGAACTATTTGACCGTCTCCAGGGAGCTACTATCTTTTCTAAATTGGATTTGAGAGGTGCCTACAATTTAGTAAGGATAAGAGAGGGAGACGAGTGGAAGACTGCCTTTAACACCCATGACGGCCACTACGAATACCTGGTGATGCCGTTCGGACTGTGCAACGCACCAGCAGTTTTCCAGGATTTTGTCAACGAGATTTTTCGGGACATTCTTAACAAATTTCTTATTGTTTACCTGGATGACATCCTTATCTTTTCCCAATCCACTCAAGAACACATCAAACACGTTCAACAGGTGTTGTTACGCCTTCGGGAGAACCATCTCTTTGCGAAATTGGAGAAATGTCAGTTCCATCTCAAATCAGTGGCGTTTTTGGGTTACGTTATTTCTGATTCCGGTTTCAATATGGATTCAGAGAAACTTAAGGCGATTTTGGACTGGCCTCGCCCGACCACTCTCAAAGCCGTGCAATGCTTCCTGGGTTTTGCGAACTATTATCGACTTTTCATCCGCAATTTTTCCTCTACAGTATCTCCCATAACTGCTCTCACTAAGAAAGGTGCAGATCCTTCATCGTGGTCTGAAACTGCCATACAGGCATTTGATCTGCTGAAAATGGCTTTTGTCTCTGCGCCCATCCTCACACACCCGGATCCCAAGCTTCCATTTACCTTGGAGGTAGATGCTTCTGACATCGGGGCTGTGGCTGTTTTGTCCCAGAGGACATCTCCCTTAGCCAGACTGCACCCATGTGCCTTCTTTTCGAAGAAATTTTCATCTGCAGAACGGAACTACGATGTCGGGAACCGGGAGCTTTTGGCGATCAAATTGGCATTAGAGAAGTGGAGACATTTCTTAGAAGGTACAGAGACTCCCATAACCATTCTTACAGACCATAAGAACCTTCTCTATCTGGAAGGGGCACGTCGTTTAAACTTTCGGCAAGCCCGCTGGGCATCATTTTTTTCACGATTTAATTTTCTTATCTCCTTCATTCCTGGCTCCAAGAATCTTAAAGCCGATGCTCTTTCTCGACAGTTCCTTGCTGAGGACAAATCTGAAGAGCAGCTAGAGACAATCATTCCTTCTAGATGTATCTTGTCCGCCAACTCCTTTGATATTATGGGCAAGATTCAATCCGAACAATCCCAGACTCCTATAGGGCTCAAAGTTCCGGAGGGAAGACTCTACACGGCATTCCAACACTGCAAAAAGGTTCTCGAATGGTGCCATTCTTCTAAATCTGCAGGACATCCGGGGATACAGAAGACCAACGACTTGGTTCAACGCACCTTCTGGTGGCCAGAGAGGGCTAAGGATGTAGAGGAGTTTGTCAAAGCGTGTGGTACTTGTGCTCGCAACAAGGTACCTCGGGTCAAACCAGCAGGTCTTCTTCTTCCTTTACCCATTCCAGATCGTCCCTGGAACCATATTTCTATGGGCTTCATTGTAGAGATTCCAGACTCCAAGGGAAAGGATACGATTCTTGTGGTCATTGAGCGTTTTTCCAAACAGACACACCTGGTGCCTTTGAGGGGTCTTCCGAATTCCTCCCGCCTTGCGGATATCTTCATTCAGGAGATTTTTCGTCTTCATAGGGTGCCAGCAACCATTGTTTCTGATCGCGGATCTCAATTTGTATCAAGATTTTGGCGTGCCTTTTCCCGAAAATTGGGGATTTCACTTCAATTCTCTTCAGGATACCACCAATGGGCAGACGGAAAGGGCCAACCAAAACCTGGAACAGTATCTTCGATGTTTTATAACCGATACGCAGCAGGATTGGGTGGATCTGCTTCCTTGGGCCGAGTTTGCTCTTAACTCTCTTCGCAATGATTTTGTTACGCCGATGCTCACCACAAACCGGGACCGGACCGCGGGGCTGAGGTGGGGTTATATAATCATCGACCTTAGTCCACGCAGACTGATCCGGAGTGCGCAGTTCGTAGTCGTACATCGCAGGGTCAGGATTGGAGAAGGCAGCATCGTCGTTAATGAAGCAGGAGTTCGGCAACAGGAAATCAGGAGTGTCCCGCTTCAGCTTAGGAGCGTGAGCGCGGGGGTGGCTTCTGCGCGAGGAGCGGCCTCGGCCCATGACGCCGATCTCAGCAGGAGGAGACAGCAGGCTGGCCGAAGTTCACCGCAGGGCAGCGTCGGGAAGAACCAACGCTTCAGCACAGAAGTCCAAGGCAGGCCACTGCAAGAGGATCGCAGCAGGCCGCAGGAAAGGAAGGGTAGCCACTGCTAGGAGGGAATGCAGCAGTTACCAGTGCTGGCATCAACGCTTCAGCACAGGCGTCCAGGGTAGGCCACTGCAGGAGAATAGCAGCAGGCCATAGGACAGGAAGGGTAGCCACTGCTAGGAGGGAATGAAGCAGTTACCAGTGCTGGCATCAACGCTTCAGCACAGGCGTCCAGGATAGGCCACTACAGGAGAATAGCGGCAGGCCAAAGGACAGGAAGGGTAGCCACTGCTAGGAGGGAATGCAGCAGTTACCAGTGCTGGCATCAACGCTTCAGCACAGGCATCCAGGGTAGGCCACTGCAGGAGAATAGCAGCAGGCCGTAGGACAGGTAGGGTAGCCACTGCTAGGAGGGAATGCAGCAGTTACCAGTGCTGGCATCAACGCTTCAGCACAGACGTCCAGGTTAGGCCACTGCAAGGAGATAACAGCAGGCCAGTGCTGGCAACAACGCTTCAGCACAGACGTCCAGGGTAGGCCACTGCAAGGAGATAGCAGCAGGCCAGTGCTGGCAACAACGCTTCAGCACAGACGTCCAGGACCAGGCCTCTGGATACTCAGGAACTTGGAAGGTAAGAACGCTAGGAGAGAGGCCTGGGGTGGTTTGTGGCAGAGACAGTAACATAGAGGTAGGAATAGTTATGCTCAGCGCTGGTTCAGAGCCAACGCCTAGAATATAAAGGGTGGAGATCCAATCACAGGAGGAGGGTGTGTGAGAATTCCTCCAATGAAAGAGCACAGGGTAGAAGCTGCAATGAGAGGCAGCACCTGTGCCATATATTGCCAGAGGAAGCTTGCAACTGCACAGGTCTGCAAGGCAATAGTCAAAGCCAGTAGTGGATTCCTTACAGATTCCACTCAAGAATCTCCATTTTTTATTAATTGTGGCTTTCATCCTTCCCGTTTACCCTTCTCCTCCCTATCCTCAGGAGTACCAGCGGTGGACAAGCGCATCTCCCGGCTGAAAGACTTATGGACAAGGATTCAGGAGAACTTAAAGGTAGCCACAGGGAGACAGAAACTCCAGGCAGATCGCCTTCGACGTCAAAGGTGTGGCTTTCTTCCAGGAATATCCGACTAAAGGTTCCTACCATGAAGCTTGCTCCCAAGTTCCTCGTCCCTTTCCCGTAGTTAGGAGGGTTAATCCTGTGGCTTACCATCTACGCCTTCCACCTTCGATGAAAATACCTTCGGTCTTCCATGTATCTTTACCCCACTTCCTCTTACGATTCAGGGTCAACAGGAGTATGAGGTCCAGTTTATCTTGGATTCCAGGATTTCCAGAGGAGGAGTACAATACCTGGTTCACTGGAAGGGGTTCGGACCTGAGGAACGTTCATGGATTCCCCATCGGGATCTTCACGCACCTCGCCTTCTTCAGGCTTTCCATCATAGGAATCCCTCCAAGCCTTGTCATGGATGCCCGGAGGTCGCCCCTGAAGGGGGGGGGGGTACTGTAAGGAAGCAGGAGTCACGCCGTGCATGGCGTGCTCCTTACTCACCCGCGGCTCTGTCTGGGCCTCCCGCGGCTCGCAGGGACTCCTTCCCCATGGCGCCGAGCTCCGGTCCTCCTATGCGCGCTCGCGCACGTCTACTCTCCTCTTCTGCCCTCGGTTCAGGGCATGGGTCCGCGCACGCAGCTACAGACGCTGCCACAGGGAGGCGCGGCCACACAGGGGCACACCAACCCTTTAAAGAGACAGTACCCTTTTTCAATGCCACAATACAATTCACCAATACTTCTAGGATTTATAGCTCCTCCTCCAGGAACTCATCTAGACCTATCCCTGTCTCAGCCTGGCCCATTCACACACCCCCACCTTGCTACTCAGCTATTGGTTCCTCATACCTACATATACCCACCAGATTCATTAACTCGTCGGCTGAGCATAGAACCAGTTGTTCTCATCACTCTCTGCCTCCCTAGTTCTATTTCACAGATTCCCTCGTGTACCGGACCGGCTTCTGCTACGTCTTCCTGCACCTCTGGCATCCCGAACTCGGCATGCGGCATAACGACTCTCCTCATCTCTGGCATTCCGATTTTGGCTTACGGTAAATGACAACGTCTCTCTCTCTAACCCTGGACTTGGCTTCCGCACCCTCTACCATCCGTACCTCTCCTACCCCGATCCCGGAATCCCAGACCACTCTTCAATCAAGACGTGCCCTCGTGGCTGTGGGTGGCGTTATATCCTATTCCACCTCAGCACCGCGGTCCCGTCTCGTTTGTGGTGAGCACATCCTGACAACCTGGTCCTCTAATCGTCCAGGGCCAGCAGGAGTATGAAGTTCAGGCCATCCTAGACTACAGGCTGTCTAAAGGGACTAAAATAGGGTAATCAGGCGGTTCACTGCTGCCGTCGGGGTATGAAATAGGAGTTCCACATGAAGATGAATAAAAGGTTGTTTTAATTAGTGCATATACACTGAAAAAGTCTGCTACAGAGAAAACTGTGACGCATTTCATCCACAGGTAGGGACTTTGTCAAAGTCCCTACCTGTGGACGAAACGCGTCAGAGTTTTCTCTGTAGCAGACTTTTTCAGTGTATATGCACTAATTAAAACAACCTTTTATTCATCTGCGTGTGGAACTCCGGTTTCATACCCCGACGGCAGCAGTGAACCGCCTGATTACCCTATTTTTGTTCTATTTCCCTTGGCTGGAGCACGCTTTGTTTCACTTACGGATCAGAGGAGCCCTACGTCATCATTTGAGCGGAGACCCGGTGTGTCAAGACTGTGAGTTACTACTCTCTTCATTTCCCCCTCCCCTACCTCCGCTGTGAGGGGATCTTGGCCGTGTATGACACCGGGTGTGTGAGGGCAGTGGCGGAGGTTTGCGGCGTACTTAGCTATATATGGTTCCCTAGTAGGTGACACGGCGGTACTGCTGCTTCGTTTTCTTCCCTACCACATCATAGCCCCTACCCGTGCACAGTCACGTTACACGGTACAAGTGGGGTGTACATATTACTCATTTATCAGTGGGACACTGGACGGGAGTGTGTTCAATTACTTATGGTGCAGTAATTTTTCTGGACTGTGTGTAGTACATATCTGTGTACAATTGGTAGCATCAGTTACTCCTTGGAGCGATTCTGGGACACTTGTTGTCTAAAGGGACTATCCAGTATCTCATTCACTGGAGAGGATACGGTCCCGAGGAACGATCCTGGATTCCACACCAGCAAGTCCACGCACCCGAACTCATCAAAGAGAATTTCACCTGAAATATCTCCTGAAGCCTCGCAGGGATCACCCAGAGGTCTCCTCTGAAAGGGTGGGGGTACTGTAAGGATTACCGAAGAACAGCCGCTCCGCGCATCCTCTCGAGCACCACCGCGCACGCGCGGGGTGTCTATGGACCACATTCCTTTCCAGACGCGCGCAGCATGCAGGTGCGCCAAAATAGCGTCATCCGACGCTGCGGACTCTGGCTCCGCTCCCGGATCATGACGCACACTGACTGTGCGCAGAGCTTGCATGTGACACGTACACCACGCCCCCAAGCTACGTGTCAAGTTTCATTAGCTGTACTAACAGCTGCACCTTCTCATAGATGCATTCTTTAGCTGCACAAACAGCCACACCTGCTCGTTGAGCCCTGGACCTATCACAGCTACCACAGAGGCCGCACCCCCACTCCACCCCCCATGGGGGCTGGCTGATCCAGCCTATATATGCTCACCAATGTTATAGGCACATTGGCTGAGCATAGATTCATATAGATAAAGAAAACCTGGCACCAAATGTTCGTATGGAAAGTCCTGTGATCTTCAAAGAATCTGCATATATGCTTGACAGGCCATGAAACGAAAAGAGAAAAAACAAACACACAAACACACAAACTACAAAACATATATTTAATAAAATAATGAATCAGTGTTGTCAATTATGACATAGTTCATTATTTTATTAAATATATGTTTTGTAGTTTGTTCACTAGGAGTTTTTATTTATATATGGTACATAGTGTATACTGATTTAACCAACAGTTGTGCGCTATGATGTGTGTTTGTTTTTTCTCTTTTCATTTCATGGCCTGTCAAGCATATATGCAGATTCTTTGAAGATCACAGGACTTTCCATACGAACATTTGGCGCCAGGTTTTCTTTATCTATATGTGGTTTCTGTTTGTACTAGACAGTAGGTACTAGACAGCCTACCTTTATTTAAAGGATATTGTTTATAACTTGTTTTTTCTACACTTTAGTGCTTTAGTCACAATTTCTTCTGTCTATGAGCATAGATTCATGTTACTGTGTGTTTACCCTTGCTGTTCCTGCCTTGTCCCTGTCCTGTTGCTTTGTTCCAGTTTTTGATCTTCTGTGTACCGAACCGGCTTGCTTTGACTACTCCAACCTCTGGCTCCTTATCTTGGTTACCTCTGACTCCTCGCTCCTCTCTAATACTGAACTCGGCATTGCACCTCGACCACTCTCCACTCTCCAACCCTGACTTTTGGCAAAAGTACCTTCTACACTCCGGATATCTCCTACGTTGAACTCGGCAAGTATAAAGACAACTCTGATATCTATATCCCTGACCCTGCTGCCAAGACAAACCTACACTCCGGACGTGGCCCCGTGCCTGTGGCTGGTGTTTGTTACTACTCCCATCTCAGTACCGGTGTCTCGTCCTGTTTGTGGTGAGCACAGCGTGACAATAGTAAAGACCCCCTGAAGAGATTGTGCAGACTTATGAAACCGGGTCGTAACCCTGCCCAAGTCTTAGGAAGCTGGGTTCCAATTTATGTGGTTGGGCAAAGGCAGCCAAAATGGGGCGCTGGGGGTGAAGCATTCCCAGCAGGTTGGTGAGAGACCAGGGAAAAGGGAGACCAAAAAGCGCACCAGCACAAACGGAGCAGGAAGAACCCAGGACAAAAAAAATGATTAAAAGGGCACTTTAATGTGGCAAAAGACCCATCCAATGCATTTCGAACGTCGCAGCGTTCTTTTTCAAGGATAAAACACAATGTGATAACATCCATTATATACCCTCTTACCTGTGGGCCATTTCGCGCCAAAAATCAGAACCTGATGACGTCATAACAGAGCGACTCAGTGCCGATCTAAGGGCAAAAGGAAGTACCAAAGGCAGTGTGGCCATCTTGGATGTGGGCAAACATAGGAACACAATAACAAAGCTTTATTGACCATTCCAGCAGAACAAAATACATTGCTGCTAACTGGACAAGCATATTTAAACGAAATAAAGCTATATTAAACTAAACTAATGCTTAATAAAGGGTACTATTATATCAAGAAAAAACATGAACAAGGTGGATTAAAAAACTAGCTGTGTTGCAACTAAGTTATATACAAAAAAAAGTTAAAAATAAAAACCTCTAGACATGATTAAAAAAATGTGCAAGAAAAGTAAATTTAAAGACATATTACACATACATACTGCATAACACAGATTGTGTACCTAAATCATAGGAACCAGGGAAATACAACCATTATAAAATATGAAGTATTATCCACAAGATACATCAAAGAACAATTTAAGCTTACATATTAGCATAATATTTGCATGATAAGGCATAGGTTCAAAGGTTATAATGATAAGAATATAATGTCCAATATAATGACAATTGTCTTATTTAATCTGTATTACCAACTAATTAATACGTCTATCACAAAAATGTTTACAAAAAATGTGTTAGTTGCCAGTCAATGTTCAAGCCCATAGGGAAGCGCGTTTGGAGAGTGAAGATCCAATACGCCTCCCTACGGTCCAGAAGGTTGATATGATCACCTCCTCTAGATTTAGAAATAACTGATTCAATCCCCAAAAAAGGAAAAATTATTAATTCCTCCCTGACCACATTCAGTGAAATGTTTTGAGACTGGATGATTAGTGTCTCTCAATTTTATGAGCCTTAAATGCTCTAACATCCTGACTTTAAGGGCTCTAGTCGTCCTCCCCACATACCTCTTGCCACAACCACATGTTATTACACTGGCGACACAGTTTATTGCACTGCGGCCAGATCCGCAAGCCGGGAGATTTCCCGGCTTGCTAGTGGCCACCCCTCGGCGTGCCGCGCGTCACCGACATGCGTGCACGTGCCGCGCGTCACCGACATGCGTGCACGTGCCGCATGCTTTTCCTGTATATAGTGCCGGGAGCTGCAGGTAAGTGTATATGTGTGTGTATGTATGTGTGTGTATGTGTGTGTATGTTGTGTGAGTGAAATTAAGTCTTAAATAAGATTTTTTTAAATAAAAAAAAGTTTAGTAATTTTTTTATTTTTATTTGTGCAATTATTTACCCCCCCCCCCACACACACACATCCATACAAACACACATCCACGCATACATGCATACATACATACACACATACACACTAATACATACATTTGAGCGCAGGCAGCGGCGCGAAAAGATGATTTTCTTCATCTTCGCCGCTGTCTTTCGGCTCCCCTCTCCCTGCCGTGCGCGCGCGCAGCCCTTCTATAGAAAGGCTGACTGACGTCAGTCAACTAAAAATCTGCGCGCACGGCATAGCGCGCGCCCGCCACTATAAAACGAGCCTAAGGGTCTCCCACCATGCTACTGTACTTGCAGGACGCATGGATTCTTCTGCATACAGGGACTAGTGGGCTGGCTGACAGGTTAATTTGTAAATGTTTTGAAATAAATAAAGCTGTGACCTTATTTTTACTTGTACAAAACTGTGTAGCCTCCGTTTACAGGTGGGGGGGGGGTAAAATCAAGGGGTAGGCACACTAAGCTTGCAAGGGTAGAAAACATTTAAAGGTCAAATAACAAGAACAATATTTACAGAAAATCCTCTTCTCTTTTTTGTGGCAGAACTGTCTGTAACACATGTGTGTTAATTAGAACGGATGTTATAGTTTTGTCAATGCGCATGTGCAGTGTATTGGTTAAAACATCTCTGCGCAATGGAAATCTCCATTAATACAGCTAATGTAACAATGCTACAGTAGTTTACCGAACAGCTATTGTTTAATTAACTTTGGGGATACACGTTGAACTGGGAACTACGTTAGTACCGTAGCCCAGGTTTTTATGGACCTCTGAGGATTTACCCATAAGAGTACTAATTTGTATGTCATTATCCAGAAACCCTGGCTGTAGTGAAGCACGGATGCTAAGTGATGATGGGTAAGGCAGGTTTGTGGGTCTTTATGTAAAAATACTCAATGTTTCCTATTTGCACCCTGAACTATCTTTGCAATTATATGATTGATTGTACTAGGTTGAGCGGCATAGGTTATCACTTTGGTATAGGTTTGTGGACCTGTCAGGAACATGTGAATGTGCTTATACTGGTAAGTGATATTTTTATTTTCAGTGAGACTAATAAAATGATGCGCCTCTGTGCATCTCTTTTCCTATATCAAAAATGTTGCCAATTTTAAGGTGGCATTAACCTTCTTGACATGAACAAGTCTTACACATATGGTGCAAGTCAGAACAGTAAATGGCACAAGTACATTAAAAAAACTGTCTAGACACGTTTATCCATACAGTGATATACACACTTACTTGTGCACATAGCTACTCAGAGACTCACTTATGCACATATACTGTTGGCACTGTAAAACTGTCATTTTTTTTTGCTTCTATGGGTGTGGTGTCCCTGGATTTAACAACATAGACAATGTCAAAGTTGTATAAGCTAGAAACAATACATACATATTACGCCCAAAGTCAAATATGGTGGAATGTTCTACAGAACAAAAATGTTGACCTTTTGTTATTTGTTATTTAATGTCTAAGATGGTGCTAAGTTGTCACTCTGCTTCTTAATACCATCTACCACATTATATATATAAAACACACACACACACACACACACACACACACACACACACACACACACACACACACACACACACACACACACACACACACACACACACACACACACACACACACACATATGAAAAAACAAAAGAAAAACAGGCGCACTCCTACTGCACCGACACACTTTATTCGAGCAAATACCCAGTATGTACCTGGCAGATACCTGGAATGCGCCGCTCCTCACCTCTGACAAGCCCCGTTGCGTTTGCCTTCCCAGCCTGGGTTCATGCCTGGCTGACGGGCGGCTGATCTGTTAAATGATAATGATTAGGATTTAATAGGCTGCAATGCTTCGCGTGTCTACCAGATGGCATAAATTCATGAATTGTAATGCAGTATATATATATATATACTGTGCAGTACTGCAGCCAGCGGGAATAAAATGCTTCAATCCCTGCCTGGAAAATACCTCAATGCACTCGGGCAGAAAACAGTCACAAACCTCAATACACCCGGGTATACCCGAATTCGTGGGACTAGCCGAGCTCGAATAAAGTGTGTCGCCAGTGTAGTGTATTAAAGTATCTAAAAGTTTTATGGAACTATAACATATAAAAAGCGCACTCACAAACAGAGCATAAAATCAAGCATATATGAGATATACTCATTCGCCAAAGACTGCAAGGGTCCACGCCAACCGTTCCTTTGGTGCCTCCTCTGCTGTACCAGATAGCTCAGCAAGATGTATGGATAATCCTGGAACCGGATGATGTCATTGCTCAGCGTTCCATGTAAAGATGTCCTCCGGTAACAGCACTTTCAGCTGGCACTATCCAACATGAAACTCGAAGTAATCGTTTTCTGTATGACTTTATCAGTCTCTCACATTGTTGTGGATGAATTTTGGCCCACTCTTCTTTACAACGTTGCTTCAGTTCATTGAGGTTTGTGGGCATTTGTTTATGCACAGCTCTCTTAAGGTCCCGCCACAGCATTTCAATCGGGTTGAGGTCTGAACTTTGAATGGGCCATTGCAACACCTTGATTCTTTTCTTTTTAAGCCATTCTGTTGTAGATTTGCTGGTGTGCTTGGGATCGTGATCCAATTTCGGCCAAGCTTTAGCTGTCAGACAGATGGCCTCACATTTGACTCTAGAATACTTTGATATACAGAGGAGTTCATGGGCGATTCAATGACTGCAAGGTTCCCAGGTACTGTGGCTGCAAAACAAGCACAAATCATCACCCCTTTACCACCGTGCTTGACAGTTGGTATGAGGTGTTTGTGCTGATATGCTGTGTTTGGTTTTTGCCAAACGTGGCTGTAGGCAGACGCTCACAGAGGTATGCAAGGGAGACTGATTAGGGTGAAATTAAATAAGCCTTTTATTGCGCCTTTTCCTTAACATCAGGAAACCATCCAAACAAGGGGTAAACAAAGCTTCTATTCACTTGGGAGTATTTCTAGTGAAATACTATGCGGTTCACAACTCCCTTAGATAAGCATGTCTCCCAGCCCCAAACATATACAGTAGCATGAAATGAACAGATATAAAAAGTCTTGTAAATAAAAGTCTTATCTGTTCCTTGTGGTTTGGAGGGAAAATATTCTCTGTCCCTGGTTCAGCTCCCTTTTCCTCAGGGTGTGTCAGCATTCAGGTTTAGAAGTTTCCCCTGTGTCTTGAAAGCAGCTCTGCTATTTCTTCTGGCAGGGCTCAAGACAAGTATCCCTTCCTTAGTTCAGCCCAGTTGTGGACTAAGGAATCTCTGCTCTGTCTCCAAAGTTCAGCTTAGGTGTGAGCAAAGGAGTCTCACTTCCTGTCTCAAAAGACAGGCTTTTCTAAGCCATCTAAATCAGGCAGGTGGTGTTAGTTAATTGCCTACCAGCAGTTAACCACCACACTGCTGGATTAGAGGCACATTTGTGAACAGGGATAAGTCCCCTGTTACATACCTCCCCTGTTTGTTGGAAGCTCGGGCTTACCACGGCCAAAGCCCATCCTTCCACTCTCATTTGAGATCTTTGTGACTTGAATAAGAGTGGATGGAGGAAGAGAACCCTCTGTCTCGCTGGGATTGCAGCCCTTTCTCCAGATTATTTTTGTCTCCTCCTGAAGGTGCTTGAGATCAGCACTCCTCAGTCGCTCGAGGAGGACTTTTTCCAAGTAAAGTCTTTTTACAGAGTGCGCGGTCATGAGATTTCTGTTGTGTCGGGCACTCCTCTTTTTGTAGACAAACTGTATGGCAACAGTTGTAGAGCAGTTTTGGACTAGCCCTTAGAGTTTTCCGCTTTTGAAGCGGTCTTTCTGCACCTCTTCCAAACAACGGAGTCGACAGTTCAGCTTCTTTGGGACTGAGTTGCACCTCCACCGCCCTTTCCAGAGAACGTCCTATCTTTTCAGCTTCCTCAGCTAAGGATTCTTCTGGCTTTGATTCTACACTCCTACCTCTGTTTGTTGCCTGTTGGGCAGCTGTAGGTTTGGCTAGTGCTTTCTTGGGTGGCTCAAACTTCGTAATCTTGTTTTGAAGGTGCGTAGAGTCCCCAACTCTCACTGTACCCTTGTCCTCACATGCATTAGTTACTGTGGGATACTGGTGATTGGGCAGAGCCAATACCTTTTTCCGTATTGGAGGAATCTGTAAGTTACTGGTCTGCAGAGTCTCAACCTGTTTGAGTGCGTCTTGCAAGTCTCTTCTCAGGGAATTTATCTGCGTACTTTGCTTTCTCTGAGCTTGCTTCCACATTTTTATTGCATTGTGAAGCACTATGAACTTCTTTGCTTGGGCCACAGTTACTTGTTTCTGTTTCTGGACCTTCTTGTGCTCCCTTTTGGGCCTTATCACCTGGGTTCTAAGCTTGGCCTTTAGCGTTGCTTTGGTGACGCTCAGGGTAGCCTTCAGTTTCTCATGCTGCTTTGCGGGGACATACTGGGTAATCAGACATTCCTGCAGCACTTGAATTTCTTTAACAGCCTGCAGATTGTCTTCCTGCAGAGTTCGCTGCTTCTCCTCAGCCTTCTCGAGGTGCGTATGGAGACCTTGCAGTTGGTTCTGCAGTCGGTGCTCTGCTTCAAACTTCTCACCTTCCAAAAGTCTATTTATTTCTTTAAGCTAGTGCAGCTTTTCATTTTTTTCCTTGACGTCGTTTGTCAAATTTTTTCTTTGTAATCTTAAATTTTCTCATTTTTCAGTCTCTGTACTATTCAGGGCCTCTTTGCAGTCCTCCTTCCATTTCCGCACATATGCTTTGAGAATGACAGTCTCCTGGCGTGAGACTTCCTTCTCTAGGTTGAGGGTCTGAAGCTCCTTCTGGGAGACTTGGAGATCTGTATTAAGATTTACAATCGTTTCTTTAGAAATGTCCAGCTCCTCAGTGAGACTGTGGAGTTCCTTTCTGGAAACTTCCAGGTCTGTGCGGCAGCTGTTGGTCTCATGTGAGGCATCCAGTGCTCAGCGGAGGGTCTGAAACTCTTTCTGAGATACATCCACCTCTGTCCGGACATTGTTGACCTCCTGTTGTGAGGCATTCAGCTCTACGCGAAGAGTGTGAACCTCTTGCTGAAAGACTGTCATCTGCTTTAGTGCCTCCTCATACTTCCGCTTCAGCTTAGTCATCATTTTATCAGATTGGCTTTGCTTTTCATCCATGCCGGAAATAGTAGCGTTTGCAGTATCTAACTCAGTCTTGAGATCATCCAATTCTGTTCCAGATTCAGAGTACATTGCGAGCATCGTCTTCTGTAACTCAGCATTATCTTATCTCTCAAGTTTCAATTGTTCTCGAAGTAGATCACAGTCACGCCTGGCATTTTTCAGGGCATCCTCAGGGCTGGTCAAGGGATCGACACTCACTGGTTCTGGCTCCGCTTCCCTGGGATGGTTGGTTGAGGGTTCCTCACTGTTGGCACCGGACAGACATTTCTTTGGGGTACACGACTTCTGCCTTGGGCCCTCTGGATATTCGGTTAACCGCGGGACAAATTCTCCATTTTCTCTAGGCTTCAGGGCAACTCGGACCCCCTTTTCCTCCACAGGATCTGCGGACATGTCTGTTCCTTCCACGGTAAGTGAAGAACCGCTTTTCTTTTTCCGCCTTTTTGATTTGGATGACACGTCCCTTCAGGGATACCTGGGGTCTCCATCTTCATTTGAAATTTTAGCAGCGTCACTGGATCCACCCGGCTTTTCTTGCAACTGTAATAGCTGACGGAAATATTCGGTGATCCACTGCTCCCGCTCTTTTTCTTGCTGATCATATTCGTCATCAAAGGGAGCGGTCTTTTCGGTTCATGCCCAGTTCAGGCACCCCCACCATTCTTGGGGTGTTTTGTGGGTGTGACTCGGTTCGGGTTCCCCATAAGAGATGTCTTCCTCTTTATTGGACTGGAAGGGCCACTCTTCCGTGGGGTAGGGTTCATTACAGGAACGCTGCATCTTGTCCTCCATTTTTAGGCTATCAGGTGTAATTTTCTTCCTGACCTCAGGAGGCGCTATTGCAGCTGTTGCCACTGTATTTGCTAGAACCCCCAATTGTGGTAGTCCTACAGGTGGGCATATTTTGCTTGTAGAGGTCGTAGCTCTCACAGGCATCTCTGTAGACTTTTCTTTCTTGGGTAAGTTTTACAATATCAGCAGTACTGTGCATGCATTTTCTCTTATCAGGTATACAAGATGTGCAGTTGCTAGGTAAAAATATCTATTTGCTTTACACCATTTACTTGCTAGGTATAATCTCTCATTAGGTATGCTGAATGTGTAGTTGCTAGGAAAAAACTTCTGTTTGCTTTACACCATTTACTTGCTAGGTGCAATCCCTCCGCTTCAGCAACAGAATTAGGTTTTCTGCTTGAGTTCAGTAATTTTCAGTCTCATCTTTGGGTATTATGGCATTCACACTTCACACTTTGGGTGTCTGTTTTGCTCCCAAGATACATAGGTAGACTTTTTTACTTGCAGAAAAAAAAACATTCTTTGCAGTGGAATATTTCTTTCACTCCCGGCAGGGGGACTCAACACTCAGAAATTGGCTTTGGAATACCTTTTACACAGTTCAGCAATTACTTTTTCCCCGGTAGGGCATGTTACACTCGGCATTTGTTTGCTAAAAATTCCCCTGCTTCAGCACAGTCTTGTATCAATTTTCACACTTTTCTGCATATACTCCATTCACAGCTGGTAGCCCTATGCGGTGTGGCAACCTTTCTTTGCAAAATCAGTACCGCTCGTGGGTCACCATCTGTATTCACTGCTTCAGCGAAACTTTTGAAAACAACAAACACCTATCCCTTTTTAAGGGCTGACTCACTTCTTGAACCCTGACTATGGCTGGAAGGCAAAACCCCTATTTCAATGACCATATTACACTTTGTGATAGGCAAATAAGGTTTAGCTGCTTCAGCAGTCTCTCTCCTCTTGGGATTGGGGAAAAGAGTCCATCTGTGGTTTTGTAGGTTTCAGGGCAGTGTAAGCTTCCTGCCTGGGTGTGTATCCCTTTAATTCTGATCTCTGCTGCATGAGTTTTTTTTTTGTTGTTTTTTTTAAGTTGCTCAGACTGTTTGTAGGCAAAAAGCATAAAAAACATTTTCACATACACAACTCACCCAAACCGCCGTCTCACATACACCCCGCGCATTGTGGTGCCGCGCTGCTCCACAGGGGGGGGGGGAGCAGGGCAGTGGCGGTCACGGCGTAGTTGAGTGTCCCCTGGGGCAGCCGGTGGAGGGACACTGGCACCGCCTTTCCTACACCCAACCCCCATCCTCTCCCCACCGGCACTAACCTTCAAACTTGCGGGCGGGGTGACCAACGCGCAGGGGGGCGTGCTGCCCAACATCCAGCCCGTGCTACTGCCCAAGAAGAGCTCCTGTGTGTGTGTGTCTCTCACTGTGTGTGTCTCTCACTATGTGTGTGTGTGTGTGTCTCACTGTGTGTGTGTATGTGACACTGTGTGTGTGTGTGTGTGTCTGACTGTGTGTGTGTGACACTGTGTGTATGTGTGTGTGACACTGTGTGTGTGTTTCACTGTGTGTGTGTGTGTGTTTGTGTGTGTGTCTCACTGTGTGTGTGTGTGTGTGTGTGTGTGTGTGTGTGTGTGTGTGTGTGTGTGTGTGTCAGACAGTCTGTGTGTTGGGGGGACACTAATGTGAGGTGCAAAGGAGGGTACAGTGATGTCACGTGTAAGGGGGAGACTCATGTGAGGTGCAAGGGGGGGGAATTATGTGAGGTGCAAGGGAGGGAGTGATGTTAGCTGCAAGGGGGGAGAGTCATGTGACATGCAAGGGGGGGTAGAGTTATGTGACGTGCAAGGGGCGGGAGAGGGATGTGAGGTGCAAGGGGGGGAGAGTCAGGTGACGTGCAAGGGGTGGGAGAGATGTGACGTGCAAGGGGGGGAGACTTAGGTGACGTGCAAGGTGGAGGACAGGTATGTTGGGGCCAGGGGGGGAGAGTGATGTGGGGGGCAGGGACGGGAGACCGCAGCTATGAAGGAGGAGGAGTGGGGACCCGAGCTGTGAAGAAGGGAGGATGGAGCTCTGAAGGGGAACGGAGTTGTGAACATGGGGGTCAGACACCTGTGAAGGGGTGTACATCCCGGGGTGAGGGGGGGGTGTTGTTGGGGGGGGGGGGGGTTGGTGCCCGTGGAGCAGCGCGGCACCACAACTCGAGGGGTGTGTGAGGTGGCGGTTCATGTGAGGGGGGGTGGTGTTGGGGGGGGGGGCGGTGGCTGCTTTCTGCGGTGAAAGCAGGTGGAGAGGCTGGAAAGTGTTGCTGGATTGATTCTTCTGAGAGTGTGGTAGATGGGTAGGTGCGTTCAGCGAACCACGCTGGCCAATGAGGTGTGCGGGGGCGGGGGTGGGCCACGGACAAATCTGATTGGCCAGAGGCTGAGTGACAGACCGACGGACCAATCAGATTGCCCATAAGCACAGCAAACATACAACATTTTCAATTATATATATACAAACCTATATACAAACCTACTACCTACAAAAAAAAAATATATATATTTATTTTTGTGTAGGTAGTAGGTTTGTTTCACCTTTTTTCACAGTATTTTATATAGACGTCACAATGTTATCACTTGTGTGTTAAGTATTGGTTTAATTCTCAAATTATCACTCTTATTTCCTGAAATTTTTTTTGCATAATTTTAGGACACTAAGATCACTTGTAGGAGCGCCCAGTTACACCCCCTCGATGTAACGCCTGTATGCCCGCAGACCTGGCCAGTCCCCAGTACTGAGGTGGGTAAGGGTATAACACGCACCCACAGCAGTGAGGGCGTGCCCGGAGTGTGGTAATTGCATTGCTGGGCCTGATGAGTAAGGGTTAATGCTATACTTGCTGAATCCGGGGTGCCAGAGGTCGGAAGGTAATGTCCAAAAACCAGAGTTCAGGGGTTGGAGAGAGCAGCGTAGTGATGTCCGAAAGCCAGGGTTCAAGAGCAGGAGAAGGCAGCGTAGTCAAATCCAAAGCAGACTTCAATTTCAAACCAAAGGAATCCAAACAGGGGAAGGGACAGGAACCAGAGCTGAAACAGACAAGGGAGCTAGGCATAGACACTGCACACACAGGAGCTACAGGAAAGCTATGCAGAGCAAGGACTGAGAGGACAGAGAGAGGTTATATGGGAAGAAGGGCCAATAGGGGTGAAGGGAGGAGCAGAGGTTTGAGTGGGTAATTGCAGGGATAGGTCTGTGAGATCAGGGGAGGAGACGGGGAGGTAATCGAGGGTAATTGCTTCAACCGATGGGGGGCGGAGCTAGTGCCTGGGGAGGGCTGGTAAATAGAGCAGATGCGCGCGTCTTCTGTAACCTTGTTACTGTATGCGCGCGCACCGCGCGTGTACCAGAGCATGGGGGAAGCATCGCAGAGGAGGCGCTCGGCACGGGATACTGATGGAAGGAGGAGTGGAGGAACCAGGTAGAGAAAGGGCTGGGATGACAGAGGAACACTGAGGGGCATGTGTACCACGATAGGAGGCAAGAGATCGAGAGCGCGCGCGCTCGGTGAGAAAACCGTGTGCGTGCACAGAACGTGTGCCTGGGCATGCGGACGTGCCATGGAGGAACGGCGCAGGGAGGAGGATAGAGATTGGGGACGTAGGGGAGCGGGACAGCTAGCTTCCATGGGACCTGGGGTGACGGGGACACGATGGGAAGCGCGAGTCCCCCGATCCGTTACACTCGAGTTTCTATTAGTAAGACCACACCTTGAATATGGAGTACAGTTTTGGGCACCAGTCCTTAGAAAATACATTATGGAACTAGAGAAAGTGCAGAGAAGAGCCACCAAATTAATAAATGGGACGGATAATCTCATTTATGAGGAGAGGCCAGCAAAATTAGATTTGTTTACATTAGAAATGAGGCATCTAAGAGGGGATATTATACCTATATACAAATATATTCTGAGTCAATACAAGGAGCTTTCAAAAGAACTATTCATCCCAAGGGCAGTACAAATGACACAAAGTCATCCCTTAAGATTGGAGGGAAGGAGATTTCACAAGCAACAAAGGAAATGGTTGTTTACAGTAAGGGCAGTTAAAATGTGGAATTCATTACCCATGGAGATTGGGATGGCAGATACAATAGATGTATTTAAAAAAAAGTTGGACCTATTTTGATAAAGGAAATGTACACTGGCGACACACTTTATTCGAGCATGGCTAGTCCCGCGAATTCGGGTATACTCGGGTGTATTCAGGTTTCTGATAGTTTTCTGCCAGAGTGCATTGCGTTATTTTCCGGCCGGAATTTAAGCTTTTTATTCCGGCTGGTTACAATACTGCAATGCCGTCAAAATACACATGGTGGCGCTTGCGAGCTATTCTCTGTGAAGCCGTCCCCTATAATGAATTGTAATGCAGTATATACTGTATACTATATACTGTATATACTGTATAACAACAACCCCTGTAAGCCCTAACATACAGTACTGTACAGTACTGTACTGTACTGTATATGCACATACATAAATGATACTACTGTATGGGCGGCGGGGGCGAGATGTGTTTGCAGCAGAGAGAGATCCGCTGCTCTCTCTCTGCGCAAACATCCGCACATTAAAAATTATTTGAAATACATTTTTATTGATAGTGTAGATGTGCAGGGGGTCTCCGGAGCTGAACCGCGTTGGTTTTAGGTCTGGGGACCCCGTGCCCCCCGAGATACAGGCCCCTTTAGGGGGTGCCGGTATCCCTCTGCGTTTAAGGTCCCGATCACGTGACCGCGGCCTGTAAACCAAGCAGAGCAGAGGGATACCGGCACCCCCTAAAGGGGCCTGTATCTCGGGGGGCACGGGGTCCCCAGACCTGAAACCTGTGCGCTTCTGCTCTGGAGACCCTTGCACATGTACACTATCAATAAAACACATACAATATACAGTATAAATAAACACTCGTTCTTTACCTTAGCGTCTATGCGCTATGGTAAAGAAGCATTATTGTAAAATATTGTAAAGTGAGCAGGGGGTTCCCTGAGCCAGAAATTAATGCTCAGGGAACCCCCTCCCCCCTGCTCCTGATCAATATTATTAAAAATACGGAAAATGCTGCGTCATTACCATAGCGGATAGCCGCTAAGGCAATGAAGGGGTTAACCCACCGTGCCCGCTTTATTGTGTGTAGTGGGGATGGGTGAGGGGGGTATTTGGCCCTTGGAGTGAGTTTAGGACTTGCGGGAGGGGGGGGGGGTTGCGGGTGCACTTAACCCCTTCACGACCGTAGCAGTTAATACCGCTACGGTCATGAAGGGGTTAAGCCCTCCCGCTACCCCACCCCCCCCGCAAGCCCTCCCCAACCATCGTTGGGGCGAATACCCCATTCACCCACCCTCCCGCAACCCACAACAATAAAATACACACAGCAGCCGCCAAAAAATAAATAAATAAATGACAATAAATACATTTGAAATACATTTTTATTGATAGTGTAGATGTGCAGAGGGTCTCCGGAGCTGAACCGCGTTGGTTTTAGGTCTGGGGACCCCATGCCCCCCGAGATATAGGCCCCTTTAGGGGGTGCCGGTATCCCTCTGCTCTGCTTGGTTTACAGGCCGCGATCACGTGACCGCGGCCTGTAAACCAAGCAGAGCAGAGGGATACCGGCACCCCCTAAAGGGGCCTGTATCTCGGGGGGCACGGGGTCCCCAGACCTGAAACCTGTGCGCTTCTGCTCTGGAGACCCTCTGCACATGTACACTATCAATAAAACACATACAATATACAGTATAAATAAACACTCGTTCTTTACCTTAGCGTCTATGCGCTATGGTAAAGAAGCATTATTTTAATAATATTGTAAAGTGAGCAGGGGGTTCCCTGAGCCAGAAATTAATGCTCAGGGAACCCCCCCCCCCCCCTGCTCCTGATCAATATTATTAAAAATACGGAAAATGCTGCGTCATTACCATAGCGGATAGCCGCTAAGGCAATGAAGGGGTTAAGGCATAATAAACAATTAATACATTCAATACATATTTTTCACGTCTGTGTTAAAACTCCCTGCCTTCTCTCTAATCTATGTAAAACCCCCTCCCCCTATTCTCGCTTTTAAAACGCCCTGCCTTCTCTCTAATCTATGTAAAACCCCCTCCCCCTATCCCACTATTGTGTGTGTGCGTTAAGCTTCCCTGCAAGCTACTGGTATGTAAAAAAACCTCCCCCTATTGTGTGTGTGTGTTAAATCTGCCTGGCCTGTGTTTCTGAGTGCTGAGTGCTCTGCGTTTAAAGGTCCCGATCACGTAATCGCGGCCTGTAAACCAAGCAGAGCAGAGGGATACCGGCACCCCCTATAGGGGCCTGTATCTCGGGGGGCACGGGGTCCCCAGACCTGAAACCTGTGCGCTTCAGCTCCGGAGACCCCCTGCACATGTACACTATCAATAAAAATGTATTTCAAATGTATTTATTTATTTATTTATTTAGATTTATTTATTAATTGTGCTGCTGCTGCTGTAAGTCGTAAACTCACACCAAGGGCCAAACACCCCCCTCACCCCCAATAAAAAAAATTCACGCACAGCAGCCCCACAATTAATAAATAAATCTAAATAAATAAATAAATAAATAAATGCCAATAAATACATTTGAAATACATTTTTATTGATAGTGTAGATGTGTATATATATATATATATATATATATATATATATATATATATATATATATATATATATATATATACAGTATACAGTATATATACACACATGATGAACCAATAGTACAAATACATGTAGAATGGTTATCAAAATCATACTGTCCTACAGATAACGCTTCTCTATACAGACAATAATAATAATCCATTTAATAATCCTACAGTAACTTATTTTACAATATAAAACATAACATTACAATCCACACAGTACATTGCATTTACATTGTATACTGTAAATGATGCATAGCATTAAATCTATGCACCATATACAGTACTGTACATTCTGCAAATGAATGTTAACAATATAATTGCAAGCTACTCTACCAGTAAATACTGTACAAACACTTCCAAACAAGTCAACTACAGTATTTTAACCAATCAAGTAAACCAAAATCAATATACTGTATACTGTAAGTACCAACCAGAAAAGACAATTTAAAACCAAACTAACCCTTACAATACCAAGGATTACATCTATCTAATTGTAAAAAACCTTATACAGTACATTATACACAGCATTGTTTAAAGCCCCCTCCCCCCTAATGTTTCTGTTAAGCAGATTACACTGAAGGGACAGAGATATAAAGGCCTAAAGCCCCTTCCCCCCCTAATGTTTGTGTTAAACAGATTACATTGAAGGGAGAGAGATGTTTCTGTTACCAGTAAATCTCCCTCCCTGCATTGCTAACCACCCTCACCCCCTACCCACATACCGTTAACCCCCCCCCCCCATCCTGGCCATGGCCCCTCCGCTTCTGCAAAACAGACACAAAAATTAAAACATACAAAGTATTGTCCCCTAACCCCTTAATCACCATAGCGGTTATTAACCGCTACAGTCATGGAGGGGTTAACCCACCCTCACCCACCCACCACTCGGGATGCCTACATACCCTCCCACACTAACCCCCCCCACCCGTGAGGCCTAACCACCCAGTCAGTACCCACAAGGGAGGCCTACCCACATACCGTTGGGGAAACACCCCACCCCCACCCCAGTACCCACAATAAAAACAGTACAATCACCCACAATAAACAGCATTCTATTTATTAAATACATTACCCACCCCCTGTGCCCCCCCCCCCCCATAAATACAAGATTTATTCTTTTACATTCAGGGTCCATAACGCAGCCCCACGCTAGTCCCCGGTGGGCTGGCAGGGCACCTGGACAGACCTACAGTTTACCAGCAGCATTCCACAGGTTCTGGAGGCCTGCTGGTGGATCCTGCCAGCACCATGGCGCCCAGGTGGTCTCCTTGGGTCACCGTGAGCCACAATTGGGTCCCCACGGTAGGCCCAAGGATGTCTGGGAGCCCCGGGTCAAACCCACAGGTGTCTGCGGGGCCTCGGTGGTTCCCATGGGGTCTGGGGAACTCACGGGTGCTCACTACGGGTCCGCGGTGCCCCCACAGAAGTGGGACCACACATCATCATCCCCGCACCTACGGGTCGGAGGTGCCCCCACAGAAGTGGGACCACACATCGTCATGCCCGCAGACTACGGGTCCGCGGTGCCCCCACAGAAGTGGGACCACACATCATCATCCCCGCATGTGTCACCCGTGGAACCACCAGCCTGCTACCCTTTAGGATACCCGAGGATTCCCCGCGGGTGGTCTCCAGAGGTCCCACGCAAAACCACGGAAGTAACCCTGAATGTAAAAAAAATAAACCTGGCCTATACATTCAATACATACACCCTCCCCCCCAACACCTACAGTACAATAATGTGCAAAATAACTATTATCCAGATATGGATAATAGATTAATTGCCCATTATTAAAAACATCAACTAGCATATACAAATAAATAAAGTACTACTGACCTCATCAATACGAAGTGTCCGATGCCAGCGCCTTCCTTCTCTTGCACACACAAAACATAGCCAAAACCAAGGAAATACATTGCAAGTACAGTACATTCAGATATCAATTAACCCCTTAAACACCTTATCAGATAATAACCGCAAAGGTGATTAAGGGGTTAAGCCACACAGGCCCGATACCCACCCTCACCCATGAATTTGTACTGTGGCTTCATCATGCAACTATATATATATACTGTATATATATATATATACACAGAGAGACAGAGAGAAAGAGAGAGAGAGAGAGAGATATATATACTGTATACCGTATATATATATATATATACTGTATATATATATATATAAATACACACACGTTATATACACACCCATGATAAACCAATATACAGTACAAATAAATGTAGAAGGGTTATCAAAAGCACTGTCCTACAACCAAACTCTTCTCCATACATACACACTAAATTAAAATAAATTTCCTTTAATATTCATAACTGATCTCTCAATCTACTGTAAATCATCACTAAACCTCTGAAAAGCCATTTAAACAACTTACATTCCAATATAAATAATGCCTAAATATCTACTGTATGCACCATATACATTCTGCAAATTACTGTAATCAACCAAGTAAACAAAACTCAATTAGCAATCATTATTTACATCCCTAAACAATTCAGACTAGATCCCGAACAATAAAATCATTAACAAATTCACGCCTAGAGCAGAACAATTAAGCCTTTGAAAAAAATATATGTACCGACAAAAATACAACCTTTCCAAACCAAGCCTACCTACAGTATCCCTGACCTTCCTCAAACACACAATACAATACCAAGGAATACATCTACTGTACAGTATCTAATTTTAAAATACGTTAAACTCACAAAATAATTAAAAACACATCTAATCCAGCTTTTAAAACATCATCATTTCTTACCCTGAATGTATACTGTACAGTATATCTCTCTAGACATATATATTGTACATACATACATACAGTGGCAAGAAATGATATACCACAAAAAAAAAAAAAATACACAGGTTAAAAAACCTTTTGAAAAAATTAACAAGTTAAATAAAATACATTTCTTTACTGTAGTTCACTTACCATTACTTGCCCCCACCGACTCCCGTTGCCCAGCTTACTCACGAACCAATCCACGATCAGGAACCCATAAAATAATAAACCATTCAAAATAATAAACATTAAACTAAAAATCCAAACCAATCCACGGGTCTTCTACTTGTAATACATCTTCATCTGTATTCTTCTTTCTTCTATCTCCTTCCGGGCGGGGCAGGGCGTGGTCTTCTTTCCATCATCGGCCACGCCCTTGTCTTTTTTCTTCTCCGGAGGTCCTTCCTCCGCGGCGTCTGGCTGCAAAATGAGACGACATAGGCTTTTAAAGACCTATGACGTCACATTTTGCGTCATGGTTCCCACGGTCCTGATTGGACCGTGAAAACCATGTGTTTTGGCCGATAATAAAAAAATGATGACGTCACTTAAAGGGAATGAAAGCACAGCCAATCAGAATGGCTTTGCTTCAATTGCCTTTAAGTTGACGTCATGAAAAGGCACATGGCCGTGCACACATGGTACTAGAGCCAATCAGAGCGTGGGAACTTTATCCCTACTCTGATTGGCTCTGGTATACCATGTGTCAGGGGCTTGGGGGAGAAAGGATGTGACGTCAATGAAAACCTGTCACGTGGTACGGTAGCCAATCAGAGCGTGGGAACTTTATCCTTATTGACGTCACATCCTTTCTCCCCCAAGCCCCTGACACATGGTATACCAGAGCCAATCAGAGCGTGGGAACTTTATCCCTGATATTCCTTGGTATTGTATTGTGTGTTTGAGGAAGGTCAGGGATACTGTAGGTAGGCTTGGTTTGGAAAGGTTGTATTTTTGTCGGTACTTATATTTTTTCAAAGGCTTAATTGTTCTGCTCTAGGCGTGAATCTGTTAATGGTTTCATTGTTCATGATTGAGTGTGAAATGTTTAGAGATCTAAATAATGATTGCTAATTGATTTTTGTTTACGTTGATTAATTTGCAGAATGTATACAGTATGGTGCATAGATTTTATGCATTTTGGAATGTGACTTTTTTCATTGGTTTGTGATCATATACAGTACAGTAGATTGTGAGATCAGTTAGGATTTTTAAAGGAAATTGATTTTAATGTAGTGTCTGTATGGAGACGTGTTTGGTTGTAGGGCAGTATGCTTTTGATAACCCTTCTACATTTATTTGTACTGTATATTGGTTTATCATGGGTGTGTATATAACGTGTGTGTATATATATATATATATATATATATATATATATATATATGTATATATATATATATATATATATATATATATATATATATATATATATATATATATACTGTATATATATCTCTCTCTCTCTCTTTCTCTCTGTCTCTCTGTATATATATATACAGTGTATATATATATATATAGTTGCATGATGAAGCCACAGTACAAATTCATGGGTGAAGGGTGGGTATCGTTCCTGTGTGGCTTAACCCCTTAATTACCTTTGCGGTTATTATCCGATAAGGTGTTTAAGGGGTTAATTGATATCTGAATGTACTGTACTTGCAATGTATTGCCTTGGTTTTGGCTATGTTTTGTGTGGGCAAGAGAAGGAAGGCGCTGGCATCGGACACTTCGTATTGATGAGGTCAGTAGTACTTTATTTATTTGTATATGCTAGTTAATGTTTTTAATAATGGGCAATTAATCTATTATCCATATCTGGATAATAGTTATTTTGCACATTATTGTACAGTAGGTGTTGGGGGGGAGGGTGTATGTATTGAATGTATAGGCCAGGTTTATTTTTTTTACATTCAGGGTTACTTCCGTGGTTTTGCGTGGGACCTCTGGAGACCACCCGCGGGGAATCCTCGGGTATCCTAAAGGGTAGCAGGCTGGTGGTTCCACGGGTGACACATGCGGGGATGATGATGTGTGGTCCCACTTCTGTGGGGGCACCGCGGACCCGTAGTCTGCGGGCATGACGATGTGTGGTCCCACTTCTGTGGGGGCACCTCCGACCCGTAGGTGCGGGGATGATGATGTGTGGTCCCACTTCTGTGGGGGCACTGCGGACCCGTAGTGAGCACCCGTGAGTTCCCCAGACCCCCATGGGAACCACCCGAGGCCCCGCAGACACCTGTGGGTTTGACCCGGGGCTCCCAGACATCCTTGGGCCTACCGTGTGGACCCAATTGTGGCTCACGGTGACCCAAGGAGACCACCTGGGCGCCATGGTGCTGGCAGGATCCACCAGCAGGCCTCCAGAACCTGTGGAATGCTGCTGGTAAACTGTAGGTCTGTCCAGGTGCCCTGCCAGCCCACCGGGGACTAGCGTGGGGCTGCGTTATGGACCCTGAATGTAAAAGAATAAATCTTGTATTTATGGGGGGGGGCACAGGGGGTGGGTAATGTATTTAATAAATAGAATGCTGTTTATTGTGGGTGATTGTACTGTTTTTATTGTGGGTACTGGGGTGGGGGTGGGGTGTTTCCCCAACGGTATGTGGGTAGGCCTCCCTTGTGGGTAGTTAGTGGGTGAGGGTTGAGGGTGGTTAGGCCTCACGGGGTGGGGGGTTAGAGTGGGAGGGTATGTACAGTAGGCGTCCCGAGTGGTGGGTGAGGGCGGGTTAACCTCTTCATGACTGTAGCGGTTAATAGCCGCCATGGTGATTAAGGAGTTAGGGGACATTACTTTGAAAGTGTTATTTTTTTTCTCTGTTTTACTGTACAGCAGCGGAGGTTGCCATGGGTAGTGGGTAGTGTATTGAATGTATTTATTGGTTATTATGCCTTAACCCCTTCATTACCTTAGCGGCTATACGCTATGCTAATGAAGCCTCGTTTCTGAACTTTTAATAATATTGTGCAGGAGCAGGGGGTCCCCTGAGATTAGATTTCTGTCTCAGGGAACCCCCTGCTCACTGTACAATATTATTAAAAAGACAGAAATGCTGCTTCTTTACCATAGCGCATAGACGCTAAGCTAAAGAATGATTCTTTAATGATGTGTGTGTTTTATTCACAGTGTACATGTGCAGGGGGTCTCCGGAGCTGAAGCGCACAGGTTTCAGGTCTGGGGACCCCGTGCCCCCCGAGATACAGGCCCCTTTAGGGAGTGCCGGTGTCCCTCTGCTCTGCTTGGTTTACAGGCCGCGGTCACGTGATCGGGGCTTTCAACGCAGAGGGATACCGGCACCCCCTAAAGGGGCCTGTATCTCGGGGGGCACGGGGTCCCCCGACCTGAAACCAGTGCGGTTCAGCTCCAGAGACCCCCTGCACATCTACACTATAAATAAAAATGTATTTCAAATGTATTTATTTGTATTTATTTATTTATTTATTGCGGGGATGCTGTGTGTGATTATTTTTTATTGTGTTTAGCGGGGGTGGGTGACGGGGTTTATAAATGTGAGTTTATAAGTAAAATAAAGAATATTATTTATAGGGGCCTTAGAACAGAAGTTCCCACGCCAATTGCGCGCTCATTGCTCTTTTGTTACAATGTTGCTGGTCTGCAGTCTGGCAGCAAAAAGCAGTTTGTACAGTAGTACTGAGTGTGAGATAAATTAACCAGTTCTTTTATTGCTGAAGTCGCCACCAAAAACTTTTATTTACAAATACAGTACAAAAACCGTGCAACACACAACAACATTCAGTATCCTTTGTTTAAGTACAGCAGGTACTATAGGGTAAAACATGTACTGTACAGTACAGCACAATATTACAGTATGGTCTCACTGAAAGTCCTCCCCATTTTCCAGCCATGGCCGATGCCTTGCATGGCGCAAAACGCCATTAATGCAGTCTCTAACGCCTCTCATTACAGGATCTGTAACAGGGTAATAGCGCTGCATTTCTTCCACAATCTTTTTCCTTAAATTGGCAGGAAGGGCATTTTTTTGGCGATTCCCATCATAGTTCACTTTGAACACCCACTCGCAGTACAATTTGTAGGGAACATGGTGTTTAAATATGATCAAGGCATACTTGTGTGGTATACCAGCACTCCTCACCCTATACTTCTCCCTCAGTGCCGGTGGCAGATCGCACAGGGAGATGTCGGGCACTGTTTGTATGCGAGCGGGTGTAGGAAGTCTTTTGGGAGCGGGTGTACTTGAGGCGATGGGCAATGGTAGGGTGTCTGGGAGGAAGCTTTCCTCCGGTAGTGGTCGCCGGGTTGTCTCCTGGCGTGGTCTTGACGGGGTTGTCATGTCCTCCTCAATAGCATAGTACACTGTATCTTCTGGTGGAGGGGGTGTGCTTGGTGATGGAAGGGGGTCGAAGGTACCATGCATCACATCCATGTCACCCCCCTGCTCCAGCGTCGGGGAAACAGGGGCATTAACACCGAGCAAATAATGTATGCCCGCTATGTCTGCCTCTATCTTGTGCATCCGTTGATCCAGCCGCTGCTCCATTTGTAGCATCCCTTGCTCCATATGTAGCACCGACTCCAGAAACAGATCTAGCTTTGCCAGCACACTAGAATTCCCGGGGAGATCCACACTTAGCCCATTCAGGATCCGGTCCAACGAGCTGCTTGTGCATGGCATCTGGAGATCTGGGGGGATGGGTGCAACGGAGGATGAGATGGGGGTTCCCTGGAGAGAAGCGGCATCGATGGAGAGTGGAAGAGGTGACCTGGGAATGCCCGGTACAGGAGAAGCTGCAGCGTGGTGGAAGAGGGATGGAGAAGGTGACCGCTGGATTTCCGGGAGAGAAGCAGAGTCGTCCAAGAGCAAAGGAGACAGTGACCCGTTGATTTCAGAGGCAGCAGCATCTTCAGATGGAACCGGAGAAGATGGGGGTGGAGAAGCCGGGCTGAAGATTTCCGGGACAGCTACAGCAGAGTCGTCGAAGCTTATGGGAAGTGGTCTGCGGATTCGGTGAGTTGGCTGCCATGCGTCTTGCGTACCGAGCACAGTACCGTATTTCTTCTTCACATAATAAGGCTGACGTGTTTTAAAAGCCTTAGCCTTTGGGGTCAGCAGAAGGTTTTCTTTGTTGGCCTTAGCCTGTCGCTTTGCCTTTGGCTTGGAAACGGTAACTGCCTTTCTCTTTTTCAGTGTGGCAGGCACAGCAGAGGTGAGATGATTCTTTCGTCCATAGAACCGGGGCTGCTCCATGTAAGCGGGAGGCACAATGCAGTATCTGGACAATGGCTCAGATAAAGATCAGCAAGTGGTGGGCTATGCAACGTGTACAACCTTTTATGCATGGCGGCCAGGTACAGGTGTTGAAAGTGGGTGGTCTGTTATGTGAGTCATTAACATATAAATATACCATCCATTTTGTGGATTCACTGCACATTGAATACACATCGACTAAACATCGAATACACATTCTTGTGTTTGTATTTCTTTCTACAGTACTCGCAGCAATGCCTGTTAAGAAGATTTCAAAGGATCTCAGCATGAGAATGAAGGAGATGTACACGAGCGGAAAACGAATTGCAGATATCCAGCGCTGGTTAACTGCTTCTGGCCTCGTTGTGCCATCAAGCACTGTGTGCTATCATGCACAAGGAAAAAACAGAGACCGCAAAAAGGCACCAAAGATAACAAATGCGTAAGTATACTGTATTTATAAAACTTAACCAAAAAAAATATAGAAAACTGTAGTGTACATCTACAGTATACCGTATTTATATAGTATATTTATTATATTACAACAGTATATACTGTAGTGTACTGTATGTGTGGTCAATTTATATTTTTTGTGCAGCAGTATACACTTTTGGTATATTGCAATTCATCTGACAACGAATATACAGTATATGATGTGTATTTATTATGATATAACAACAGTATACCGTATTTATATAGTATATTTATTATATTACAACAGTATATACTGTAGTGTACTGTATGTGTGGTCAATTTATATTTTTTGTGCAGCAGTATACACTTTTGGTATATTGCAATTCATCTGACAACGAATATACAGTATATGATGTGTATTTATTATGATATAACAACAGTATACCGTATTTATATAGTATATTTATTATATTACAACAGTATATACTGTAGTGTACTGTATGTGTGGTCAATTTATATTTTTTGTGCAGCAGTATACACTTTTGGTATATTGCAATTCATCTGACAACGGAATATACAGTATACAGTATGATGTGTATTTATTATGATATAATAACAGTATATTTATATAGTATATTTATATTACAACAGTACTGTATACTGTATATTTTGTCTATTTATATTTATAGTACAGCAGTATACATTTTTTGTATATTTATATTTACTGTATATTACAACATTACATGTACAGTATACAGTATACATTTTATATTGCTGCATATTAATAACACAATATAATTTCTTTGCATTGTAGGGAGACTACTCTTCTGGTGGACAGAATAAGTGAGGAGAATGATGAGAGGAGCGCATTAAGGGTTAAAAACACTCTTCAGGAAAACCACAATCTGACTGTATCCGAGAGCAGCATAAAGAAGATGAGACGCAGAATTGGATGGAAATATGGACGTGTGAGGTTAGTAGTGGACAGTACAGGAGGTACTGTACTGTAAAGTAAAAGTGTTGTTTTGCAAACTGTACTGCGCTGTGACGCTAACATTTTTTATTCATTGTCATTACAGAGCGTACCCCATGATACGGGACGCAAACAAAATCAAAAGAGTGCTCCAGGCACAGGCATGGATCGACAGCGGTGAGACTTTCCAGGATTGCATCTTCACTGATGAGTCTACTGTGTCGCTGGAGAGATTTGCAAGATTTGCGTTCCACAAAAAAGGCCGCATAACTTTGAAGCCGCGGCCAAAACACCCTGTGAAGCTGCATGTGTGGGGTGCCATCTCTAGGCGTGGACCGGGATGCATTGTCGTCTTTGAAGGTACAATTTCTCAAATATAATGCCGCCTAATGCACTGTACTTGACTAGTGTTGCCTTACCGTATGCACTGTACTATTGAGCACTTTTCTTTTCTTGCTATAGGAATCATGAATAAAGATTTCTTCCAAGACAACATTGTGCCCGTGATAGTGCGATACATCACACAAGACTTTCCCAATGGTCATCGCTTTTACCAGGACAATGATCCCAAGCACACCGCGTCGACGGCGCATATCCTTGAGCGCGGCATCAACTGGGTGAAGACGCCAGCGGAGTAAGTGCAGTAGACCGTGTCCCATTTATGTTCCCCACTGTTTGTACTGTGTACTGTATCTCTTAAACTAATTGTCCTTTCTTTCCAATCACAGATCGCCAGACTTCAATCCGATCGAAATGGTCTGGCATCAGCTGAAGGACCACATCCGTAAAGTGGCGAAACCCTCCAAGAAGGACGAGTTGTATAAAGCCATAATGAGTTTTTGGAACGATGTACTCACCGAGGAACGATGCAATAAATATATAGACCATATTGCCACTGTGTTGCCCATTGTCATCGCGCGCAATGGACAAGCATCAGGAAAGTAGTACAGTGCTGTAGTATTGTACAGTAGGTACAGTATGATACAGGTAAGTATGGCACAGATTTTAGCTTTCCCAATAGTCAGAGTATACAGTAGTTCCAGTATACAGTACAGTAGACTAGTTTGACATACTACAGTAACTGCCTACTAACTGCTCCATTTTTTTCTTTCCAGAGAAAGCTGCACCAGCCACCTACTGTACAGTAGTTCTACCATAATACAGTACGCACATACAGTACAGTACAGTAACTGAACAAAGTTTTTGTTTTCTTGTCGTTCCAGGAAAAAGGGTGCACCAGGGGGGAGGGGGGGCCTTGTGTTCGTCAAATCTGCTTGTGCAGTCAAATGTACAGTATATAAACAGCAGTAATGATGTACACAAAACCTCTCCTCTCTCAATGAACTACTGTACCGCAGACACAATGAGGATACTGTTACAGTATGAAGGGAAAAAGAACAGGATGGGTTATTTAACATTACAGTATACTGTGCAATATTTATACTGTATATTTATATATACTGTATTTTTATTCTAAAGGTATTCGAGAATGTACTCTACTGTATGAGGACCTGGTGACTTTCAACCCTCTCAGACCCACAGAAAGGATTATTTAACATCACTGTATATTTATCCTGTATATTTTCAGTAATTTAGAAGCAGTGGCTGTTCTGAACAGCCCAGGGCCAGATTAACAAAACAATGGCTTGGATTGGATTAGCCAGACGATTGATGCTTGGCCAGGGAGGGATTAAAAACTCTAAGGGAGGGGGTGGGTGGTGTAGCTGTAGGATTGTACTGTGTCAGTATTTCCAACGCCAGGTCACCCTAATAATTGCATGAATAAACCCCCAAAGACAAGGCCCAAATATACTAGTACAGTATACTGTACAGTACTGTAAAGTATGTATTATTGTGTGTTGATGTTTTGAATTGCTGTTAACTTGAAAAGTTTCACCATTGTATTGTACTGTATTTGTAAATAAAAGTATTTTGTGGCGACTTCAGCAATAAAAGAACTGGTTAATTTATCTCACATAAAGTACGTGAATACGACCGCAATCACCATTGCACAGTAAATGGGTGCATAGGATGGAACGACAGGTGCTAAAGGGGTATAAATATGATACTGTATTTATCAGTATTGATCAAAGAGAGTTGATCAGAAGGATTCCCCTTATAAAGTATACAGCACTCTATTGTAATTCATACAGTACAGTATACTATAGTAAAAGGTAGACAACACATGGTCTTGCAGTACAGTATACTGTATTACTAAAAATCTGTCAGGTTGACCAGAATCACTGCGGATATCGGAAAATAATACAATTTTATTAATTCAACGTACTGTATATAAGGGGAATCCTTCTGATCAACTCTCTTTGATCAACACTGATAAATACAGTAATTTATCTCACACTCAGTACTACAAACTGCTTTTTGCTTGCAATAAACAAACAAACAGGGAAGCGCTATACTGTATGAGTTAGGATCAGGCCCAGCAGCCACTTTATGTTGAAAACCACATACAGTATGAAATGAGCATAAATTTGCATGAATAATTACACAAAAATATATAAAATAAATAGCACAAGTCTCTGACACAGAGAAATTGTCCAGGTGGTGTGGATACAGGTTAATGCCCCTGTCTGATAGGACAGACTCGGGCAAGAATGGCCTGTGAGAGGTGAATATCCAGAATGGTAGCTGGGATGGAAAGCGCTACCAACTGTGCAGGTATTGAAGTGTGTAGAAATGGGAAGGTGCCGTAGGCATCAAATGTGGAAAGCGCTCACCCAGACTTCATACTGTATACTTTGCGCTTTTTGCTTGCAGACTGCAAAGCCGCAAGACCAGCAACATTGTAAAAAAAGAGCAAAAAAAGAGCAATGAACGCGAAATTGGCGTGGGAACTTCTGTTCTAGGGTCCCTAGAAATAATATTCTTTATTTTATTTATAAACTCACATTTATATATAAAGTATATATTTATTTCTCTTCATGTATTTATTTAGATTTATTTATTAATTGTGGAGCTGCTTTGCGTGAGGGGCCATGGCCAGGATGGGGGGGGGGGGGTAAGGGTACAGTATGTGGGTAGGGGGTGAGGGTGGTTAGACCTCACAGTACATTATGCACATTGGGCCCCCCCCCCTCCCCACATTTACATACTGTACACTGCACGACATCAATGCAGGGAGGGTTTACCAATGCAGGGAGGGTTTACCAATGCAGGTAAGGCTTTAGGCCTTTATATCTCTCTCCCTTCATTGTAATCTGTTTAACACAAACATTAGGGGGGAAGGGGCTTTAGGACTTTATATCTCTCTCCCTTCATTGTAATCTGTTTAACACAAACATTAGGGGGGAAGGGGCTTTAGGCCTTTATATCTCTCTCCCTTCATTGTAATCTGTTTAACACAAACATTAGGGGGGAAGGGGCTTTAGGCCTTTATATCTCTCTCCCTTCATTGTAATCTGTTTAACACAAACATTAGGGGGGGAAGGGGCTTTAGGCCTTTATATCTCTGTCCCTTCAGTGTAATCTGCTTAACAGAAACATTAGGGGGGAGGGGGCTTTAAACAATGCTGTGTATAATGTATAAGGTTTTTTACAATTAGATACAGTAGATGTAATCCTTGGTATTGTAAGGGTTAGTTTGGTTTTAAATTGTCTTTTCTGGTTGGTACTTACAGTATATATTGATTTTGGTTTACTTGATTGGTTAAAATACTGTAGTTGACTTGTTTGGAAGTGTTTGTACAGTATTTACTGGTAGAGTAGCTTGCAATTATATTGTTAACATTCATTTGCAGAATGTAAAGTACTGTATATGGTGCATAGATTTAATGCTATGCATCATTTACAGTATACAATGTACTGTAAATGCAATGTACTGTGTGGATTGTAATGTTATGTTTTATACTGTATGCTATTCATTAACTTCATTGCTCTACACATCTAGGGATTTCATTCCACCTTACCACCTTTCCTACACATGATTTGTGCTGTAGGCATTGGTTATATCACTGTATGCTAATGCAGATGTGTGATGCTTTGAGACTGTCATTTATACTTTGACAAGTCTACCTTTTGGTGTGTAGTGTGCATTATCCTTAGCGTTGTATACAGTAGGTGCCTTTGAACACAGTAACCTATTGTGATTCACTTTGATTCTCCCTAGTGTTTTTTGAGTCACTATCCTTTTCATGTTTAGGGTTGACAGTGTGTGTTGTTCCCTAGTGCTGTTCATTAGTGTTTAAGGGTCCATGCCTCTTTTTTAAGTGTTTTTAAATCATGTACTGTTTATTCATCCCTTTTTGCACTGTGTCAAATAAATAAACAAATATATCAATTGCATACCTGAGTGCTCCCATACGGGTTACTTTTTTCTCTTTTCACTCACATACAGTATGTATGTATGTATATATATATATATATATATATATATATATATATATATATATATATATATATATATATATATATATATATATACTGTATATATATATACTGTATATATATATATATATATATATATATATATATATATATATATATACATATATAGCTGTATGATATATATATATATATATATATACTGTATATATATATATATATATATATATATATATATATATATATACACAGTGTATATATGTACAGTATACTGTATACAGTATATATATATATATATACAGTGTATATACAGTATATATACAAAGTATATACAGTACTGTACAGTATATATTTATTTCTCTT
Source organism: Ascaphus truei (assembly GCF_040206685.1). Lineage (NCBI taxonomy): Eukaryota > Metazoa > Chordata > Amphibia > Anura > Ascaphidae > Ascaphus > Ascaphus truei. The sequence continues at coordinate 190,068,271 of NC_134485.1, read as the reverse complement.
CATGTCTTTATTTATTTATTTATTTAGATTTATTTATTAATTGTGGGGCTGCTGTGCGTGAATTTTTTTTATTGGGGGTGAGGGGGGTGTTTGGCCCTTGGTGTGAGTTTACGACTTGCAGCAGCACAATTAATAAATAAATCTAAATAAATAAATAAATAAATAAATGACAATAAATACATTTGAAATACATTTTTATTGATAGTGTACATGTGCAGGGGGTCTCCGGAGCTGAAGCGCACAGGTTTCAGGTCTGGGGACCCCGTGCCCCCCGAGATACAGGCCCCTTTAGGGGGTGCCGGTATCCCTCTGCTCTGCTTGGTTTACAGGCCGCGATCACGTGATCGGGACCTTTAAACGCAGAGCACTCAGCACTCAGAAACACAGGCCAGGCAGATTTAACACACACACACAATAGGGGGAGGTTTTTTTTACATAGCTTGCAGGGAAGCTTAACGCACACACACAATAGGGGGAGGTTTTTTTACATAGCTTGCAGGGAAGCTTAACGCACACACACAATAGGGGGATAGGGGGAGGGGTTTTTACATAGATTAGAGAGAAGGCAGGGCATTTTAAAAGCGAGAATAGGGGGAGGGGGTTTTACATAGATTAGAGAGAAGGCAGGGAGTTTTAACACAGACGTGAAAAATATGTATTGAATGTATTAATTGTTTATTATGCCTTAACCCCTTCATTGCCTTAGCGGCTATCCGCTATGGTAATGACGCAGCATTTTCCGTATTTTTAATAATATTGATCAGGAGCAGGGGGCGGGGTTCCCTGAGCATTAATTTCTGGCTCAGGGAACCCCCTGCTCACTTTACAATATTATTAAAATAATGCTTCTTTACCATAGCGCATAGACGCTAAGGTAAAGAACGAGTGTTTATTTATACTGTATATTGTATGTGTTTTATTGATAGTGTACATGTGCAGAGGGTCTCCAGAGCAGAAGCGCACAGGTTTCAGGTCTGGGGACCCCGTGCCCCCCGAGATACAGGCCCCTTTAGGGGGTGCCGGTATCCCTCTGCTCTGCTTGGTTTACAGGCCGCGGTCACGTGACCGGGACCTTTAAACGCAGAGGGATACCGGCACCCCCTAAAGGGGCCTGTATCTCGGGGGGCACGGGGTCCCCAGACCTAAAACCAACGCGGTTCAGCTCCGGAGACCCCCTGCACATCTACACTATCAATAAAAATGTATTTCAAATGTATTTATTGTCATTTATTTATTTATTTTTTGGCGGCTGCTGTGAGTATTTTTTTAATAATATTGATCAGGAGCAGGGGGGGGGGGTTCCCTGAGCATTAATTTCTGGCTCAGGGAACCCCCTGCTCACTGTACAATATTATTAAATCTCTCTCTGCTGCAAACACATCTCGCCCCCAGTACAGTAAGTGCAGTAATTTACTGAACATGTACTGTAGAATAAATGCATAGTTTTATTTATTCGGGTTTATTACACAGTATACTGTTCGGCTGGAAAACATCAGCATACTGTACTGTACAGCACTATATTATCCATCGAAATCCCCCCATTAGCCGTTTTCTTTTCTGAGGAAAAACAAAATGAAAAGTTTTAATGTACAGTAATGGTCAGCCCCCTAAAGAAGTACCCAGCCAGCCCCACCAAAATAATAGTACTCACCATACTGTATTACTGAATTTCCCATTCAGCTTGCGCCGGCGCCGGCCCACTTCCAGTCCAGCTTTCATCATCACCCACGTCGATAGTTTGCAGAGGGACTAGCCCACCTATAGTCAGCGGGAAATCGCTTAGGTACATGCAAGCTTCATCAAAACTGGCTGAGAAATCCATCTCAGGGTTGTCACCGATGGCGAGGGCATCATGATAAGCTGGTGCTGCTGCTGGTTCTGGTTCTGGCGCATTGCTTGGCAGGGACTGTCGCTTCTTATTTCGTTTTAACACGACCCTTCGCCTTTTGCCGCCTCCATTATCATAGATACGGGAAAAACCCGGTGCCACACACCAATACCCTCCAACAAATTGGGGCTCAATACGGTGAAAACAGGGGTCACTACATAACCTTTTCCTTATTGCGCGCTTCCACAAATGAGGAGTTGGCGAAAATCTGTAAAAGTCATAATTTTCGATAAAATACTGATAAATTTGAACAACTGTTGCCATCTTATCCTCTGTTGCATTAATAGCGGCCCATATCAAATAAGCATAACTTCTGTCAGGTTTTTGGAAAGCGGGCTCCACTTGAACACTCATGTCTCTGTAGAATAGTGTAAGCGAAAATGATCTTTGTCTTTATTTAATACAGTACTGTATGTAAAGCCTAAATTGATACATTTTTTGCAACTCTTCCTTCAGTCTCAAGGACAAGTTACAATACTGTAGCATACTGTACTGGGATAAAGTATCTTTTTTGGTATACAGTAGTAAACGAAACAACTTGCAAAGTCCACACATTACTTAAGTCATGAGTTTATGCCATCTGGTGGACAAACGAAACATTGCCGCCTAATAAATTCTTCTGGTTATCATGAGTTTATGCCATCTGGTGGACAAACGAAACATTGCCGCCTAGTAAATTGTTCTGGTTATCATTTAACAGATCAGATCCCCCGTCAGCCAGGCATGAACCGTGGCTGGGAAGGCAAACGCAACGCAGCATGCGAGAGGTGAGCAGCGGCGGATTCCAAGTATCTGCCAGGTAGAAATCGGGCATTTGCTCGAATAAAGTGTGTCGGTGCAGTATACAGAATATACCAAATAAGTAAACATGGGAAGGATGTTGATCCAGGAAGTAATCTGATTGCCAATTCTTGGAATCAGGAAGGAATTCATGCAAGTACAATATACTGTAGAATAAATCTGTTGTCTATATTTAGCATTGGTTGAACTTGATGGATGTATGTCTTTTTTTCAACCTCATCTACTATGTAACTATGTAACCGCTCCACCTGTCACTTATTTAGACTAATTATTTATCAATGTAGATATAATTCAATTAATAATATAAATACACAAGAACCGTCCTTATCATTGTTTGATATGTGAAAAATACCTGTACTGCAGACACACAAAACACATGACAGGTTTTAAACAGGTCTGACTTGTTTGTTGTAAATCTGGGTAGTTCTTCGCAAAATGTGAAGAATGCATGTATCTAAAATAGTGCATTGGTGCACAAGTACCCTAAGGGTAGAGCCGAATGTTACAGTGCCTTCTGAGAAGCTTCTTATATTTTTTCAAAATCTAGAATCTAAAGGTTGAGATTGTTAAACAGTGAGAAGTACTGATGCAAAATCTACTCTGACTCCAGACACTCAGGATAATAGCTGAAGACATCACTGCAGAGATGAATCTCCCCATAAACCTGTGGCTACTCATTGTTACATCTGCTGTTACTTTTGCAGGTAAATGTTTTCAATACTTTAGTTCAGTAAGTGCTACTGTATGTATTTAGGAAACTACTATTAAACAATGTTTTAATTGTTGGCTGGTTCATTAAAAAATAGTGGTGATGCGCTTGAATAATGAAAATTCATGTATCAATCCTGATAAAAAGGAGATGCTAATTAATTTCTCAAAAAGAATATACCCTACAACAACAAAAAAGACAATAATTTTAACATTCACCTTAATAGTTTAAAGGGTTATTCTATATGATCCAAAGAAGCCAAACGGACCATCTTCAGCCAAAATGCCTTATTGAAATCAATGGGGAATTTTGTCTGAAAACGGCTCTTGATTGACCACATTCGCTGAATGAGAATAATCCCCTTAATCATTAAAAAAGTGAAAGGTAATAATGCAGCATCTCATCCGCCAGTTTTAACTGATAAGAAGAAAAGAAAACCTATTCAGTATCTTATAGCTACATAAGTATACACTACGAAGTATTTGACACTTCTAGATGTGTTGAAATATATTCCACTCATTTCAACATTTTTTAATAGTTACTTCACAGTGAGAGGGGTGCATGGCTCTTCAATATTGCCTTAGAATGCAATGTGTAAGAAGGTTAAAAAGACGGTTTGTGTAAAAACAATCACATTATAAATGAATTATTTGATATGCTGTGCTTCTCAGATACTGACAAGATAGTTTCTATAATTGAAATTATACACCATTAGTTTGATCAACTTAACATCCAAAACAGATTTTTAGGCTTGAAAAATCTCAGGGTCACCTCATAAAAGTAGATTAGAGCCTTTTTTTCAAATGGGTGACATCGCCTGATCCTCTGTATAGGAAAGGTCCTCTAATAAAGCTTGAAAATCAAGGAAAGAGAAGAAGCATGGTGTCAAATCTTTTACTACAATAAAAAAAGATTAAAACTCACACATACCACTCACAAACATAAGTGAATAAATCCCCTTGGGTCGCATAAAGGTCATCACGAGCCTACTTCAGGTAGAGCTTTGGTCTGTGTTCTTCCTGCACTACGGTCGGCAATTCTACAGACTTGGAAAGTCTGAATCTTCGGAGCAATGTTTTATCAAAGGGATGTAAAGTATTTCTATACCTTTATTAATTCGTCTGAACTTTATACGTGTGAAGATTTTTTTGTGGATAATCTTTCTAGAAACATAACATGTATGCAAATGTATCTTGATTTTATTAGTTGTATGAACAATTTGGACTCTGTTGTGCATTATTCTGAGGGTGGTATCATTGTTTCAACCAAGCCACCTGTTTTTGTTATATCGAAAGACAAAAAATATCAACTTTTGTATTATACGGTAAAAACAGCCACTTCTCTAAGGAAGAAATTAGTTCTAAAGCTGAAATAATATAGTTAACTACTATAACTATGGTAGCAGCTCCCCCCCCCCCTCTCTCTCTCTCTCCCTGTGCTGATCTAGCCCTGTGCGGATCTCTCTCTTTCTGTCCTTCTCTCTCTACCCCTCTCTTTCCTTGTGTGGATCTCTCTTCCCCCATTCTCTCCTTGTCCTACTCTCTTCATGCGCTGATCTCTGCCCCCCTCTCTGTGCTAATCTCTCTCCCTCTCTCTGTGTTTACCTTTCACCCCCTTTCTTTCCCCCCTCTCTCCCTGTGCTACTCTCTCTCACCCACTCGCTCCTGATCTCTTTTCCCCTCTCTCTGGTAGCTTCGAAAAGGTAATGAAGGGGTTAAATACTAATGCCTGGTTTATTGTGGGTAGCGGAGGTGGGTGAAGGGGGTATTTGGCCCATGGTGGGGTGTTTAGGCCTTGTGGGGGGTTGCGGGAGGAGTTAACCCCCTCATTAACTTAGCGGTTTCTACCCCTCCTGCTATCCACCTGGTAGGCATAAACACCCACCGCAGGCCAAATAACACCTTCACCCACCCCCGCTATCCACAATAAACATTAAAAACCAATACTAGCCAATACACCCATTGATTGCCAGTGTGGTTACCTATTCCCTCAATGGGAGCAAAGATAACCCCTATGGCAATGAATGGATACCCATTCTACCCCCAACAACTCCGCCACCCCAACACATACAGTACAGTAATGGGCAAAATTACTATTATCCAGGTCTGGATAATAGCTCATTTGCCCATTAAAAATAAAACATTAGCCAGTCAGCATAAAGTAAATAAAAGTTCTACCATCCCGTTCTCCGTGGCAGCATCATAATAATAATAAATAGCAATCTAATGGCCACTAACCCCTTAATCACCTTAGCAGTTCGTAACCGCTATAGTAATTAAGGGGTTAACCCCCTCCCCCCCCGCTACCCGCCCAGGAAGCCTAACCACCCTCCCGGGGCAACTACTACATAATATGGGCTTGATTTGCCACTATGTCACTCAATGCGCAACATAAAAAAACATGCACCAAAAATATACAATTCAATCAAACCAAGCACCAAAAATACCAAATTAAATCAAACCAAGCACCAATGTTGTTTTGGTGCTTGGTTTATTGAATTGTTGTGTCGTTTTAGTGCTTGCTTTGATTTAATTGTGGTCTTTGTGGGGCTTGGTTTGATTTAATTATATACTTTTCGTGCTTGATTTGATTTCATTGTTATGTCTTTTTGGTGCTTGTTTTTTTTTTAGGTTGCCCATTGACTGCCATAGTGGCAAATCATGCCCATATTATATGTACTTCTGTGCCAATCAATGGGTAAAGGGTGCGGGCAGTTGTCCCGTGAGGGTGGTTATGTATCCCGGGTGGGTAGCGGGGGAGGGGGGTCAACCCTTAATTACAATAGCTGTTACCATTAGTTTGTTTTTTAATTGTACTGTTGCTGCCCATGGAGAATATGGATACAGAGGACGTTGATGAGGATGGACTTCATCCTGGCAGGGGTAAGTAGAACTTTTATTTACTTTATGCTGGCAGGATAATGTTTTATTTTTAATGGGAAAATTATCTATTATCCAGATCTGGATAATAGTAATTTTGCCCATTATTGTACTGTATGTGTTGAGGGGGGTTGTTGGGGGTAGAGCAGGTGGGTAGTAGGGTCATTTTATTTTAATGTTTCTTGGGGATAGAGGGATTGGGTGAAGGGAGTTGTTGCCCCAAGGGTGGATGGATAGGCCTCTCGGGTGGGTAGCGGGAGTGGTGAACCCCTTCTTTACCATAGTGGTTACCACCTCCTGCAACCTTCAAGGCAAGCCTAACCACCCACCCTGGGGTAACTACCCCCTTTATCCACCCTCTTTATCCACCCCCTGTAGCCCCAACAAACCAGGTACTCAGGTTTAACCCCTTCATTGCCTTAGCGCCTAAGGGGATGAAGCTGTTTTTATTTAAATTTTAATAATAGTGTACGGGAGCAGGGGGTCTCCGGTACTGAACCGCATTGATTTCAGCCCCAGGGACCCCCTGCTTCCCGAGTAACAGGCCCCAGTATATTGTTCCGGTATCCCCCTGCAATGTTTATATCTCCTGCGTCACGTGAACAGGACATTTAAACGCATAGGAGATACCGGGGCTTGTAACTCGGGAAGCAGGAGGTCCCCAGGGCTGAAATCAATGCGGTTCAGCTCCGGAGACCCCTGCTCCCTTACACTAGTGTTAAAATGTAAATAAAAACACTGCGATCGCCTGTGAGATCTGTGCAGGGAGATGCGTCTCTCTGTGCAGCTCTCTATACAGCTCTTAGGCCTCGTCCCCAATAATTGCGACCGCCCACGTGATGGTGTGCGCAGCGCAAAAAAGAGATGGCCCACTGCGGGGCCAGCCCCAGTCAGTGCGGGCGCGTGCATGCACAAAGCACAATGGCGCAACCACATTTTGAAAAGTCAAGAAATTTGACTTTTGGCACGGCTAAGCGATGGCAATGTCACAGTGGCGGTTCAGCCAAGGAGGACAAACCCGCCACGTGATGTCATGGCTGTGCCTCCACCACGCCTCCCTGTCGCGAGTGATCTGAACTCCTCATATCGCTTGGGTGGAGGCCACGAGCGCCGCAAGGCACTCCATTGCTCATGCGTGCTCACTGGGGCCGTAGCCTTACAGACTGCGGCCAGATCGTACGGAGGAGAACTTTGAGGCTGAGATCACATCTCTGCTGTTCGGAGCAGCAGGGTCGCCGAGAGGAGGGGAAAGAAGGAACAGGTGTCCCGGGCCCGGTGGCGGCGGAGGGGCCCAGCAGCACAAGTTGGGCCCGATCTCAGGCCAGGCCCGCGTGCGGGTCATCTCGTGGCCAGGCCCCGGCTCCCCCTGAGATGCAGGTCTCTATTACTATGTCCCATGCAGACATGCATCTCTGATGTCAGCGCACCGGAAATAGGCTTAGAGCAACTTCCAGCGCGCAACGGCATGGAGGGATGCTCGGCATAGGACAGGGGGATAGAGACCTGCAGCAAGGGAGAGCTGGGGCCCGGCCGCCAGAGGACTTGGCAGCCGGGCCAGGATAGAGGTCAGGCCCAACTTGCAGTGCCAACTGGACGGGCCCCCACAGACCATTCACAAGGTAAGTCTGTTTTTTTAAATATGCATTGGGGGAGTGGGGGTCTTTTTAAAATGTACTGGGGAGTGGGGGTCATATGTATTTAGCGGGTGGGTTTTTTTGATATGTATTTTGTAGGGGGGGGATGGAGTGAGAGTAGGGTAATTGATGGAAGGTGGGGGCGAGTGAGAGGAGAGAGGGGGTCAGGTAGGGAGTGAGGAAAAGAGGGAGCAAGAGTGAGACGCAGAAGAGAGAAATACATGTGAGACGGTGGGGAGTGAGAGGGAGGGGAGTGAAATTAATGGGAAGAGGGTGGGAAATAGAGAGGGCTCGTGAGATGTGAAATGGGGGGGCCGCAATACCGCCAGGGGGGCGGGGGGGTGACATAACTCTAGTCCTTGGCCCCAGGAAATCTGTTGGCGGCCCTGCCGAGCGGTATTGGCATTTTCCTACCTCACGGTTTGAGACACGTGGAAAGGGTTCCAGATTCCTCCTAAATACCGTGATAACACAAATGACAAACCATTCGGTGGGAACATGCCACTCCGTTCGAGATAGCAGCAATTTTATCAAACCTACTTGAATAGACTCCTCTGGGTGCTGATCTCTCTCTCTCCCCCCTCTATCTCACTCTCCCCCCTTCTTTCTCTCACTTTCCCCCCCTCTTTCTCTCACTTTCCCCTTATCCGTGTCATTCCCCTTTCTGCCTGTAGTCCCACCTGCAGTTTGTACCTATGCCTCCCTTTGTAGCTCGTCCCACATGTGCTCCCACTACAGGATGAAAGTTTAAAGGGCGTAAGTGACTGGAGAGATGGAAGGTTGGAGACACCTGTTGCCCACCAATGCTGTAGAATCTTGTGTTACACTGTTCTATACAAACAGCAGATTCAAGAACACTTTGTTACGTTTAAAGGGGCAGTCCCTCTTTATTCAGAAACGAACCAGTAACAGCGGCATGTTTAATAGGTTATATTTAGCTTCTTGAAAACTTTTAAAATAAAAATCAGATGTATTTATCTTTAGGCTTTCAGCTTTTTTTTACTTTTCCATGATAAACAAATTTTTGGATAGTCTTTACAATATTATCTAATATCTTTTGGTTATTCGACTATTTATCAGTCCTCAAAACTAGAGGTGAATTGTTGTCTTTTGTGTCGTCCATTGTTAATATAGTACTGATGAAGACATCATTAGTCAAACAGATAAACGTATCTTGAATTCAGCGGACTGAGAAAAAGGGAACCATATTCATGTTTAACATGATACAAATAAGAAAAACATTTACCTTTGGAGGATTGAATGTCTCTGAGGAAGCCAATTACATTGAAAAGCAGTTTTGTTTTTAATTTTTGATTGCATGCTTCTTGGAACTACCCCTTTAGCCCTTTCACTGACAGAGGTGCCACAGGTCTTTCAGGATCGGGAGTTTCGGGACCAGGTGATTGGTTGGGGGTAGCAATAGTGTTCATGAAGTCACAATTGCCCCCCAGTGATGTTAGTGGGGGTGAGGGTTCCATTTCCATTCCAATAGTATTTGAACCCCCCCCCTAGAAAAAATACTATGACAACGTTCATTGTATGTCCTAAGGGCCATTGCGTGTCATACAATGTCATAAGGGAAGCCTAAGGGTTAAGGTGTGTCAAATAGTTATGTGCGTACGTGATATTTTAGCTGTTGTCTATAAAGCAATGAGCTTTACATCTGGTATGTGCTTTATGTTAAAACAAACAAATGGTTTGTATGTCAAATGGTATTTTCCCTCCCATATATAAATCTTGCTAACTGCTTTAACTGCCACACCCACCATGAGAATATAGTTCTTCCTTTATGATTTTTCTTTCTTGAAATACAACAAAATGGTGATTTCAATTATTAGTAAGAATAAGAATACACGTATACATTTCACTAAACAATTCCCCCCTGCCTGCCAGCAAAGAATTACAGCAGAGGGTTAATTCAAATCTCCTTATTTTAAGTCACATCATAATGTCTGAATAAGTTTTGTTTTAAAGTGAAGCAAACAAAACATTTTAGTCAGTGTTACTGTGGGCAACCAAATGTTGAAGCTGCAGTTCAAGCTGCCATTTACAATATATATATATATATATATATATACATATATATATATATTTCCCCATTCAATATGTGCATCAATACAATCTGCACACTGATAAGTGATTAGCTAAGCTGCAGATCGATCCGTTCTCATGTTATCGATCGCTTGCTCAGGGTTATTTAATTCAGTTCTTGCACAGCATTCTGGGCAATGTAGTCCTGGAATATGATTGACTGGGCTGTTACAAGATACAATTGGTGCACTGCTAGAGAGAGTGCGGGGCTCAAAAGCCAGAGCTTATCAGAAGGGGAAGGGGGCTGTCACTTTGGAAATGCTTCCTACATTAGAAACATTAAAAATTTCTTTAAAACATTTTGTTTTTACATTTAAATGCTACAAGAATTTTCTCATAGTATAGAACTGATTTATTAAAAAAAACCACACATGTGGATATTGCTTGAACTGCTGCTTTAATGTTGGGCACATAGGAGAAGCCTGGGTCGCTTTGGATTGTATGGACTGAAAAAGCAGTGATACTAAGTGAAGTCGCGCAGCCATGTTGACGGAATTTGGAGTGGAGGATACAGCCAAAGGCAAGATAAATAAATATATAATAAAAAGATCTAAAAAATGTTGTTATCTCCGGGTTAGCCTTCAATAGAAGGTGGCAATCCTGGCTGCAGTGTGTGTTTCTGTATACAGAGGTGGGCCCTGCAGTGTGTGTGTGTGTATAGAGGTGGGCCCTGCAATGTGTGGTTGTGTGTATAGAGGTGGGCCCTGCAGTGTGTGATAGTGTGTATGGAGGTGATGGCAGCAGTGTGCGTTTGTGTGTATAGATGTGGGGGCTGCAGTGTGTTTTTGTGTGTGTATAGAGGTGGGGGCAGCAGTGTGCGTTTGTGTGTATAGAGGTGGGGACTGCAGTGTGCGTTTGTGTGTATAGAGGTGGGGGCTGCAGTGTGTATTTGTGTGTATAGAGGTGGGGGATGGTGTGTGTTTGTGTGTATAGAGGTGGGGGCTTTGCTTGGCCCTTCAACTCTTACAGCCAGGGCATTATTGGCCAAGAATGCCCAGTTCGGAGTGGATGATTAATACTTCAAAAATGTATTTGTTTTTTATTCTTAACATAACACAAACTCTCGTCTCTCCCCCTGCCCTCCCTTTCTCGCTCTCTCTGCTCCCTCAGCGTGTATGTGTGTATGTGTGTATGTGTGTGTGTAATTAAAATTTAAATAATTAACAAAGTAAAATTAAATAAATAATTGACATAAATTAAAATTAAATACAAAAATGTAGGCATTAATTAAAATTAAGACATTTTAAAAATGTGACATTCCTGACCTTGTATGTATATTACACTTTGCAAAATAGGGTCTCTTGCTCTCCTCGTGGCAGTTAGTGACATCACTGCCATGCAGGGCCGCAGACAGCTTTCCCGGGGCCCAGGACCAACATTTCCACCGGGGCCCCCTACCCACGTTTTGGCGGCGTTGCGAGAACCCCCCCTTCTCACACACCTCCTCACTCTCACGCCACCTCACACTCCCCAGTCACCCTTTCCTTCCCCCCCTTTCTCTTACACCCCCACCCCCATGTATTTTTTTCCCTTCCCCACACTCAACCTCCCTCCCCAATATACGTGTACATACAGTGACACACACACAGTGACACACACACACACACACACACACACACACACACACACACACACACACACACACACACACACACACACACACTGACAAACACACAGCCACTTACCTACACACAGCTCCTCCCCTCCTCATACCTCCCCCTCCTCACCTCATATCTCCCCCTCCTCACCTCATATATCCCCATCTCATATCTCCTAATATCTCCCCCATCCCTCCTCATACCTCCTCCACATCGCATATCTCTCCCTCACTGCCTCATAACTCCCCTCCTCATATCTCCTCCCCTCCTCATATCTCCTAATATCTCCTCCACCCCTCCTCATATCTCCCCCTCATACCTTCCCCTCCCCTCTTCATATCTCCCCCTCCTCATCTCCAAATACCTCCCCCTCCTCATCTCCTAATATCTCCTCCTGCTCATCTCCTAATATATTCCCCTCCCCTCCTCACACCTTCCCCTCCTCATTTATTCCCCGTCCCCACCTCATATCTCCTCCCATCCTCCTATCTCCCCCTCCCCTCCTCATATCACCTAATATCTCCCCCATCCCTCCTCATATCTCCCCCTCATTCCTTTCTCTCCCCTCCTCATCTCATATCTCCCCATCCCCACCTCACACCTTCCCCTCCCCTCCTCACACCTTCCCCTCCCCTCCTCACACCTTCTCCTCCCCTCCTCACACCTTCCCCTCCCTCATATATCCTAATATCTCCCCATCCCTCCTCATACCTTCCCCATCCCTCCTTATACCTTCCCCCTCCTCATACCTTCCCCTCCTACCTTCCCCTCGCCTCCTCATACCTCCCCCTCCCCTCCTCATATCTCCCCCTCCCTTCCTTATATCTCCCCCTCCATTCCTCATATCTCCCCCTCCCTTCCTCATATCTCCCCCTCCCCTCCTCATATCTCCCCCTCCTCTCCTCATACTGTATCTCCACCTCCTCATGCCTCCCCCTCCCCATACCTCCCCCTCCTCATACCTCTCCCTCCTCTCCTCCTATGACACACAGACAGGACACACACACAGGACAGATAGACAGGACAGACAGACAGGACACACACACAGAGACAGACAGGACACACACACTCTGAGAAGCAGCTCAGCTCACTACATTCGCCCCCGGTACAAAGCCTCACACCCGCATCCTCTCACCTCCAACCAATCCCCTGCTTCTACTCTAAAGCCCCGCCCCGGCATTCTACCATTGAAAAAAATACTCACCGGCTGCCCTATTCTCCTCACGCTTCCGCCGCCAACTAGCGCACAGGACCAGGGGCAAGAACCGGGACATTTCCAGGATGGACCGGCAACCGGGACAGTCCAGAAAAAAATGGGACTGTCCCGGTAAAACCGGGATGTCTGGTCACCCTACCTGTCACACACTTTGCTCTCACCCCCTCACAGTCCCCCCAATCATTCTCACACTCCCCCCACCCTTACAGTCCCCCCGTTACACACGCAGATGCAATCTGCCCCCAAAACACACACAAAATTCCCCCTACACACATATATACACAAACCCCCCTACATAAACACAATCAACTCCGCCTACACACACGCAATCCCCCTTACACACGCAGATGCAATCCACCCCCAAAACACACACACAAAATTCCCCCTACACACATATATACACAATCCCCCCTACACACACACACACGCACGCGTGCGCGCAAACCCGCCTACACACACACACAATCTCCCGTACACATGCATTTGACTGGGGGGGGGGGGGAGGCTACTCAGACTCTGTCTGTGCTCAGCCATGCGAGGGTGAGGAGACAGGGGGAGGAGATATTGCCTGTGTTCAAATTCTGAAGCAGATGCAAAGAGCAGCAGCCTGCTCAGAACTTGAGCCCAACTTCTAGTGCCAGCAGGCAGGGCTCCTCGCATTGCAGGGTTTAGCAGCCACTGGTGGTACTACTCTGTTTAGGACACACAGGGCCGCTGACAGGGAGAGAGAGCAGGGACAACTGTCTCGGGCCTGGCAGATACTGGGGGCCCAGCTAGCACTGGAAGTTGGACCCAGCTTCTGTGCCCTCTTCCCCAGCCAGTGTTGGAAGTTGGGCCCACCCAGAAGTCAGGCCCAACTAATGCGTAGAAGGTTATTTTTTTGTGTGTGTATAATGTGGTGTGGATTGGGGGGGGGGTGTATGTGTGGCTGGGGGGTGGAATTGTGTGTGGCGTGGAATTGTGTGTGTGTGTAGGGGTTGGTATTGTGAGGCGGGTTGAACGGTGTGTGTGTGTGCGTATGGGAAGGGGAGGTGTGTGTGGGAGTTGTGTCTGTGTGTGTGGTCAGTGGGTGATTGAGTGAGAGGATGGGGAATGGGAATTCAGTGATAGAGGGGAAGGAGTGTGTTAGAGGAGGGGGGAGTGTGTGAATGAGAGAAGTGGGGAATGAGAAAAGGAGGGGTAGGTAGAGAGAGGAAAGGTGTAAGATGAGAAGAGTGAACAAGAGAGGATGGAGAAATACTTGAGGGCAGTGAGAGAAGGGGGGTGAGAGAAAGGAGTTGCACCCTCTTTATCCACCTTTAGGACCCACCTTAAAGTACACCTCCTAAAAGATGCATATGAGTAGGAGGGAGAGCGAGAAGAGAGAGAGAAGAGAGAGAGAGAGCAGAGAGAGAGAGCAGAGAGAGAGGAGAGAGAGAGAGGCTGGAGTGGGTAGAGAGCGGAGAAAGAGTCAGGCTGGAGTGGGGAGAGAGCGGAGAAAGAGTTTAGCTGGAGTGGGGAGAGAGCGGAGAAAGAGTTTGCTGGAGTGGGAAGAGAGCGGAGAAAGAGTCAGGCTGGAGTGGGGAGAGAGCGGAGAAAGAGTCCGGCTGGAGTGGGGAGAGAGCGGAGAGTCAGGCTGGAGTGGGGAGAGAGCGGAGAGTCAGGCTGGAGTGGGGAGAGAGCGGAGAGTCAGGCTGGAGTGGGGAAAGAGAGGAGAAAGAGTCAGGCTGGAGTGGGGAGAGAGTGGAGAAAGAGTCAGGCTGGAGTGGGGAAAGAGCGGAGAAAGAGTCAGGCTGGAGTGGGGAGAGAGCGGAGAAAGAGTCAGGCTGGAGTGGGGAGAGAGCGGAGAAAGAGAGAGGCTGGAGTGGGGAGAGAGCGGAGATAGAGGCAAGCTGGAGTAGGGAGAGCAGAGAGAAAGAGAGGCTGTGGGGGGGGGGAGAGAGCAAGGAGAGAGGCTGGGGTGGGGAGAGAGTAAATAGAGAGGCTGGGGTAAGGAGAGAGCAGAGAGAGAGATAAGATGGGGTGGGGAGGGAGATAGATACAGGCTGGATTATGGTGGGAGAGAGAGAAAGGCTGGAGTGGGATAGAGCAGAGAGAGAAAGGCTGGAGTGGGGAGAGAGCAGAGAAAGACTGGCTGGGGTGGGGAGAGAGCAGAGAGAGCAGGCTGGAATGGGGAGAGAGACAGAGACGGGCTGGATTAGGGAGAGAACAGAGAGAGACTGACTGGGGTGGGAACAGAGCAGAGAGATGCTGGGAGGGAGAGGAGAGAGAGGCTTTGGGAAGAGGAGAGTGAAGCTGGGGGGGAAGAGGAGAGAGACAGGCTGGAGGAAGAGAGGAGAGAGACAGGCCAGGAGAGTAGAGAGACAGGCTGGGGGTGGGGGAAGGATAGAGACTGGCTGACAGGAGGAGAGAGACTGGCTGGAGGGAGGTGAAAGACAGACTGGTGATGGAGAGAAAAAGACAGACTGGGGGAGAGGAGAGAGACAGGCTGGAGGGAGGACAGAGGGAGGCAGGCATTTAACCAGCTCCCTGCTGGATTCCTCAGACCAATACATGCTTTCTATTGAAACCCTTTTTAGACAGGGGTTTTACCCTTTCACAGGCACTTTTACATAAAACACAAGTGTTTTCAAATATTTTTTTCAAAGTAAATATTTCCAGGGCTACCAAATGTATAGGGTATTACAGTATTCTCTAAGGTGCGTTAACAAGATGGCACTAACAAACAGAATCTACCATTCAAGTCAATGAGAGTTTGTGTGCATTAGTGCCCGATCGGCACAGACACATTTTAGAACATACAGTGGCGGCCGACCTGAGTCTAAGTCGGCAAGATCCGCGGCTCTCAGATTATCCCGGTTAGGTGCGTTTTTTTCTCATTTTCGCCCACAGTGAACTGCGTTATTTTCGCGCTCGTGATATTAGCATTTTATTCTCGCTGTCTGCAATACTGCAATGCCGTGTAAAAACTCAGGGTGGCGTTTGCGAGCTGTTGTCTTGGAAGTCTAATACCTTCGCGGTTCAACCAACGTCAGTACACAGTCTGTGTGTGCGTGCGCAGTAATTCTAAATTTGCATATTTAAAATATACATGCATTTGCAGTGCTGTTCTGCAGTACAGTATGTCTCATTTGAAAATTGTTGAAACGCATAGGCGTGTACTGTACTGTAACAGTGTCACATTTCGGCATATACAGCGCTCTCCCCTCGCTCAGGATAATTAACTGCACTGCAGGGTATTTCAACTTCTTATCTTCTCTATACTGCAGTACATCTCTCCCACACCATTCCTTTGAACGTGTGTATAGTTTCTGGTTTCAATCACATTCCTGCTTGACAGCAGGTGATTACTACGCATGCGCCTGTTACTTTGCCCAACACTGCTTGCTTGCTTGAGTGAGTGACCAAAAAAAAAAAATTATTGTAATTTTTTTTTTCACAATCTGTGCTGTAGCTTTTGACTGCGACCCTGTGCGTTTTTACGTACTGTATTTGGGGGTGTATTATTATGATGAACTGCCTTTTGAAATCAAAGTATGTCTTTAGCTTTGAACTTCATGCAGCTGTACCCTGTAGCCCCCTCCCCCACGAACGCTAGCTCAAGGATTTGAAATTCCACAGTCGTTAATTTTCTGAATCTTGCCATTGTGTTCTTAATCAATCCATAGCCGAGCTACATAGCCTCACTGTGCCTGCGTGTAATCCTTTTTGAGATGGGAGCTAGCTGCTTACTGCGCATGAGTCACCCAACACCCCCCCTCTCCACAGAGTCGTTAATTTTCTGAATCTTGCCATTGTGTTCTTAATTCGTCCATAGCCGAGCTACAAAGCCTCACTGTGTCTGCGTGTAACTCTCTTTGAGATGGGAGCTTTGAGGCTTTGTTTACGGCAACGCTTTGGAAAATCCCTTCTCGAATTTGATTTGCACAGAGCATCACCTCTCTATGCGCCTGTGTATAATCCTCTTTCGGATGGGAGCTAGTTGATTCCTGCTCATGCGCCTGTAACTTCACCCACCACTGCTTGCTTGAGTGCCCCCCAATTTTTTTTTAATTATGATTTTTTAACTGTTATTTTATCCACAAGCCTGCAAAAACAATCTTGATATTACGATATTCAATCTGTGCATTTGCCTGCACATGGTTGATTTGTGTGCTTTTTATGTACTGTATTTGGGGGTCGTATTTGGGGGTTTAGGGATCAAATTATTATGATGAACTGCCTTTTGAAATTACTGTACTCTACTCTACAGTATGTAATTTCTTTGAACTGCTGCACACTGCCCCACGCACACACAAACTCTTATCGACAGACACCTCCACAGAGTCATTCATTTTCTGAAGTTAGTCATTGTGTTTTTAATCCGTCCCTAGCCGAGAGTCAATCACCTCACTGCGCCTGCATGTACTCTAATCCTCTTTGAGATGGGAGCTTGCTGCTTACTGCGCATGACTCACCCAACTCCCCCCCCCCCCCCCCCCCACAGAGTCATTAATTTCTGAAGCTGGTCATTGTGTTTTTAATCCATCCCTAGCCGAGCGTCAGTCACCTCACTGTACCTGCGTGTAATCCTCTTTGAGATGGGAGCTAGCTGATTACTGCACATGACTCACCCCACCCCCCCTCCAACCCTTTGAGGCTTTGTTTACAGTAACGCTTTGGAAAATCCCTTCTCGATTTTGAAATGTAAATCTGATTTGCAAAGCATTGTGAGAATTGAGAGTTAAAAAAAACATTAACTGATTAATGTTGTTTTGTCATTCATTCTTATTCATTGGTGTACTGTAATGGTGGGGGTGGGGTGGGGGGTTGTTGTCAATGATTATGATTAGCAGGAATGTAAATAAATATTTATTTTATTTTATCAGGAACCAAAAAATACAAATTTAAAAATAATCATGAATAATAAATAATGCAGTCTTTATTAAGTTCTTCTGGCAGATTGAAATTGGATAAACATTTAAAAAACATTTGCAAACCATGGATGAACAAGAGTAATGCATTTATAAGAATATTATTTAATAATATATACTGAAATATATAATATACTGTATATATATAGTAATATTATTTTTTCCGTCTTTATCTTGTTCCTTGTTCTGTGTACAGTACAGTAGTTCATTGAGAGAGGAGAGGTTTTGTGTACATCATTACTGCTGTTTATATACTGTACATTTGACTGTACAAACAGATTAGACTGGACACAACACCCCACCTCCCCCCAGGCCACCCTTTTTTCCTGAAACGACAAGAAAACAAAAAATTAGTGCAGTTATGTGCGTACTGTATTATGGCATTGTGTGATGTGTAGTACTACTGTAGATAGCTGGTGCTGCTTTCTATGGAAAGAAAAAAATTGCACAGTTAGTAGGCAGTTACTGTACTACTGTCAAACTAGTCTATACTGGAACTACTGTATACTCTGACTACTGTTAAATACTATGTAACCAGATGGCTGGTGCTGCTCTCTGTAAAGAAAAAACTGTAACTACTGTATACTCTGACTATTAGGAACGAAAAAATCTGTGCCATACTTACCTGTATCATACTGTACTTGCAATACTACAGTACTACTTTCCTGATACTTGCCCATTACGCGCGATCACAATGGGCATCACAGTCGCAATATGGTCTATATATTTATTGCAGCGTTCCACGGTGAGTACATCGTTCCAAAAACTCATTATGCCTTTCAACAACTTGTCCTTTTTGGAGGGTTTTACCACTTTCCGGATATGGTCCTTCAGCTGATGCCAGACCATTTCGATCGGATTGAAGTCTGGCGATCTGTCATTGGAAAAAAAGGACATTTAGTTAAAAGATACAGTACACAGTAAAAACAGTGGGAAAAAAATAAGACACGGTTACCGCACTTACTCCGCTGGCGTCTTCACCCAGTTGATACCGCGCTCAAGGATATGCGCTGTTGATCGTTGTCCTGGTAGAAACGGTGACCATCTGGGAACTCGCGTGTGATGTATTGCACTCAGGGACAATGTTGTCTTGGAAGAAAGCTTTCTTCATGATTCCTATAGCAAGAAAAGAAAAGTGCTCAAAAAACTGCACAATACAGTAGTACAGTACAGTGCATACAGTAAGGCTACACTAGTAAAGTACAGTGCATAAGGCTACATTATATTTTATATATTTTACCTTCAAAGATGACAATGCATCCTGGTCCACGCCTAGAGATGGCACCCCACACATGCAGCTTCACGAGGTGTTTTGGCCGCGGCTTCAAAGATATGCGGCCTTTTTTGTGGAATGCAAAGGTTGCAAATCTCTCCAGCGACACAGTAGACTCGTCAGTGAAGATGCAATCCTGGAAAGTTTCTACACTGTCGATCCATGCCTGGGCCTGGACCACTCTTTTTATTTTGTTTACGTCCCGTATCATGGGGTATGCTCTGTAATGACAAGGAATAAATCATTTTAGCGGTATAGTACAGTTTCCTAAACAACACTTTTACCTCCTGTACTGTCCAGTACTAACCTCACACATCCATATTTCCATCCAATGCTGCGTCTCATCTTCTTTATGCTGGACTCGTATACAGTGAGATTGTGTTTTTCCTGCAGAGTGTATTTGACCCTTAATGCACTCTTCTCATCATTCTCCTCATTTATTTTGTCCACCAGAAGAGTTGTCTCCCTACAATGTAAAGAAAAACAATCCGGTAAGTAAAAATATTAGAGACAGTAGATCAACAGGATACAATATATTGTTCTACAGTGGCGACAAAGTTTATTAGAGCAAATGCCGCCGGTTCACCGGGACTTACGGCTGGTGCTGAGAATAGTCAGCGCATCAGCCGCATCCAGCCGCGTCCCCTCCGTTCCCCCCCCCCCTCCAATCCGCGCGCAATTTATATACCTTCCCGACTCCCTAGCTGCGCCTGCTGTGCCCCTCTGCTTCCCCGCTCCCCCGCTTACCTCACTTCAAACCTTCAGGGGAGTCGGGGAAGCCGGGGAAGCCGGGGAAGCCGGGGAAGCCGGGCGCTCACGTGACTGTGACGTCACCGACGTCACGCGAACGAGCCGCTTGTCAACGCTTCTCCACGCTGCCGCCACGCATCCTGCCGTGCGGTTTTTGCTCGAATAAACTTTGTCGGTGCTGTATTAATATGCAGCAATATAAAAAATATATATATACAGTATACTGTTGTAATATAAATATAAATATAAAATATATATATACAGTTGTAATATAAATATAAATATAAAAAATATATATACTGTTGTAATATAAATATAAATATAAAAAATATATATACTGTTGTAATATAAATATACAAAATATATATACTGTTGTAATATAAATATACAAAATATATATACTGGTATATATATATATATATATATATATACTGATGTAATATAAATCAACAGAAATAACAAAAATATTAGATACAGTACTGTAGATCTACAGTACATTTTTTGATATAATTTTTTTTTAAGTTGTTTAAAAATACTTACGCGTTAGTTACCCTTGGTGCCCTTTTGCATTCACTGTTTTTTCCGTGTGCATGATAGCTCACGGTGGTTGCTGGCACAACGAGGCCAGAAGTAGCTAACTAGCGTTGGATAGCAGAAATTCGGTGTCCGCTTGTGTACATCTCCTTAATTCACATACTGAGCTCCTTGGAAATCTTTTTAACAGGCATTGCTGCGAATAGAAAGAAATACAAACACAAGAATGTATATTTGATGTTTAGTCGATGTGTATTCAATGTGCAATGAATCCACAAAATGGATGGTGTATTTATACGGTAATGACTCACATTAGAGTACGCCCACTTTCAACACCTGTACCTCGCCGCCATGCATAAAAGGTTACACACTTTGCATAGGCCACCACTCGATGATCTTTATCTGAACTTGCTCTTGTCCAGATTCTGCATTGTGCCACCTGCTTCCATGGAGCAACCCCGATTCTACAGACGCAGGAACCCACTCGCCTCTGCCGTGCCTGTCATGCAGAAAAAGCGAAAGGTGGTTGCCATTTCCACGCCAAGGCAAAAGCAACAGGCTAAGGCCAAGAAAGAAAACCTTCTGCTGACCCCAAAGGCTAAGGGTTTTCATAGACGTCAGCCTTATTATGTCAAGAAGATATACGGTGATGTACTCTCGACGCAAAACGAATGGCAGCCAACCCATCGAACCCGCAGACCACTTCCTTACATACGCTTCGACGACTCTGCCACCGCTGTCCCGGAAATCTTCAGCCCATCTTCTCCACCCCTCGTCCTCGATGCTGCCGCCGCCCTCCCGGAAACCCACAGGCCATCTTCTCCAGTTCTATCCGACGACGCTGCTGCTGGTGCCTCTAAAATCCACGGGTCACTTTCTCCTTTGCTCTTAGATGACTCTGCTTCTTGCCCGGAAATCCAGAGGTCACTTTCTCCATCCCTCTTTGACGACCCTGCCGCTTCTCCTCTACCGGATATCCACAGGTCACCTCCTCCACCCTTCTTCGACGACGCTGCCGCTTCTCTCCATGGAACCCCCATCTCATACCCTGTTGTACCCATCCACCCAGATGTCCACACGCCATGCACAAGAAGCAGCTCATTAGACCGGATGCTGAATGGGATAAGTGTGGATCTCCTCGGGAACTCTATTGTGCTAGCAAAGATAGATTTGCTTCTGGAGACCATGCTAAATGTGGAGCAACGGATGCTATATATGGATAAACGGATGCAACATATGGATCAACGGATGGATCGACGGATGGAGAAGATAGAGGCTGACATAGCGAGTATACATCATTTGCTCGGTGTTCATGCCCCTGTTTCCCCGACACCAGAGCAGGAGGGTGACATGGATGTGATGAATGGGAGCATCGAACCCCTTCTATCACCAAGCGCACCCCCTCCCCTAGAAGATGTAGTGTACATGTATGCCGTTGAGGAGAACATGACAACCCCGTCAAGACCACGCCAGGAGACAACACGGCGACCAAGCCTGGAGGACAGCTTCCTCCCAGACAACCTACCATCGCCCGTCGCCTCAAGCACACCCGCTCCCAGAAGACCTACATTCGCTCGCATCGATACGGTGCCAGACATCATCCTGTGCGATCTGCCACCGGCGCTCAGGGAGAAGTATAGGGTGATAAGTGCTGGTGCACCCCACAAGTATGCCTTGTTACTTTTTAAGCACCATGTTCCCTACTCGTTGTACTGCGACTGGGCCTTCAGAGTGAACTACGAAGGAAATCGCGTAAAAAAGGCGCTTCCTGCCAATTAAAGAAAAACCATTCTGGAGGAAATGCGGTGCTTTTATACAATTACAGATCCTGTAATGAAAGGCGTTCGAGACTGCATTAATGGCATTTTGCGCCATGCAAGGAATCGGCCATGGACAGACAATGTGGTGGACTTTCTGGTTTAATCACGGGTACTGTAAGACCATACTGTTGTGCTGAACTGTACTGTACATGTTTTGACCTGCAGTACTTAAATAAAGGAGATGTTGTAGTGTGTTTTAACTTGTATTTATACAGAAATGTTTTAACTTGCTGTACACACACACACACAATTCCAGTCCCGGAGGTCCGCAAACAGACCCGGTTTTCAAGGTTGTCCTGAAAACTGGGCCTGTTTGCTGCCCTCGAGGACTGTAGTGGTGCAGGCCTGACTGACTGTTTTGCACACCATCCCACTGTACTGTATATGTTTCTTTAATAAAGGAGATGTTGCGTTTTGTAAACTGTATTTTATGAATAAAGATTTTTTTAATCACAGGTAAGACCATACTGTTGTATGGTACTGTACATGTTTTGACCTGCTGTACTGTATTTAACTTACTGTTTTTACTTGCTGTACACACACACAGGACATGCACAATGCCAATCCCTGAGGGCCGCAAACAGGCACGGTTTTCAAAGGTCACCCTGAAAACCGGGCCTGTTTGCTGCCCTCGAGGACTGTACTAGTGCAGACTGTTTTGCTCACCATCCCAATTTACTGTATATGTTTTGCCTTGCCGTTCTTTAATAAAGGAGATGTTGCGTTTTGTATATTTTATGAATAAAGAATTGTTTTTTTAACATGTGACTGTAAACAATACTGACTGACTGTAAATGTTTTTACTTTATATGCATAAATGTTTTCACTACTGTAACAGTAAACCATACACCTGTTGATGTTTTGAATTGCTGTGCACTTAAAATGTTTCTACATTGTACAGTATTTGTAAATAGAGGTTTTTGTACTTACTCCACAAATAAAAGAACATGTTGATTTGTTTTACATTGTTCCATTGGCTCCTTTGCTACTGTAACAAAATACAGTGTTTCTAGAATGTCCAGGCATACTGCACTGTATACTGTAGGCATGCTCAGTATGAATATTAAAAAAAATAGAAGACACATACTGTACTGTATGTACTGGCACTGTATAGAAGACACATAATGTATGTACAGTACCGTAATACATGTAGAATAAATGCATAGTTTAAATTTTTTCGGGTTTATTACACAGTATACTGTATATAAAAAAAGTATTGTATACTGTACGGCCGGAAAAAATCAGCATACTGTTTCAGGTACAGTATTCTATCCTAATCAATAACAACGACCACTAAACTGTAGACTCCGGTACGTGGGTTTTTTAATCTGATTCAGCAATGTGCAGGCATTGTTACACAAAGCGATATAATCCATCGAAATCCCTCCATTAGCCATTTTCTTTTCTGAGGAAAAACAAAAAGACAAGTTTTACTGTAATGGTCAGCCCCCTAAAGAAGTTCCAAGCCAGTCCCACCAATAATTTTCTCGGGGGGCGTCTCCTGTTCACATGCGCATGCACCTACCGTCAATGTAATGACACTGTAACAGGGGAGTTATCCCTGTTCAAGTAATGTGCCTTTAATCTAGCAGTGTGGTGGTTAACTGCTGGTAGTCAATTAATAAACACCACCTGCCTGATTTAGATTGCTTACAAAAGCCTTTCTGTTGAGACAGGTAGTGACTCCTTAGCTCTGACTGAGAGCTGAACTTTGGAGACAGAGCAGTGTTCTTGAGTCTCCCAGGAGAGACTGACCAAGAGAACACAGATCTCTGGAGCTGACCGGTCTTGAGCTCTGCACAGCATAGCTGATTGCAAAACACCAAATAAGACTTCTAAACCTGGATGCTGATTTTCTGTGCATGCACGGGTGCGGTTCCAGGAGAGCAGAGAAGCTTACTCTACAGCAGCTAACAGATAAGACTTTCATTATTAAGAGACTGCTTATATCTGCTTATTTCATGCTATATGTTTTGTGGCTGCGAGACATGCTTAACTTAGGGAGTTGTGAATTAATTGCATGGTATTTTCACTAGAGATACTCCCAAGTGAATAGAAGCTTTGTTCCCCCCCTGTGTTTGGATGATTTCCTGATGAAAAGGAAAAGGCACAATAAAGCCTTATTATAATTTCACCTTATAAAGTCTCCAATTGTGTACCTCTGTGAACGTCCGTCTACAGACACGCATATGCGTTTCCAGAAGGTTCCAATGCGCATGGGCCTAGCGTTCCACCAATTGTTCAGTATCCGCAGCACAGTACTGGAGAAGCCGCTCAGCCAATAATATTGCTTACAGGAGAATCGCTTGACTTTTGAATCGCACCGATATTGATACTGTATTGTCAAAATAAAAAAAACAGAAAATAATACGGCAACAATACTCACCATAGAATTTCCCATTCAGCTGGCGCCGGCGCCGGGCCACTGCTAGTCCAGTGTTCTTGATCATCCACGTCGATAGTTTGCAGCGGGACTAGTACTCCTGTAGTCAGCTGATGAGGCTGGAAATTGCTTAGGTACATGCAACCTTGATCGAAACTGCACGCGAAATCCGGCTCAGCCTTGCTGGATAGACAGCAAGGGTTGTCACTGACGGTGGGACCGTTATTGGAAGCCGGTGCTGGTGCATTGCTTGGCAGCGACTATCGTTTCTTAGTTGGTTTTAACATGACCTTTTGCCTTTTGCCGTCTGCATGATCATAGATACAGGAAAAAGCCGGTGATACACACCAATACCCTCCAACAAATTGTGGCTCAATACGATAAAAACAGGGATCGCTACATAACCTTTTCCTTATTGCACGCTTCCACATATGAGGAGCTGGCGAAAATTTGTAAAAGTCATATTTTTCGATAAAATACTGATAAATTGGAACAACTGTTGCCATCTTATCATCTGTCGTGGCCCATATCAAATACGCGTAACTTATGTCGGGTTTTTGGAAAACAGGCTGCACTTGAACACTCATGGCGACGGCTCTCTGGAGAATACTGTAACAGAAACTGGTCTTTGTCTTTCTTTAATATGAAAAGCCTAAATTGATACATTTTTGCAACCTCTTCTTTCAGTCTCAAGGCCAAGTTACAATAGCACACTGTGGTACAGTATCTTTTTTAAACGAAACACCTGCATGTCGACACATTACTGAAGCACATGCGCATTACAATTCATGAATATCTGCCATCTGGCGGACACGCGAAGAATTGCAACCTATTAAACCCGAACCATTCATCGCCGGGACTATAAACGTAGCCTAAGTGTCTACAAGATACATGTATGGGGTGTCTTTGTGTATATATGATGCATATATGAGATGTGAGTTTGTATATGTGTGTGTGTGTATATATATATATATATTACACGAGAAGAGAAACAGTGGACAACCCCAGTGCCTTACCACAAAAATAGGATTTATTCAATAGAAAAAGGATAAACAATGCCCACTTACAAAATTATTAAAAAATGAATACTGTAACGTTTTCTTTGCAACGTTATATCACTATTATAAGTCACCGTCCGCTGGGGGAACCTCCGATCCCAAGCCAGATAGTGCAGATACTCCAAGACACTTCCTGCTTCTGAGCTGGCTGCTGCAGGCTGTGAGAATCCTCTGACCCCGACACCGGCAACAGCTTTGCCTGAGATGACACAGCAGAAGAGGCGCACGTGGGTCCGGTACCACCCTGTTATCCAAATGGTCAATTGAGGTGCCCTCAGCATACAAAACACATACAGCTCGCGACCCACGTGTCAAGGTAGCACGAAGACATCACTCCCAATGCGTTTCATCAGCATGGGGATGCGGGGTCAAATGAGGCGTCAAATGAGGCATGAATATTTATAAGCAGTGCCAAACGAATATCATTGGTCAGCAGTTTACAAATTAATAAACTTATGACGTACACTCAAAATATAAAAATGCATTATAAATTCTTTAAATAAATAAGCAGCAATGCTAAACAGCAATAATATGCTTATAGCAATAGTATGGGACATATATTAAGTAAAAATAACGATTTAATGGTTAAATTGCCCAAAATTCACAGAGACACAGCTGATGTTTATAGTAAATGGAGCTAAATGAACTCCTATATACAGCAAGCAGAAAAAATATAGATCAATAAATCCAGATTGCCCATTTATATATTTAATACTATTAAAGAATAAAATGACAAGATTAAAAAAGTCACCTACAGTAAATGAATAAAAAGTTAAAAATGGGCAAACTGAGACTAATGATAATAAACAATGAGAGATAGCTAGCAATAATAATGTGAATGTAAATAAAAAAGATTAAAATGAAAAAAAAAAAGCGCAGAATAAATGAGTTCTTCAGTATTAGGTGATACCTTTTTTATTTTGGACTAACGGCTATTTCCGCTATAGCTCAACCCCGTTATAGCGTGATCTGCTATAACGCGGTTTGAGCGTGGATCCAGAATAATATAAAAATAAAAAAATTGCACACACGCACACCACACTGCACACACTCACTGCACACTGCACACACTCACAGAACACTGCACACACTCACAGCACACTGCACACACTCACAGCACACTGCATACACTGCACACACTCACAGCACACTGGACACACTGCACACACTCACAGCACACTGCGCACACTCACAGCACACTGCACACACTCACAGCACACTGCATACACTGCACACACTCACAGCACACTGGACACACTGCACACACTCACAGCACACTGCGCACACTCACAGCACACTGCACACACTCACAGCACACTGCACACACTCACAACACAATGCACACACTCACAGCATGCACAGCAAGCTCACAGCCCCCCCTACCTTTGGTGTCAGCTACTGGGCAAAGTGGGGCTGCTGGCGGGGATTGGTGCGGGGCTGGGGGATTGGTGCGGGGCTGGCAGGAGGGATCGGTGCGGGGCTGGGGGGGGATCGATGGAGGTATCGGTTTGGTGCTGCTGGGGGAAGTGAAGCTGCTGGGGGAAGTGAAGCTGCTGGAGGAAGAGAGGCTCCTGGGGGAAGTGTGGGGGGTGTTACGATGGCTGCTGGGGGACGTGTAGGGCTGCCAGCGCCTCACTCTACCTCTTCCCCCCTCCTCCCCCCTCCTCCTGATCGGGCTCGCGGCGGCCATGTTTTTAAAATTAGCGCCACCCCTGTCATAGCGAGGTCGGATAGGGTGGCCCCGAGGACCGCGCTATAACGGGGTTGAGCTGTATATATATATATATATATATATATATATATAACGGAAATAGCTGTTAGTCCAAAATAAAAAAGATATCACTCATTTACTCTGCACTTTTTTAAAAATATATATATATATATATGCAACAAAAAAAAAAAGGAAAGAAGTGCCAGCTCCGTGATGTAATAAGGACAATAAATGAGATTTATGAGAGGTAGAGTGGTCAATAGGACCTATGCTCTCAGGTGAGATTAAAAAGCATACAATTAAAACATGTGGTTGCAAATTGTGGCAGTGAACAAGAAGTGTAGGTGTATGATCAGTAGCAGGAGAGTGGGGCATCAATGGTTAATGAAGTAAACAGTGAGGGTGAGTCATCTATACCAAATGCAGTCCATGAACAGCCGTGTGGCACAAGCAGTCAGAGTTCAAATATCACCAATAGAGAATGTCCCTTCTCAGATATTGAATATGGTGTACTGACCGCAGACCTTGTTGGACACGCAACCGATTCCTTACACGTGTAGTCCGGTTCCGCTGTGGATAGTAATGCCTCCTGGTAAACTGAAGAGGGAATCCCTCCTGTGTGAGTGTAAGCTTCCACGTATCAGACCTTAGTCAGAGCTAGTGGTTTAGAGTAGATACACTGCTTCCTAGTATCAAGACCACGATCAGTACTCCGCCTCCTCATACTGCATCACTGCGTCATGAATCTCCAACGCGTTTCATTACATGTATTGACTTTCTCTCAAGGATGAAAATGCTGAAGCTGTGATAGCTTATTATAGCCACGAAATTAGCTGCAAGAAATCTCAGTCGTGAGCGTCGTGTGGACAATTAACCATTAAATAACACATGAAGCTTGGATAATCATGATGATTGATTAATAAACCAACCCCCTTATAATAGCTCATTATAAAACACTATAAAACTCAAAATAGTGTACTACATAAATGAAAAGTAAATATAATAATTGACTAAAAGGTTAAAAGAGCATAAAAAAGATGTAGAATAGGTGCAAGCGGGTTGATGAGGCAGGATAATCCAGAATCTAATAATAAATGCATAAGACATAGATGAAGATACATATAAATATAAAATATCAACAATAGGTGTGTGTCAGAGTCATGCACGCGCATAAATACACCACTTGTGCAAGAATCAGTACACACACCACAAGCGAAATAGAGATGAGCTGATTAATATAACACAGGATCAGGAGAGAGCGGAAAATGAAATTTGAGACTAAACAAGTGTACTGGTATCGATGCACTCGTTGAGGCCTCTAGGGACCAAGGTCCCCAAGGAATAAATACAAAAGGATTCACGAATGCAAAGAGTCTTAAACCTGTCACCACCTAATTTGGAACTAGGAACTGATTCCATGCCTGCTATTCATAAACTGGTAGGATCCTTGGAATGTGATGTAGAAAAATGTCTAGGGACACTATGATTGTTGGCACCTTTAATGATAGCCCTACGGTGTTCCAAGAATCTGATGCATAATGGGCGCTTAGTTCGTCCAATATACTGTAAATTGCAGGCACATGACAGAATGTACACTACGTGTGTAGTTAAACAATTGATCTGGCTCTTAATACTGTGTACAGATCCATTAGTAGAAGAGGTGACAGACTTACAGGTGTTCAAATGTTTGCACATAGTGCATCTAGACCTACCACACTTGACTTCCCTGGGGGAGAGGTGTAACAAACCGAGGGCCCTCTCTAAGTTTACTAGGTGCTAGTTGGTTTTTAACGTTGAAGGCTCTACGAAACACAACCGGTGCTCTTGGAGTGAGATACCTATTGAGATGTGGATCACAAATTAAAACTTTCCAGTGTCGATTAAGAATCCTTTATATACGACCAGAATAACCATTAAATATAGTGATAAATTTAACCCCATTGTTGCTGAATTTGGTAGCATTCCCCATTATGCCATTATCTCTGTTCAGACGATTACATCGAGATTTCTTCAAAAGTTCGGCTCTGCTAGTGGCCCTGACCTTAAGAAATGATACCTGGACTACATCACAGTCATATCCCTTAGCAGCAAACTGAGACATAATAAGACACGACTGCTCCTCGAACAATTCTTCAGAGGAACAGTTACGTCTAAGTCTATAATATATATATATATATATATATATATATATATATATATATATATATATATATATATATATATATATATATATATATATATATATACAGTGTTCGACAAACCTATACATTTGCTCGCCCCGGGCGCGTGGATTTAACCCCCGGGCGAGTAAATATTGGCCCAAGCAGCACACGTTTGGTACTAGGTGGCGAGTAGATTTTTTGGTGATTTGTCAACGTGTGTGTGTGTGTGTGTGTGTGTGTGTGTGTGTGTGTGTGTGTGTGTGTGTGTGTGTGTGTGTGTGTGTGTGTGTGTGTGTGTGTGTGTGTGTGTGTGTGTGTGTGTGTGTGTGTGTGTGTGTGTGTGTGTGTGTGTGTGTGTGTGTGTGTGTGTGTGTGTGTGTGTGTATACTGAGTTAAGTTATGGTGAGTAAAAAAGTGACAAAAACCCTCCACAGGAAAGCAAATATAGCTGTATGCTCATCTGCATGTCTTAGGCAGGTCTGCAACCCCACCTTTCCCCATTATCATACAGCACTTCCACTGCAGCAAGGGATTCTGGGAAATGACATGCAAATGAGCACATATATATATATATATATATATATGCAAATATAACTGTATGCTCATCTGCATGTCTCAGGCAGGTCTGCAACCCTGCCTTTCCCCATTATCACCCAGCATACAGCACTTCCACTGCAGCAAGGGATTCTGGGAAATGACATGCAAATGAGCACATAGTGTCACTTTTTGCCTCAATAACCATTTTTAACATGGTTCCCTATAGGCTTAAGCTTGCTGCATGGTCACAGCTTTGAGCACAGCCAGGGTTAAGGTGCATACCCAGAAAACCACCCACAGACAGCTGTTTCGACCTTGATGGGTCTCATCAGTGTGGGGTTGATTTTACTGGAAATGCAAGAGAGGTTATGGGATAGGCTAAACCATAATACTGAGTTAAGTTATGGTGAGTAAAAAAAAGTGACAAAAACCCTCCACAGGAAAGCAAATATGCAAATATAACTGTATGCTCATCTGCATGTCTCAGGCAGGTCTGCAACCCTGCCTTTCTCCATTATCACCCAGCATACAGCACTTCCACTGCAGCAAGGGATTCTGGGAATATATATATATATATATATATATATATATATATATATATATATATATATATATATATATATATAAAAGGAGACAAAAAGTAGCACCAAAAACTGTTATATAAATAAATGTAACAAATACTAAATTCAAAACTTGCTAATGGAGGCAAAATGAATGTTTAAACAATTAACAATAATACAATACCATGTGTGAATGAACAGACAACACAATACAACAAAGAACAGAGAATATAACCAGTCCCTTGAATGTCCTTTTTGTTGAAAACACTATCTGTAGTAGGGTGTAGGCTGCTTTCAGAAGGAAGAACCAGCTCCAATCGAGAATCTAAAAGAAAAGACAAGAAAGCACAGCAGAAAATGCGCACGTGGATCAGGTACCACCGCCTGTTATCCAAATGGTCAATTGGGGTGCCCTTAGCATACAACACACAGACTTATTTCTGGGGTTAGTTTTAAATTGAGCTGATTGTTATTCAGACATGCCACAACTTCGGAGAATAATATGGCAGGAACATTCCACAGAATTAGAATATCATCTCACCTGATCAACATATCAGTGTGATCAGTGTACATGGATAACTCAATGTTGAACACGTGATTGTCCTCCCACCAGCCCAGGTACATGTTGCCATGGGTAGGTGCGCAAGCTGCACCCATTGCTGTACCCTTGGTCTGGTGGTAATACTGGCATCAAAATTGAAATAATTGTGGGTCAACACATACTAGTGTAAGAGGTCTAAACCAAATTTGTTGTGCTTCCCAAACTTACAGTCCCTCATAGACAGAAAATGTGCACATGCCTTGGGACCAATGTCATGTCTTATACTAGTGTAAACGATTCTACAAGACTTGCAAGGAACATCTCAGAAGTTACAGAAAAGCCACTAATCTGTTCAGAATGTCTTTTGTGCCCGGAATTTATGGAAACTAAGTTGTTACAGATCAACAAGAAACTCCAAATAGTGATTATGAAATTGAAATGGAGCTGCAGTGAAAAAAAATGCATTTTATTTGTTATGGTTGAATTATGTAATATAATCTACAGTAAATATAACTACATTTTACATTGGGTAGGATTCTGGCACCCTTTTCCTACTGGTTTTACTAAACCATGGCGGTTTGAAGATGCTCACATTTTGCCCTTGCTTTTGTCCTTCTCTATTTTTAAGACCACACATGCATGGAGATGAGGTTCTGTCTAATTAATATTCCTTAACTGGCCTCTCTCTTTTGTTTTTCAGATATCAGTTATTATGTTCCACAGATCACTTTAAAGCCAATTCCAGGGAAACTGACGTCCTCAACTTTTGTATTGGACCAGCCACAATGTATATTTAATCAGTATCCAACAAATGATGTCTGGTTGGTTGTTGCTCTGAAAAGTGGTATGTATTATAATCAGAGCCAATTTAATGTCATATTGTATGTTCATGAGAGGTCAACCAAGAGACAAAGAATGTATAACTTAAATATACTGTACAAGGGATCATTTATCAAAGCTTAGCTTGCAATGCGGAAGTAAAGGTTTAAGGAAGAGAAGAACCACATCCTATTCAGTGTAGATAAAACGCAGAATGGGATACCTGTAATTGGAGTAACATGTCAGAAGAAGAGATTTGCAAGGTATTGAAAGATAGTACCAAACGGTGAAGAATTATTTTGTTAGAGCAAATAAAAAAAATATCATAGCCTACAATTGGAGATGTATGAATGTCTAGAAGGTTGCTTCCATTTTTTGGTGAAATTTACCAATGTTTCTTTAAATTCTGGCAAAAATTCACACCAAAAAATACTGAAATTTTCGAACAAATGGTAGTTTACAAAGGGTCATGTGACCTGCATATTGACTTTTAATGGTTTGTTAATATTTTTTACAAACTTTGCTATTTTATTAATTTTTTTGCAAAAACAAATTGGCAAATTTTTGCATTTATAGAATACTAATATTGAAGTATTTAACTATGTATTTTGATATATATATATATATATATATATATATATATATATATATATATATATATATATATATATATATACAGTATATATCAAATAAAAAGATAACTTGTGGGCACATTCACATGCCTTAGACAGGTTTGCAACCCTGCCTTTCACCATTATCACCTAGCATACAGTGCTTCCACTGCAGCAAGGAATTCTGGGAAATTACATGAAAATTAGCACTCCGTGTCTATATATATATATATATATATATATATATATATATATATATACACATATACACAAAAAGAAGACAGAGAGCGCATACCCCATAGTGTGATCCTGTACATTTAATATAGGGAAGGGAATGGTGGAGGGATTAAAAACACTTACAAAGTATAAGTGATAAACAGGCAATTTGTGATAAAAAGATCACCAACGATGCAGGAACTGTCCCGTGACGTGCTAGCAGTCCAACCGGAATCTCTGGGCAACACCCGACAGCATCCGTCCTTAACATGATCGATTGAAGTCCTCCACACAGTGTGGCATTCGAGTTGGCCTCAATACAGCTTCCACACGCTCCGGCCGTAAAGCGTGCATGCAACGTGATGACGTAGTGACGTAATGTACGTCCCTGGCGCGTTTCGTCACAACAAATGTAACTTTATCAAAGGGAATGTTCATGAACAGTGATGACTAGATATATATACTGGAGAGTCTACAATCCAATTGGTGCATCAATTTGTGTTTGTTACGCCCCTACAACGAGCATGTATACGATTAATATATGTATAACTTAATTTCTACATAGAAAATCGGATTTATAAGGCACCCCAGCATATACTAATGACATAATATGAAACTCAGTAAAAATAATAACAACATTTAACATAATTAAAAACATATACCACTATAAAAACATACTATAAAATTGTAATAAACTCAATAATCCTATAAGGGCTATAATAATCCATAATACATGAAATACCTCAAAAATAACAATATATCAACAAATCTCCTAAATAAATATTAAATCATATATTTAAAACCTAACGATATCAACCCAATTTTTTTTAAACAGCTTCTGTGTGCACAGACCCAACCGTACACATACATGCATAAATGCAAATAATGCATCTGCAAATGATATATACAAACATTGTGCATGGGCACACAGAAACAAGGTGTGGAAGGTATAATCTAGACAGGATATGGGGGGGAGGGGGAAAGGAAACAGAGGGGGAAGGGGGGAATATAGAATGGGAAAGGGGGGAGGAATATAAAATGGGAAAGAGGGAAAGAGACTGCAATAATTTTTTATTAGATAGGGAAAGAGTCCGCAAGAATTTTTTATTAGATACTATTAAGTTTATACTTACTCACAATTATTTTTCATTTGAGGAAACTTTTTATTTACAAATCTGTGGAACAGCCATGGGTACGAGGTTTACCCCCTTCCTATGCTCTAGGTGGGGATTGTTTTAAATCTTTGTGTCGAAGGGAGACATTTTGGATCCACCGGTTGGGGACACTAACCCCCGGGGGTCTAAACGAATGTCTGGATACCAGTACTCTGGTATGAGCCTGTAGGTTCGGTTCTGTATCTGTGCCCTTTGGTCAATTCCCCTTTTACTCTTTGATTCCCCACCCCCTCCTTTTGCGGTCTCTTTCCCTCTTTCCCATTTTATATCCCCCCCCCCTTTTCCCTTTCCCATTCTATATTCCCCCCTTTCCCCCTCCTTTTCCTTTCCCCCTCCCCTTCAGACATATTCTATCACAGTAGGATCAGTAGGATGTCAGGGTTTGTTTTAATATTTTTTGTATTTTATGTTTGATTATTTGTGCTGTTAAATAAATCATAATTTTCTTTGATATTTGATCTGAGTATACTTGATTACTGAGTTGGGATGCTTTTCTTTTTCTTTTCATTGTGTGTGTGTGTGTATATATTTGTATGTATATATATATATATATATATATATATATATATATATATATATATATATATATATATATACATATATATATATATATACACACACACATATATATATATATATATATATATATATATATATATATATATATATATATATATATATATATATATATATATATATATATATAAGCAAAGACAACACAAAAATTAAGTAGCGCTAAAGAGGATGTGAAATAACCCTAATAAATGATAAATTATAATAACATATTTAAAATATTAAAATAAATTAAAATTACCACAATTTAACCTAATAATATCTACAAACCATAACGTGATAGTGAAAAAAAGGGAAAAATCTAAAATGAATGTTCCACTCAAACAAAAAATCCAGGGAGAAATATAGTCCCAATAGAAGATCCAGGGAGCGTCTTTGCAGCTTTAAGGGGAGTGGTATAGCCAACCACTTTTGGAATCTATGAACAAAAAACAAACAAAAGCGCACATACACACACGGAGAAAGAAAACCCACATTACGCACTCAGATAAATCATGAAAATACAATAAAGTTTATTAAAGAACAAATCAAAACAGAGAGATAGATCAAAAGACAGATTAAGATCAAGCAGGTACCAACACAAAACCCATAAACACTAACAAAAAAGACATGAGTGACACCACTGAAAACTAATAAAATGCTGGTTGCATAAATGCAGCATATATGGAGGAATACAGGGAAAAAGGAGACCAAAAAGCGCACCAGCACAAACGGAGCAGGAAGGACACAAGACAAAAAAAAATGATTAAAAGGGCACTTTAATGTGACAAAAGACCCATCCAACGCGTTTCGAACGTCACAGCGTTGGATGGGTCTTTTGTCACATTAAAGTGCCCTTTTAATAATTTTTTTTGTCTTGGGTCCTTCCTGCTCCGTTTGTGCTGGTGCGCTTTTTGGTCTCCTTTTTCCCTGTATTGCATTGTGTAGCTGCACAGCCTACCTACCTGCCCTACCAGGATGTGAGTATTTGTATATTTTTCAGGGGAACCTGCCAATGAGACTGATGGTGAGTGGGTTGCACCACACACCACCTGTCTTCAGGAGGATAGTACACATTAAATTAAACAATAGGTACTATATCAATTGTTAGTACCCTGGTATAGTGGTTTGGCTTATTATTTTGAGATATACCTGCATTTGAGCGCTTCAGCTATTTTCCACATTGCAATATATGGAGGAATATCCTGTATAGAAAGTGGGATCTGAAAAGTTCCCATTGAAAGTAATTACCGGCCGGTCCATAAAACACACATATGCAAATAGGATGCAAAGATACAGTTGGTGGAATAGAACTGCAAAATAGCCCTCTCTGGAGAGAAAAACCCATCTAGGAAAAATGCACTCAGCTATGGGAGGAACATATCCCAACAATGAGCAGAGTGTATAATAATCATATACTGTAGTGCTAGATAAGGAATCACTATTGACTTTTTCACTATGTCATTATACCCCACTTGATAAAGACCATTAGGTTGAAACGTTGTGTTCCTTTTTGGCTAAATAAATAATTTTTCTCAACTCCGTTGTGCCTTGCGTATCCTCTCTTCTCATAATAACACATCATCCATGCCCAATATATATATGGTAATGAGAAGCAATTATTGTAATGACGTGGGAGTGGTAATGGAGAAGTAACAGGCTATGTATGAGTCTGAAATCCACAGCGTGACTCTGGTTTAAATAGTGGTAGTAAACCAATTCGCTCAGCGGGTAGGTGAGGGGAAAGGAGTAAGTATCCATATCACCAGACAACAACCGCTCATCTGTTCACATGTTCTGCCCAGTCCAAAGATTTGTCACTCATGGATGATGGTAGAAGTAAGCAGAGCTCGGTCCCAGCAGCAAAAACTCCAGCCGTTTCGCCAATGAAGGCTTCTTCCGGGAGTAATCTCTCTTATGCAGCGTTGAGTTTTTCTAATCTGTGCGTTCGCTGATGTTAGCAGACACATGTACCGGCATGACAAATCAAAATGCAGGACTGTGTAATGTAGCCTAGGCCTCCAAATGCTTGGGCGCATATCTGAAACCAATTGAAAACTGATTAAGCTCCGAAATACACAGAAAACATAAAGCCCATATTCTAATAAATTAACTAGAACATAGGATACATTATAGATAGATTTAAAAAAGCACCAAAAAGGCAGAACATACATCTAAGAACAAATAACTAAACAAAATAGCTATACCCATAGGGTAAACAAAAATCCCAATATGGCAAAGTAGAACACAGAAGAGGAATAGGTATTGATATGTGTGTCATATACCTACAGGAACATAGCATACCCCAAGCAGTCGTTTAAACCATGAGGTACAATGGATGCCAATCGAGAGATCCATCAACACTCCTTTTTCAGCAGAGCCTTTTCAAGGTCCCCACCTCTGATACCCAGCGAGATTTTATCAATTGCAAAAGTTGTTAATTGCAGAGAATCAGATTGATGTTTAGCCAGAAAATGTCTAGCAATAGATGTTATTTTTTTATTTGACATCAAGTCTCGCTGGGCATTCCTGATGTTGCGAGTGTGTTCCAAAACACGGAATCTGATTTCAAGCGTTGTCATGCCTACATATATGAGTGGACATGGGCAGCACAGGTAGTACATCACACCTTTGGATTTACAAGTGAGGAAATAAAGTATGTCAAATTGCTTGCTGCCAGCACTATTTTTAAACATATATATATATATATATATATATATATATATATATATATATATATATATATATATATATATATATATATATATATACACACACATACATATACATATACATATATATATATATATATATATATATATATATATATATATATATATATATATATATAAAACACACAAAAGAAACAAAGACAATCCCCTTGGATAGCACTCTATAATATACCACCAAAATAATTAAATAGAATACAGCAAAAAGACCCGGATGCTCTGTCAAAGCAGAAAATGAACAAGATTTTATTAGTAGAGCAGCAAGAAACATTGACTTAAAAACATAAACATACTAATGGCAGCTGAAAATACATAGGCAGTGACTCTCTAGAGATAAATGCTGATAGATGAACCAATAACTAAATTGTGTCCAAATAATGATACATATAATATAAATTAACACAAAAAAGCTAGATGGAACAAAGAAAAAAACCCTATGGAAACAAAAACCTTGCTACAAAATATAAAGTGTAACTAAAGGCACAAGGTAAAGTATGACATCAATAATCCTATATACACAAAAGTGTATATAAGCAAAAATATAACTTTAACCAAGGGAAAAATACAGGGGAGGAAAAGATAATACCCAAACTCATACCCTGATTAGCAAATACCAAAAATGATTAATAAAAACAGCATAGATACATAGAGTGGCTATGATCATAGTGCACAAGCAAACAAAAACATGGCTTTACAGAGTTGCAAAATGCCAGTACTGGAGGATAATTCAGTCACACATAGGTGCAGACTCCATACGGACCGATAACACCAGGCAGCAGGGGAAATGATACTCAGCTGTCACAGGATAGCGAAGGGATCAGTCCTAGGTGATTAGGCTCCAGTGTTTGCTCATAACAAATCTTAAAGATCCATCAGGACTGCATCAGGCAATAAGAGTCACGCCAAAAAAAATCACATGTAGTTGCCATTAGCAAACACTCAACGCGTTTCGACCGAGGGGGGCATCATCCCGAAGTGATAAAAAAATAGTGGAGGCTAGCTAGG
Source organism: Ascaphus truei (assembly GCF_040206685.1). Taxonomy (NCBI): domain Eukaryota; kingdom Metazoa; phylum Chordata; class Amphibia; order Anura; family Ascaphidae; genus Ascaphus; species Ascaphus truei. Next base: position 190,030,127 of record NC_134485.1, on the reverse strand, counting down.
CTTTATACTATGATCTATCAAAAATCGGCGTCGCAAATTGGTTGAGGACATGTCAGTGTTATTTGGGGACTGGTTTAACCACTTATATATAGTGTGAGCAACATACTTTTTGTGTGTTTGAGATATATATATATATATATATCTATACACATACAAAAAGAGAAAGAAAAAGTGTCCCACCAAAATAGCTCCAGTGTACATAAATATCAAAGTTATTAATCTTAACATCACAGAAAACACAAAGAATAAAACAGTCCTGAGTCACTAACAATGACGTTTGTGGCTGACACCTCTATTAAATCACATAATCCCTCTGCACCTCTACTACATATGGTTCTCATAAGTAAACACTAACCGCAGGTGAAAAAGGCACAAACTAGCCTCACACCTGTACGACCGGCCGGTCTGAGCATAAAACCTGGTGGAACATGAAATAAACCCCTAAAGCTTATAAGTTAAACAGACTATAATACAATAGATGTTATAAATAAACACATCCCAAGATCACAATATTACAAATAAAGAACCCCTCCTAACTTGGGGAGTGAAGGATTACAATGAACCCACTTCCTGAGAGTATATTAAAGGTACTTTATAAGAGGAAGCTCCACACAGCTTGAAGTCTCTTGAATATCACATGAGAAAAACTATAAGGTGTACTGTATGATGAATCAGGCATACAGTATATACTTAGCCTCAGCTAAAAGTAGAAGTCCACAACAGCACCCAATGAGGTCCACAGTCCACAATCCAGCAGAATCAGCATGTATGCGAGGCACTTAGCATTAAAGCAGCCTGTTGATCAAACCGCCGTCACTGTGCAGAGGGAGAGGGTCAGATCGCCACAAAAAAAGACATGTGAATGTGGTCACAAGTGATATTCTTTATTAGCTATACAGTATGCTAACGGTGGAGGTTTTCTGTTGCCTTTTTCACCCACCATAACTTAAAATGTAATGGTTAACCTACCCAGCCTAGAAATATTGCAAATCAAGTATAAACCAACCTCACACTGATGATACCCATCAAGGTTGAAACATGTCTGTGAGTGGTTTGACTTGCTTTGCTAGTCCCATACTGTGCTTAAACGTGGTGTGAACGGTGATGCATTTCCTTAAATGGGCTCCATGTGAATGGATATTCCAGGCAAAAGGTGACACATTGTGTGCTCATTTGCATGTCATTTCCCAGATTCCCTTGCTGCAGTGGGAGCACTGTATGAATGTGCTCACAAGATATATATATCTGCCAGACTGCAGTCGCTTTGTAACATCAGAAGGCTGATAGCGGACGGTGTCCTATGCTTCCCTGGGTGTTCTACTGCCTGTGCTGCTGTGAAAGATTTATACTGACATGCTTGTTTTATCTACCACTTTGTAAGTAGGATCAGTGCTTGCATTGTGGAAACCTTAATTATACGTACTATATATATATATATATAGTACGTATAATTAAGGTTTCCACAATGCAAGCACTGATCCTACTTACAAAGTGGTAGATAAAACAAGCATGTCAGTATAAATCTTTCACAGCAGCACAGGCAGTAGAACACCCAGGGAAGCATAGGACACCGTCCGCTATCAGCCTTCTGATGTTACAAAGCGACTGCAGTCTGGCCCCTTCTCCTCTCGGTCAGCTGTTCTCGCGATGTTTGCTCTGTTGTAGTCTGTTATACAAAGGCTACTGGCGATCTTGTATTTCACCGACACTCCTCAATAAACGAGGAACAATAAAACTTTGTATGAAAGTCCAAACATGCCTTTAAAAAGGCATATTATTAAGAGAGTCCGTTTGACTATAGGAACTCTAAAAGCACACTGCTCTACGCATTTCGTCTGGGAAGACTTTATCAAGATATATATATATATATATATATATATATATATATATATATATATATATATATATATAATGTGGTGGGTTCTGGGGTGAGAGCTTGCAGGGACTGTGTGTTCGTTAATTTAAAATTTCAACTGTTATCAGTTGTTTGGAGGTTGGTGGCCCCTCCTCCCGGGGTTTTAGCTCACCCCTCTCCACTTTTTAAGTAGCAGGGTTTTCCATGTACCTGTGCAAGACAGGTCCACCGAGGCCATTCTCCCCCCACTGCAGAGGTAAATGAGAATTGTCACAGATATTTTTAGGACCTGCATACTGGGCATGCCGTGAAGTGGCTTAAGGCTTATAACGCTTTGGCCAACGGGTTTAACTAAATGACCCTAACTCATGAGAATACTAACATGGAAGTATTTAACTATGTATTTTGTCATATTGGATGTAGCATTGAGTATTTTTGGTCTTTTGTTGCATTTATAGTTTTAACATGCAAAATATTCAGCAGAGAAGTGTGCTTTATTAATGCAGCACACTCTTCCAATGTACATACAGGCTTGGAGGAACATTTTGGTATATGATCTCCACTAGTCACTGATACACTGAATCATAATATAGCTAATTTTGTGGCTTAACACATTTTCTCCACTTGATAAGAAAGGCAATTAAGAAATATTTCCAGTGTGTGGAGAATGTTTGGTTAACATTAAAATCATTTCCAGATACTACACCACATATAAAGTCTTATATTACATAGTGACTGCATACAGAACACTTAATTAAACCTACCATACTGTATTAATATTTGTGTAGTCTAAACACTGTAACCTTACACTTATGGCGGGATCCTAACAGGTTGCATTGCATGTTTAATATTGGAAATACTCCCACCACACTAGAATATACAATAAATGCTCAAAGGAGTACAGTAAGTAATGCAGAAAAAAAATGAACTGCAAGAACAAAGCTGTAGTCTACATTTCCAGCCAATTGCAGCAGTTTTAACACTTGCTCTTCTACTTTCAATTGTTTTTCATATTTTTTATTGCAGTTGTACCAGATTTAACGGATGCAATCCTCTTTGACCCAATACCTTATTCTTCATTCGCAACTAAATCCTACTATCATATTCTCCGTGTTCGTGGAGCTGATTACCCTTGCTCTAATACATACGGGAATACCGTTGCTATTCTGCAAGTTGGCAGTGAAGTGCCCTGCGTTGAACCCGTATTCTGCAATGCTCCCTTACCGTCTCTTGGACCTTACCGGTAAGATGATTGTTTTTAAGCTCTAATCCCATCCTGTTAAGTGTGAGGGAGGTCCATTTGTTAAGTGGAGGGGTGGAGAGCCTTTCCACAGAGCAAGCAAGGGTGAGCCCAGTATAGGAAATTGAGATTGGCCGGGCCACGCTCCACCGTTGAGGCCTGGGACAGTTGTACCGGCTCTCTTTCCCCGTATCGGTGACCCTGTATTGCTGACTCTATAAAAATGATCCCAGATGAGCTGTCAAGAAAATTGATAGCTTTAACCTCTTGCATTTCCTAGAAACACCTGTTGATCTCTTTCAAATGTTTGAATTTGTGCTAAATTCATTTTTCAGTTATTTATGCACTCACAAAAAAAGCCATTGCATATCCAATGGATTCAATTGCCATTGTGCTCTGGGTCGCCCTGTCACATCCAATCTAACGATTTCAAAATTGCAGGAATCAATGCCGCTCAATCAACTGGGCAACTATAAAACTTCCCGTTGGAGAACACATAGAGAGATATGTGTTAAGATAATACAATTGACTATATACTGTATATATGTATGTGTGTGTGTGTATATATATATATGTATATATATATGTGTGTATATAGGTGTAATATGTATGGGGCTAGGGCAGGAGTAAGGACGAATGTATTATAGGCAAAGGGAGTTGGCAACTCCAATAGGGATGAACCAATTCCAAAATCGTATGAATAGCAGAAAAAGAAGAGCGCACAGTCCCTTTAGCCTAAGTAATACAAAATGTAATAAAAATCAGGCATATATAGACCAAGAGCATATATAGAAAACTCAATTGAAATGTATAATATTAAAATTAAAAAGAGTAGGTGGATGCTGTAGCCAATACAACTGAGGAAAGTCCCTTGAGGGGTAATAAAGTCTGTTTATAAGACGTGGAATCTTGGAAAGTCCTCCTGAGGTGACAATAAAATGCGGTAAATAGCCGGTGGCTGACTCCAAACTTCAGACCAGACACAAAGTAAATCCAGGTAAAGATGGTACTGTATATAGAGCTCCTCACAAGACACGCCTCACATGTGCTGACTAAGGGAAACACTGATATGCGCACCCGTCAGCTAGGGCTGACTGTCTCGGGGAGAGATATACTGTCTGTATTGGCAATCAAAGGGGGGAGTACCTGGTGTGTTGTATTGGAGTCGGAAATGGTGTCCCTCCGCCAAGATGATTCCACACCGCTCCGTGGGCACAAACCGTGACGGTACATTATGCCAACCCCCAATATGGCACGTACAGACCTCCAACGGCAAAAGTATAAAGTCAGCAGAAGGAAACAACTCCGGTTACTGCAATAAGAGTGGAGGACACTTCACAACAGCTCTTTCAGCTTTCTCCCACGTGAATAAACAGCATGCAACGTCTCTATATGCCGGCACTACACCAGTGTTGCTCCTCAGGGATTCCTCGCAGCTGATCCACCAGCAATTAGCACAATGACGCCCCCAACGTTGTTTCGTTGGCTAGTACGCCAACTTCATCAGGGGAATTGCCAGGGAGGTGGGGCTGAATGAGTATTTATAGCCCAAATGAGAAATCTGATAGGAGGACTTATAACAACCATAATTAGTGATACAAAATGTGCTACACTTTAGCTAAACAATATAAGGGTGCAAACATGGATTAAATAATACAAAAAACATGAACAATTGATGAACATATGTGTTTATAAATCTGGAAATAATACATATGAAATAATGTGTGAAAAACCTACGTGAAGTGCATATACTCACATATGTGTATACTAAATAAATACACAAATAAATGTATAGATGTGTACCTAATAATCTCAAACTAATACATATTACTTAATATTTAATTGTGAACAATCTATATGAAGTGCATGTGTATACATATACTAATGTGTGCTATATGAATGCACCAGGATTGAGTTAATTGGGACAAGATGAGAGGATAAAGAAATTATTTTTATATTGATTTATAGTTAAAATATAACACCAAAAAGGGTGTAAATAAATACATAAATGTAAAAATATAAGAAATAATATAAAAAATGTCTATAAAATATATATAAAATAAGGGGATATTGGCAGAAACAACACTAGGGCGTGTGAAACAACCTAACAGAAACAAATGGCCAAACAAATAGAGGAAAACCAGAAATCTAAACAATGGTGCTAGTATCCAGGTTTTCATTGAGATCCCCTGGAATCAAACTAAGAAGCTTAAATATCCAGTAGGTCTCTCTATGAGAAAGAAATTTAAACCTGTCACCTGCCAATGGGGATGGTGGAATGACTTCAAGTCCCATAATTTTGAGACCGTCAGTCTTTTTGACATGGCACTGGGGAAAGTGTTTCGACACATAGTGACTGGTAATACCGTTCACTATGTTCCTCCTGTGCTCAAGAAACCTCACACAAAGGGGTCGTGAGGTGCGGCCCACATATTGAAGGCCGCAACCACATGACAGCATGTATATTACATGTGAGGTTTGACAATTAATAAATCCCCTGACATGAAATGTCTCTCCACTTACATGAGAGGTATAGTTTTTTCTTGTATCGAGAAAGGAGCAAGTAATGCACCTGCCTCTGTTACACTTGAAGTTTCCTTTTGGCTTGAGACTAAACATAGTGTCCTTATAAAATGGGGTCATGGACAAGGATGCCCCAATGACGTTTCAGAATCGCCTCTACTGACATATGATTGGCTAAATTTTGTGGTGAAGGCCATCCTACCATTCCAAGGAGTATGTCCCTTATCTTTTTTCAAACGCTTTCTCTCATTAGTCGTTTTCAAAAGATCCAGTCTCTCCAGATCCAGCTGCCTTTTAAAAAGAGTCGTCAATGAGGGAAATCTCAAAGCCTTTCTGAACAAATTTGTCCTTTAGTAGACTAGATTGTGCAACAAAATCTAGGTCGGTTGAGCAATTGCTCCTCAACCGACTAAGGGGCCTAAGCAGAAAGCTCCGATAAGTCCGTTTTCTCCAGGTTTTTGCCAAAAGTGCCTATAGCTATTCAGTAAACAGCGATAACCTGGCGAGATTAGGCAAATCTGCCAGGTGTTTCGGGTGGAAAAAAAATCCGCTGATCGCTTGGTGAGAAGCCCTTTCTCGCAGCTCATCGCCAGCTTCTCAAACCCGTGGTATTCTAGGAGCCCAGATCAGCTTCTCGCAGCTGATCGAGGCTCTAGAATTTCGATTTTATCTCCAAATAGACCCACCAAAAAAAGTTGGCAAAAAGCTGGGGATGAGCGGATCCGCCAATACGGCACTTAGAAAAAATTTGGCCCTTTGCCTGCATCGGATTGATGCCGGGGGTCTCCAGAGCTGATATACATTAATATCAGCACCGGAGCCCCCCGGCATGAAGCCGATGCCGGAAAAATGCATTTACAGCCCACTTCATTACCTTAGCGGCTAACTGCTAAGGCAATGAAGGGGTTAACCACCAGTTCCAGGCTTATTGTGGGTAGTGGGGGTGGGTGAATGGGGTATTTGGCCCTTGGTGGGGGTTTAGTCCTTGCGGGGTGTTTGCGGGTGGACTTAACCACTTCATTGCCTTAGCGGTTAATACCGCTAAGGTAATGAAAGGGTTAATCCTCCCGCTACCCACCCGCAAGGCCTAAATACCCACCCTTGGGGCTAATACCCCCTTCACCCACCCCCGCTACCCACAATAAAAACAATACGCACAACAGCCCCACCACCCACCCACATTACTATATATAATGCACTACCCACCCAACCTATACCCCCCTAACATACAGTACATATATATTTATTTTTTTATGCACAGGAATGATACTATAGGCCGGCAGTGGCCCTGAGGTGGTCCCGCATGTGCCTGGGGGTACCTGCTTACAGTAGATCTAAAAACATGGCAGGAGTATCCGGAATTCATAGATCTGGAAACAAAATTACAAGTCAATATAGAAAAATTAACTAAAGAAATTAAAGAAGGAAAACACAAAAAATATCTGCATGATTTTACAGACTTTAGAGATGGTAAGATATTTAAGTTCAAGGTACGTCAACCCAATAGACCCCACTACTGAACACAAGATTCCTCAACAGAGTGGGAAGCATCCGCGAGCGATATAGTACAAAAACATAGTATGGCTCGATCGGATACTCAACACCCTGTTCCCCTTCTCCCCTTCCCTTTAACCCAAAGACCGGGACCTTCCTCTTTTTTAGAGGATTCAGGCCTCTATACCAACACATCTTTAAAAGGAAAACCAGAAGGGGGAAGGGCAGATCATCTAAAGGATCGGGAAATATTGGGATACCAAGAACAAAGGGGAAAGAAGGGATTACGATACCATAATATTGAATGCAGATCATATGAAAGTGATATCCAAAGGCCTATCATTTTGTTCAACAAGTCAGATGGACACATTTGAACTTATTAAAGATCTTAATCTTTTCTCTCGGAAATTGAATTTACACACATTTTTCAATAGACGTACACAAATGAGTTATCGAGATACACCTTATGAAAACTTTGATTTCAGAGACGAGGCAAACATTGGAATTTTGACAGGCCTTTTGGAAGAAAACACACGAACTCCTGGGGAGGCACCTTTTACTGATCTAAAAAATAGGTCCTATTTATACCACCAGCACATACATGCAATAATGTAGACATCTTCACTAAACTTGTGACTAAGGATGTGATGAAACTATCTAGACAAAAGGGATACCAAAATCTATCCCATTATGAGAGGTTTGCACTGAGGGACTTGGGAAAAGATCAGAATATTGTAATAAAACAATCAGATAAAGGGGGAAATATGGTAGTGATGAATCAAGAAGACTACGTTATGGAATGCAGACATATATTATCAGATAAGAATTGCTATATGACACACTCTATAGATCCTACAAATACATACATTAAGGAACTCACCAAGATTCTAAAAAATGGTTTGGATAAAAAACTAATTTCACAAAAGGAATATGATTTCATGCTAATTGACACAAATATTAGGTTCGTTAGTACATACTCTAGTCAATCACAAGAAGTTAAAAATATCCTCCAGAAACACTGGAATGTTTTATTGGAAGTTCAGGACTTAAGAAAAGTTCTATCAGATCAACCCTCTACTGGATATAGAAGAGCCAAAAACATTGGTGACAAATTGGTACACAGCCATTTCCAAACAAAATCAATAAGGACATGGCTGGGGGAACAACCATTGGGATCATATCCCTGCTCAAGATGTAAAGCATGCAAAACAATGAAGGTCACTAAAACATTCATGAATCAAAAACAACCTCCTTTAAAATTAAAAGCTTCATAAATTGCCAGACAACAGGGGTAATTTATTTAATCACATGCAGTTGCGGGAAAATGTTTGTGGGAAAAACCCACAGACAAATAAAAACTCGTATCCTCGAACATCTAGGAGATATAAGAAATGCCATGACAACCCAGTTGCAACATATGTTGCACAAACACACAATGGCAATAGAGACACACTATAGTTTGCAGGTATTGAGCATGTGACATTTGGCCCAAGGAGAGGCAATTGGAACAAACGCCTTCTACAGAGGGAATGCCGCTGGATATTCCAGCTGCAGACCCTTAGCCCTCAGGGACAAAATTAGGGATTTATTTATTCCTAATAGCTCTAATTCAGATAATTATATTTGGACCAATACATTGGGTTGAAACCTCTTACTAATAAGGGATAGTCTAAGGGAGTTTATAGTTTAATAACCATAGAGCTCTGTATTGACTTTAGGGGCAGATCACTTTAGAAAGTAGTCACATTCCTAGACTTTACACGCTATATAGTCTATACAATCCTAGTATATGTATATATTCTTTACAATATATATATATATATATATATATATATATACAGTGTTCGACAAACCTATACATTTGCTCGCCCCGGGCGAGTGGATTTAACCCCCGGGCGAGTAAATATTGGCCCAAGCAGCACACGTTTGGTACTAGGTGGCGAGTAGATTTTTTGGTGATTTGTCAACCACTGTGTGTGTGTGTATATATGTATGTGTATATATATATATATATATATATATATATATACACACAGTGTTCGACAATCCTATACATTTACACGCCCGCGGCGTGTGGATTTAACCCCTGGGCGAGTAAATATTGGCCCAAGCAGTACACGTGTTTGTTTTTTTAAATTTCCCTCCGCTCGTGCTGAAATTTCCCTGCTCGCGCTGCCTGAAACAAAAAAAAAACTCCACCTACCTGACTGCTGATTGGCGCGCGCTCCCAGGTTTTGTGGGCGCGCGGCCAGGCTCTATATGAGCCGGCCCCCAACGAACGGCCATTTTTTCTGGCCAGAGATCTGTTGGAGAGTACGAGAGTAAGTACTCTCCAATCCTCCATCCCCTCTGCTACTTCCCTGCCTCCTGCAGTTCCCCCTTACTCCCCCCGACACCCGCGCGTGGCTGGCTATGGTAGCGTGGGTGTTCCCCCTTCTTTCCCTGGTCCCCGCTTACCCCGGCTCCCACGCGGGGCGGAGGTGTCCCCTCCCTTCTCCCCCCCGGCTTCCCGTGCCACTTCCCACTTCCACCGATCCCTGGGTGATGGTAGTGGGTGTTCCCCACTTACCCCGGCTTCCCGCGATACCCGCGTGGGGCTGGTGATGGTAGTGGGGGTGTTCCCCGCGATACCCTTGGGGGGCGGGTGATGGTAGTGGGGGTGTTCCCCGCTTACCCTGGCTTCCCGCGCCACTTCCCGCTTCCCTCAATCCCCGCGCGGGGCTGGAGATGGTAGCGGGGCTGGAGATGGTAGCGGGGGTGTTCCCGCCTTACCTACTTTGTCTCCGCTTCTCCACTGTCCCGTGGCTGTCCGCGCAGGGCGGGAGATGGTCTCTGGGGGGGAGGGGGGCGAGCGGGGCAGTGGTGGTGGTGCTCGGTCGCGCGGCCTTTCCTCTTCTTCCCCCTGTCGTGTGTGTGTGTGTGTGTATGGGAGAGAGTGTGTGTGTGTGTGTGTGTGTGTGTGTGCATGTATGGGTGTGTATGTGTGTGTGTGTGCATGCATGGGAGTGTGTGTGTGTGTGTGCATGTGCATGCATGGGAGAGAGAGTGTTTGTGTGCATGGGTGTGTGTGTGCATGCATGGGAGTGTGTGTGTGTGCGTGGGAGTGTGTGTGGGTAGGATACCAGAAGTGTCACATCACCCCACCCCCCAATCACCCAACCCCCCAATCACCACCCCACCCAGTCACCCCACCCAGTCACCCCGTCACCCCACCCCGTCACCCCACCCCAGTCAGTCACCCCACCCCAGTCAGTCACCCCATCACCCCACCTCAGTCACCCCCCCCAGTCAGTCACTCCAGTCAGTCACCCCCCCCAGTCAGCCACCCCCCAAGTCAGTCACCAACCCCCCCCAGTCAGTCACCCCCCCCCAGTCAGTCACCCCCCCCAGTCAGTCACCCCTACCAGTCAGTCACCCCCCACCAGTCAGTCACCCCACCTAGTCACTCACCCCCCCAGTCACTCACCCCCTCAGTCACTCACCCCCCCAGTCAGTCAACCCCCCAGTCAGTCACCCACCCTCTCTCTGTGTATCACCCACCCTCTGTGTGTGTCACCCACCATTTCTCCCCTCTGTGTCTCCCCCCTCTGTGTCTCTCCACTCTCTCTCCCCCCACACTCTCTCTCTCTCCCCCCCACACTCTCTCTCCCCCCCACACTCTCTCTCTCTCCACCCCTCTCTCTCTCTTTCTCCCTCCCTCTCTCTCTCTCTCTCTCTCTCTCTCTCTCTCTCACTCTCTCTCACACTCTCACTCTCTCTCTCCCACTCTCTTTCTCCCACTCTCTCTCCCACTCTCTCTCTCCCACTCTCTCTCTCCCACTCTCTCTCTCCCACTCTCTCTCTCCCACTCTCTCTCCCCCACTCTCTCTGTCTCTCCCCCCCACACTCTCTCTGTCCCCCCCACTCTCACTCTCTCTCTCCCCCCACTCTCTCTCTCTCCCCCACTCTCTCTCTCTCTCTCCCCCCCACTCTCTCTCTCCCCCCCACTCTCTCTCTCCCACTCTCTCTCTCCCACTCTCTCTCCCCCACTCTCTCTCCCTCTCCCCCCACACTCTCTCTCTCCCCCCACACTCTCCCTCTCCCCCCCCACTCTCTCTCTCTCCCCCCACACTCTCTCTCTCCCCCCCACACTCTCTCTCTTTCCCCCCACACTCTCTCTCTCTCTCTCTCCCCCCCACTCTCTCTCTCTCTCCCCCCCACACTCTCTCTCTCTCCCCCCCACACACTCTCTCTCTCTCCCCCCCACACACACTCTCTCTCTCTCCCCCACACACTCTCTCTCTCTCCCCCACACACTCTCTCTCCCCCCCACACTCTCTCTCTCTCTCCCCCCACACTCTCTCTCTCCCCCCACACTCTCTCTCTCTCTCCCCCCACACACTCTCTCTCTCCCCCCCACTCTCTCTCTCTCCCCCCACACACTCTCTCTCTCTCCCCCACACTCTCTCTCTCTCCCCCCCACACTCTCTCTCTCTCCCCCCCACACTCTCTCTCTCCCCCCAACACTCTCTCTCCCCCCACACTCTCTCTCTCTCTCCCCCCACACTCTCTCTCTCTCCCCCCACACTCTCTCTCTCCCCCCACTCTCTCTCTCTCTCCCCCCCCACACTCTCTCTCCCCCCCACACTCTCTCCCCCCCACACTCTCTCTCCCCCCCCACACTCTCTCTCCCCCCCACACTCTCTCTCTCTCCCCCACTCTCTCCCCCACTCTCTCCCCCCCCACACTCTTTCTCTCTCCCCCCACACACTCTCTCTCTCCCCCCACACACTCTCTCTATCCCCCCACACTCTCTCTCTCTCCCCCACACTCTCTCACACTCTGGATCTGGATCTCTTATTTACCCTATATATCTTAACTGCCCTATACTACACCGAAATAACCTATACTGCTTTCTTCCAGATATGACTCAAGCTTCACACGGAAGACATCGGAACCCCCCCATACCCAGAAGACAGGTAGGGAACACATCCCCTCCAATGTATAACATTGCGGGAATGAAGGTACCTGGACATTGAGGGACTGCGGATCAGGTAAGATCCCAGGCGGGATTGCTGCTTTAGATATTGTGAAGCGGGGACGTCCAGACACTGGTTAAGGGGTTCAGGAAACTAGTCATTCACACCTGGCTTTTATTTCCAGATCCAACAGTAGTATAATGTAATACAATAAATAAATTTATGTCAAAAACGAATGTTGTTCTGAGTAGGAATTTATTAAATGTATTTTATTTATATATTTTATTTTAAAGCGGGACTGGGGGCGGGACTAGGGGCGGGACTAGGGGCGGAGTTGGGGGCGGGACTAGGTGGCGAGTAGATTTTTTGGTTGGGCGAGTAGATTTTTGGGGGATTTGTCGAACACTGTGTGTGTATATATATATATATATATATATATATATATATATATATATATATATATATATATATATATATATATATATATATATATATATATCCCTGTTTCCTATTGAACACAGTTCGCTACCATATGCTGTATAACCTGTAGGCTCGCAGGGCCTGAGCCTCCGCCACGGAGAGCCTGGGGCGCGCGTAATAATATGTATAACCTTATACGTGGTGCAGCGCGTCCACCTGCGATGGCTTCCAGCCGAGGGGGAGTGGTTCCTCGCAGGACACTTATATATCACTCCACACACACAGCATATAAAACAACCAAATGACTTTACTATATTGCATAGGCAGTATATATGTACCAACAGGTGTCCCTCTATAGAGGAGACACTATCTACTGCGTCTCGCAGGACGCTTCCCCCTTCACCGGGTGATCCCACCCCGTGTGCAGTACTCCCAACAGAATGTCCCCCACCCTCAAGTGAGATAATGAATATGTAAATGGGTGACTGCGCAGCCACTATGTCCCGTGTGAATAGAGTATGACTCGTTGGTGCACTTGGTGATGATTACCTGCCATGCACTCCAGTACCCGGGCCTGCCAAGGATCTTCACAAAGGATCAGATGTGACTGGAACCAGCGATAGCCACCCGGGGCGATCCCACCCAGATGACTGCAGCAACTGTAGAGAGGTCTGAGCCCAGACCTCCGCCAAAGATGTATTGTCTCTGAACTGACACAACAAGGGAAACTGGAACCTGTCCAGGGCCAATCCCTAGCTCCGCTCACGCTACGGGGACTCAGGGCCTAACTGGGCCAGAGTATAAGGCCTAGGTAGGGGCTGTGTGCCTCCTTACACCTGGAGCTCCATCTCCTTCCTCCTCCCGCTAGCTCTGAGCAACGTGCGCGCCCGTCCGCCCTATCTCCTGATATCCCAACCACCCGATTGGTTCCCTGGCGTCACATGGTCTCGCGGTGGCTGCTGGGACTCGTAGTCCCCTACGCTCCACCCTATAAGAACTACTCCTCCTTCGCAGGCTTTGGCAGCTATGCCCGCGCATGCGCGACTTCTGCTCCCTAGCCAGCACCGCAACCTTCTGCGCCTGCGCTAGTGTCAACATGGCAGCGCCCTGAAGTCGCGGAACCTCCGATATACCGGAGCGTTCCCTGCCCTGCTGCAACCTTCCCATTCAACACAACAATACGAGAGAGGGGAGCCCGGCTACATCTATATAATTATACGTAAATATTTTGATAATTAACTCTAGAGATCTGTATTGATCATTAGGGGCAGATCATCTTAGCAAATAGTCACAATTCTACACCTTAACGTTTATTTATATTTCATTCCCTTATTTTCACTACTGCACATATATTAGTAATAAGAGTAGAATATTAGTATTTGCACTTACCCAATGTTTTGGATTTTTAAACTTAATATTAGCTTCAAATTTTCACTCTGAACAATTGCGGATAGAAATCAATATGTATATACATTCTTATAATAATAAAACATACAGAACCCCAATAAGCTCATATTGAACCCCCAAAATAACCACAATATATATATGCGTATAGGTGTCAAAGAGGAGTGCTACTGAGCATGGCAATATATATTTAAAACCAGAGACAGAACATGAAACACAGACAGTACTCAGTGCTACATCCATTAACAGCCTATATATATATATATATATATATATATATATATATATATATATATATAGGTGACAATGGGGAAAGGCGGGGTTGCAGACCTGCCTAAGACATGCAGATGAGCATACAGTTGTATTTGCATATTTGCTTTCCTGTGGAGGGTTTTTGTCACTTTTTTTACTCACCATAACTTAACTCAGTATTATTATATCTATATCTATATACAGATACAGATACAGATACAGATACAGATACAGATACAGATACAGATACAGATACAGATACAGATACAGATACAGATACAGATACAGATACAGATACAGATACAGATACAGATACAGATACAGATATATATATACAGATATATAGATATATAGATATATATCTATAGATATATAGATATATAGATATATATATATATATATATATATATATATATATATATATATATATATATATATATATATATATATATAGATATCTTTTGAATAAAATGGTCTTTTAGTTTACCCCTTTGGCCAAAGTGTTGTAAGCCCTTGAGCCCCTCCAAGGCAGACCACATCTCAAAGGTCCTAACACTAAAATAAATTCTTAATAACCTGTACATAACCAGGAAGAATGATTTATAATAAATCTGTCAAAATTAGTTGCATAGTTCTAAGTCTGATTGAAGCTCTTATTAACCTGTACATTACAAGGAAAAGCACTCTGTATTAGATTTGTCACAATCAAACTGTATGCAGGTTCCCATTGGTCTGCCTTGGAGGGGCTCAATGGCTTACAACACTTTGGCCAAAGGGTTAAACTAAAAGACTATTTTATTCAAAAGATATTTTGATCCATTATTAGAATAGACTCTGATTGACTAAATAAATTTGGATATATAGTTAATAATTACAGAGATCTGTATTGACCTTAGGTGCAGATCATATTAGTAAGTAGTCACATTTTTACACTGAAACACTGAATACATATTATTAAATCTAAATTAGATATTTGATTAAAGTGATCGGTATTGACCACTAGGGGCAGATCAACCTAAAGAATAGTCACAATTCTACACCCCAACACACAAATAGTAATTATTATTTACACTTTATTTCACATTATCACATTTACTGTAGGGAATTCATTAGCATCTACAGTAATTTTTCCCATGCAAACTATAGAAAGTATTCATTTGCATTCACCCACTGTTTTAGTTTAAGACCTAATAGGAGCTCTAAAACTTCCATTCAACAATTATGTATGTAAACTAGTACCATTAATATTTGCACCATAGCTTAAACCCTATTACGTTTGTTCTAGGTGAGCGGATTGGATTTATCATGTATCAATTATTTCCGGACTTAACTGTATATATGTATGTATGTATGTGTATATATATATGTATATATATACAGTGTTCGACAAACCTATACATTTGCTCGCCCCGGGCGAGTGGATTTAACCCCCGGGCGAGTAAATATTGGCCCAAGCAGGACACGTTTGGTACTAGGTGGCGAGTAGATTTTGTGTGGCGAGTAGATTTTTTGGTGATTTGTCAACCACTGTATATATATATGTATATGTATATATGTAAATATATATATATAATATATATATATAGCAACTGTAAATATTACTGTATATTCATTTGCATCTCTTAGACAGGTCTGCAACCCTGTCTTTCACCATTATCGCCCAGTGCTGTGTGCTGGGCGATAATGGTGAAAGACAGGGTTGCAGACCTGTCTAAGACATGCAAATGAATATACAGTAATATTTACAGTTGCTATATGCTTTACTGTGGATGGTTTTTGTCACTTTTTTTACCCACATAACCTTAATAATATATATACTAGCTGATATACCCGGCGTTGCCCGGGATGTAAATCCGTAATAGGTAGTATTAGTTATAAATAGGGGAACTATTTGGTGGAAAGGTTGTATAATAATGTTGAAAAGAAACATTGAAGAAAATGTAATACGATGTTGTTTAAAAATGGTTTATTGTAAACACACCACAGTACAATGTATATTTTGGTGACATAAGTGATGTAAAAATGTGAGGTGTGTGTCCTGCTAGGGTGTGAGCGGGTGTGAGGCGGCGGGTGTCTGGTGAGTGCTTTCGGCGGCTGGTCAGTGATGTCGGTGCGTAGGGGTGTGAGTGCGGCGGGTGGGTGTGAGGCGGGAGGCGCCAGGTGGGTGGTGACTGGGTGCGGCAGCTGGTCAGTGATGTTGGTGCGTAGGTGTGGGAGGCGGCAGGTGTGTGTCGAGTGTGTCAAGTGGGTGAAAGGCGGCAGGAGTGTGGCGGGTGGGTGAGAGGCGGCAGGTGTCTGTTGAGTGCGGGCAGCGGCTGTGGGGCGCAGGGGTGTGAGGTGGTGGGTGGGTGAAAGGGGGAGGTCGGCTGGAGTGAGGGCGGCGAGTGGGTGAAAGGCAGAGGCGGGTGGGTGAAAGGCAGGGGCAGGAGGGCGCGTGGGTGAAAGGCAGGGGCTGGAAAGGCATGGGTGGGCGGGTGGTGGGTGAAAGGCAGGGGCGGGTGGTGGGTGAAAGGCAGGGGCAGGAGGGCGGGTGGGTGAAAGGCAGGGGCGGGCGGGTGGTGGATGAAAGGCAGGGGCGGGTGGTGGGTGAAAGGCAGGGGTGGGTGATGGGTGAAAGGGCGGGCTGGTGAAAAGCAGGGGCGGGCGGGTGAAAGGCAGAGGCGAGAGTGCAGGCGGCGGGTGGGTGAAAGGCAGGGAGGGCGGGCGTTGGGTGGGTGAAAGGCAGAGGCGGGAGGGCGGGCGGCAGGTGGGTGAAAGGCAGGGACGGGAAAGCAGGTGCAGGGGGGGGAAACCAGGTACGGGGGG
Organism: Ascaphus truei; assembly: GCF_040206685.1. Classification (NCBI taxonomy): domain Eukaryota; kingdom Metazoa; phylum Chordata; class Amphibia; order Anura; family Ascaphidae; genus Ascaphus; species Ascaphus truei. The sequence goes on along the minus strand of NC_134485.1, from coordinate 190,013,176 downwards.
GAAGGCAGGGGTGGTGGGAAGGCTGGCCGGGGGAAGGCAGGGGCAGTGGCGGGAAGGCAGGGGTGGGGGGGGAAGGCAGGGGCAGGGGGAAGGCAGGGGCAGGGGTGGCGGGGAAGGCAGGGGTTTGGGGAGGGAAAGTGTGGGGGGGAAGGTGGGGGAAGGTGCAGGTGGGGGAGGCGCAGATGGGGGGGGAAAGGCAGGGGCGGGAGGGGGGGTGTCAGTGTGTGTGTCAGTGTGTGTATCAGTGTGTCTGTCACTATGTGTGTGTCACTGTGTCTGTCACTGTGTATGTATTGGGGGGTCAAAAACAGAGCTGGGGGGGGTCAAAAACAGAGCTGGGGGAGGGGCAAAAATGGAGCCGGGGGGAGGGGCAAAAACAACGGAGCTGGGGGGAGGGGCAAAAATGGAGCTGGGGGGAGGGGCAAAAACGGAGCTGGGGGGAGGGGCAAAAACGGAGCTGGGGGGAGGGGCAAAAACAGAGCTGGGGGAGGGGAAAAAACGGAGCGGGGTATCATAAAAGCTGCTGGGGGGTCAAAAACGGAGCTGAGGCGGACAGCCGTTGAGGAGAGCCTGAGGGGTGATAGGGTGGGGGGGGGAGCAAGTCCGGAGAGGGGTGAGAGTGGGGGAGTGTTGTACTTACTTTTGGTGTCGTGGTCAGCATCTCCAGGGGTGTGTGTATGTTTGTTACGGATGTAATCCGCAAGGTAGGCTCACAAATCTCAGGGCTCACACAGTATGAGGAAGCTTCTGGGGTGTGAGCAGTCCACACAGGTGAGAGTGTGGTGTGTGAGTGGAACAGTGGCTTAGAGTGGACCGGCCAATGAGAGCCGTGGGGGGGGGGGTGCGAGACACTGTCCAATGAGAGCCGTGGGAGGGCGGGCGGACCGACGGACCAATCAAATGGTCTCCAGACACTCACAACTGAGATTTTCAAATATATATATATATATATATATATACACACACATGTAGAGGTATCAGTACCGTGTTAGCCGAGCTTCAATAATCAAAAAATAAATAGATGATACCGTTCTGTGGCTAACTAAATGCTTTCATTTGTGCGAGCTTTCGAGGTACACTGATCTCTTTTTCCGGCGATGTTACAATATATATGTACGTGTGTGTGTAATAAAGAACCATAGGCACTCCGTCTGAATAGAAAAATTGGGTGCAAATCCTGTACAAATAAATAGGCAATACGATACCGCACGTGGACGAATATCAGAGGCAGCACTCCAAATGAATATCAAAAATCCTGTATTATTCAACAAAACATCATATCCATGTAATGTTTTGTTGAATAATACAGGATTTTTGATATTCATTTGGAGTGCTGCCTCTGATATTCGTCCACGTGCGGTATCGTATTGTATATATATCACACACAGACTGTACTAGAAGTTATAAAAATCACTAGAGGTGGCCAGTTCTAGGATAAATAATATCGTAATGGATTGAAATCTCCTTTTTCTGTATCAGAGAAAAAGTAGGAAATTGATCTGAAACAGCTGTCAAAAACAAAAACACCTAATGATTTAGTACTTCACTTCAAAAAGTTATTGTTCAAGTATCCCATAAGTTTCTTATTTTGTATTTCCAGAGTGAAGTTTGTTGTGCTGAATAGTACCACTACAGAGACATCAACACGTTGGTCTGAAGTAATTATTCTGCGGTCAGGTAATAAGGAATGCAAATTTAAATTCAGATTATTCATTCTGTTGAGTTCATCTTGCTTTGCTACCAATCTAAATTTATTCAGGTCTACTTAACTCCACTAGAACTAAAGGGGTTTGCATCAATGCAAAATTCTTCTGCAAAATAAGACCAATCTGCCCAAGGAGGTAGAGGCAGTTTGTAATTGCACATGTACAGTAGCTATACAGTCATTTCTGTGTGTGCCCCTCATTGCTTTCAAGGGAACCTTGGCATGTAACAAAAAACAATACCGTTTTCAAAAAAGTTTAGAGACCCAAAAAACCACGAAGAGAAAAGATCCCAGTTGCAAGCAACAGAAAGCAACCTTTGAGATATGATCATACTCTTAGGTGCACTGCACACTATTTTTAAGACTGAAAAATGGTACTTTGGCACATTTGAAGAAGAGACTCTAGAGGTGACGAAAGCTAATTTATCACATACATTACATAGCTGCATATTTGTTCCTTAAAGGTGCTCCTTCACAAATCATAAAACATGTTTTTTAGAAGACAGCAAATCAGATTACTCTTAAATTATTCAGCAGTCAACATTCTTGCTTTCAAAATCTCACATTGGAAGGTCCTAAAACTCCTGCAAAACTATATATATGTAATATAATAAACTATATTATATATATATAATAAAAGAGAAAGGTGCGCAAATACAACTATCAAACAGTAATCTGTGTATAAGTGGATGCTGCCATAATGTAAAGGAAACACACAATTCCAATATATATAATGGAAAACAAAAGGCGCAAACCACTAACCACAATGTTTAAGTTATTAAACAATAACAGTAAAATATTGATGCAATGAAAGTCCAATCTGTAGAATCCTGGATTGAGTGGGATCTATAAATGAAAAGATAGCCAAATATGGTGAAGTATGTATGTATTATTGACACACAACGTAAGCACAGATCCTACTTACGAAATCACAGAATAAAATGTGAATGTCAAGATAGAAATCCTTGTCAGGAACTGTTATACAGGAACTGTTATCCGCAGTAAGCCGCAGGGATCACTCCAAAGTACGCCGTTTGGTTACGACATCAGCACATGTGGATCTCCTCCTCCTCAGCTCCTTAGCTGGAAATCTCGCGATATGTGCATGATGACGCACCGCTTTCGCTTCCGAGTAAACAGAAGCTCCTCCGTGGGTGAAATAAGCCACAAATGCCGCTAATAGCGGTTGCAGAATTCCAATTGCCTTGAATAAGGCATACAGTCCAGCAAATATATAAAATCCAAGGGACAAAGGTTAAGACTACCGTAGCCCTACGCGTTTCGTCTAAAAAGACTTTATCAAGGGGTATGTCATTAAATGGGCTCCATGTGAATGGATATTCCAGGCAAAAGGTGTGCTCATTTGCATGTAATTTCCCAGAATCCCTTGCTGCAGTGGGTGCACTGTATGCAAGGTGATAATGGTTGAAAGACAGGGTTGCAGACCTGTCTAAGACATGTGAATGTGCTCACAAGTGATATTATTTATTGGATATATAGATATATATATATATATATATATATATATATATTACACAAAGAACAAAGAATCCCCCTATCAAGTACTCAGATATATCAAAAAAATATGTAACAACAGATGTGTCCAAAGTAATACAAAATAATTTTTATTTAAATCTAAACACATCTGTAGATGCAGCGGCCGTTATTTGAACATTTCACGGAGCTGTTTTCGTGAAGTCTGCTGTGTTACACGTCACATTCACTCGTTATTCTTCTATGAACGCTGCCGTGAGTGCTGCCAATCGCACCAGTCACACCTGTATTTACCGCTGTTGATTCTTTGAATTACCTGGATTCTGATTTCTTCGGGTGCAGTTCTTCGTGTATCCGCCAGGTGGCAGAATGAATTAATTCCCTTTGCAATATCCAGTGGATAGTACTGTACAGTTCTGTACTGTGCTACTGTGTCAATTTGCAGGTGTTTAAAAACCAGATAAAAACCAAGTCTACCACAGTGATCCATTATGAATCGACCTTGGTCGTTGAAGACGCTGAAGACGTTATCAAATTTAGGCGTTTTCTAATTAAAAGCTCAAAAACACAATGCTGTTGGCTTTTTTCTACATTGTTATCCCAGCTCAATTGCTAAATGGAAACCATGTCAACTCCGTACATGTATACCAAACCTGGCTGTACAGTAGTTATGCATTTTTAATATTTCCTGCAATTAATGCTGGAACAGATAAGAAGACAACTTTAGCAGAAATATATGAACATTTCATTTCGAACTATTATTTAAAAAACAAATTTCACCAAACATTCGTGGGTGGAAGCATTCTGTAAGGCAAACCTTAACTAATGAAGATTGTTTTTTTTGGACTCCCCCTCCGCCGGGAGATAGAAGAGGGTATTGGTCTGTGATCCCACATTTTGACAGTGTTTTTGCTCATGCAACTACAAAAGGAGAAAGGTCGGGTTTAATCCATGTAAGATTCGTCTTTCCTGATCCAGCAATGTACCAGCCAATGTACCAGCACCGGCTTACAATAACGGTCCGACCGTTAGTGAAAACCTGGTGAACCGCAATCCTTGCTATCTGAACCCCCCAGATTACCAGACAGATTATCAGCCTGATTTCCAACCATATTATTAGCCAGAGTACCGACATAATTACCAGCTTCAGCAGCTACCTGACAACTATAATGCTGTCAACTATAATGCTGTCAACTATAATGCAGACAACTGGAGTGACCCCAACTTGTACGCACAATACACCTCTGACATTGGCTCATCTCTACCCAGTTGGCAAAGTTTATAATGAAGGTAAATATAATGTACTACAGTATTCTGTATTACACGATACAGTACAGTATTAACTTTAATTCGCAATGACACTACAGTAGTGTACTGTATGCCTGCCATTGTACAGTACTGTACAGTATCAATGCTTGTACTCATGCACACTTCAGTGCGACTTGATGCATGTGCAATACCGGGAATAATAGCATCATTTTTTTCCCCATACAGTATGCGTTTCAACAAGGTTCCAATTTGCCATACACACATGCGCGGAATAAATATTTTACATTTTACATTCGGAAGAAGCGACGTTGTATTTTTGTATTATTCCTTTTTCCTTTATTATCCTGCACAAATATAACATTTAATTAGTTAAAAATACTTTTTGTTGTGTGTGCTCATATTTTTTATCTTAGAGGATTTGTGTATGGCTAAGGAGCCTCAGAAAGGACTTCTTTCCCATATACAGTATACAGTATGAACTCATAATGTTAATCTACAAATTACAATTACTGCACACAGACTTGAAGTACTGTACAGCAATAAAAGCAAGGTTGAATTGCAATTGGATTTATAAGACAACAACTCGAGTTAGTCCACTTGAGTTTCTCGATGGTATTGCAGACAACTCTAAAATGCAATTTTCTGCACTCGATAAAAACACTAGTAAACTTGCATCTTAACGCGGTAAAGTTTGAAGAAATCACGCAGCACGACCTGGGTATGCCCAGGAATGCAACCCTTGAAATGTTCGTATAACGGCCGCTGCATCTGTAACATAAAAACTAAAATAACACGCATGGAACCAGACAAAAAGACCTACAGTAAGTACAATGTAAATACACGGACAATTACAAAAGGGTACCACAAAAAGCAACTAGCTAGAAAAATACACCTAGATTAAAGATAACATTGGGGACAAAGTACCCAATGAAATCACAACCGTCATCAAGACAAATTGTAAAAAAAACAGATGAACTTGTCATAAGTAGTGCTACTGCTGGCTGACTATGTATAAAAACCCCTAACCCCTAACCCCTACCATAGTACTATAGGCAGTGAAAAACATATGCATGAATGAACAAGACGGTGGATGCAAAAAAGACAATGTCTACATCTAAATATACCCTATCAGTGCCAACCACATAAGTACAAAGAGCATAATAAGAGAAGCTCAGAGGGAAATTAGTATGCGGATCACTTAATGAAACACCCCAAGATGGGGAAATAGGATGTAATGTCCTCTATCAAATGTCCAAATATAACCATACGAATGATATGGGTAGAGCAATACTCAGCCAAACGAGCATTGGATATCTATGGAGCAGATGAAATCACTTCCTGGATAAGGGGTTGGTGCTGGTCCAGCGCAGAAATAAGTCCTTAGAGGTAAAAAATGTCCATATTAGGGAGAGGAGGTCCCCGTCTGACCCACTTGGCACGTTTCGTCCCTACGGACTTCTTCCGAGAGTGGTGAGTATACTGTCAACAGCTGAGATTTTTAAATGTATGCCAAAGATGACATAAGTTCACGCCAAATTGATTGTGACTAAACATACGCCAGAGATGATCAGATGTGATGACGCCGATGTGCTGTGTCTTGCAGACTGCTGGTCCGCCATCCCAATCAGCTTGAATTTGCTGCATAGCTTTGGCAGGATCAGAAGCACTGTTACTCACTGTCATGTTCTAAGCCTGCTGTACCCATGCTTGGCCACCAGGATTGCTGCCGCTCTCTTAATGTCTCGTTTTAGCCTGCAATGCCTATACTTGTCCACCGGGATTGCTGCTGCTATGCTAAGGAACATTCCAAACCCGGAAACCTGACACCTCTGCACCTGTGCTCTACCTCCCAGCCTGCCTATGTAAACTTCCCCTTCCTGTCTCACAGTGCCTGTTTATACTGGTTCCTCAGCTCTTGCTAGGTTCTTGTGTTTACTGCTGTGCTATTGCTATTGTCCTGTTCCTGTCTCCTTGTTGCTGACCTCTGCTTGTGACCCCGACTACGCTGCCTGCCTCTGACCTCTGCTTGTGAACACGTCTATGCTATCTGCCGCCTGCCTCTGACCTCTGCTTGTGACCTCTACCATGCTCCCTGCTGTTCCTGCCACTGGGATCCACTCCAGCCGAAGACCAACCATTGACACTCACTAGTGTCTCAGTTGCCATAGAGATGGGGTGCGCATGCGTGGATAATCCCAAAATTGTATTATTCGCCAGCACCCATGATTCACAGGCATAAAAAAACAGCCCACCACATCATCATATATACGCTAGGCAACTCAGACATCATCAGGTAGACATGAGTCAGGAGAGCAAATGTTGATCTCTCCCAATACAGCACAGCTGTGCTAGAGATGTACATGATGGAGAGAATGTATTTCAGCAAACGCTGGGCATATCACAGTAGGAAGCTGCAGCCAACAGACAGACAGACAAATCTTTCCTCGCGATGTACAGGATGAACCACATCAGGCACACATCTGATCTCCCACTATGTGGATCCTTCATGTTTGAGTAAGTTTGAGTAAAGATAACTGTTGTTATGTACTGTATAATGGACAGGATATCCATCTGGAGTAATGACCAACCAAAACATAAGAAAAAACAAGTTAAACGATTAAAATAAAAGGGAGACAGCACAGTGCATGTGTATACAGTATAGCATAGATAGTGATAATACAAATATATACACATCCATAAAAAACAAATATTACAAAAGGGGCCCCAGACCTACATACATTATTCTACACAAACATTGTAAATCCCAAATAATCATTTATGCCGTTAGGCATCATGGAACCTAGCTGCACAATCCAGCGACACTCTTTCTGCAGGAGGGATCTTTCAATGTCTCTCCCTCTTATGCCCAGAGATACACGATCAATGGCAAATGCAGAGAGTGTTGTGTTGTCAGCACCATGTTTCTGCAAAAATCCCTTTTGATCAAATGTGGACATGAAGGTAGGGTTAACATGAGGGATATATTGACTGTGGTTCACAGTCATTACAGTATATCCCTCATGTTAACCCTACCTTCCTGTCCACAGGATAAGATCATTTGTGAACAGTATAACATCTTTGCTGCAGTGGGCAGCTGCCCCATTTGGTTGTGAAGAAATTACATGTTTAATTGCAAAGCATTTAATATACAGTAGCTGAATAAGTGTGGAAAAGAATCCCCACTGCCCCACCTTTATAACACATATGTAAACAGAGAATGCACTGCATGCTGAAGGACCAAGCTGTCCTGAATATGTGCAAATCTAGTTGGCGTTATTGCAGCCGCTGGCAGTCCCACCTCCTTTTCGTTGCTCGCTTAATATAGTTACAATGGTGGCTGCTCGCACTGACACACTGTGTGTCTCGCGCCAGCAGTAGCACCAACGGCTGCTACATCTGCACCGTAGGTACTCTAATACAGGAAAGGAGAAAAGTTAGGTAAATGGAGTAAAAGAAAGGAAGAAGGGTGTAGTCAACTTGTAAATTGATCGGTTGATATTCATGAATCCCAGAACACAGAGCAGATAGATAGACCTCCCAGTGCATCAATTCTAATTTTAATAACTTTGCTAAGTCCTGAAAATATTTAAGAGATACGTTCATTACTTCTCACGTACTACAAGTACCGCATGTCTACCCCTAAAGTAAATCTTGACTTGTATTCAGCAAATTCCACATTGCAGGTCAGCTCAAAATTAAGGTAGTCAGTGACCAATAACAAAAAATTAGTGAGGCTATAATTGGGAAATTTGTGAAGCTAAAGTTTATATTGATGGTATATTTTTTAAACTTTATATTGGTTTATATTGAAACTCTTCTACTCATAGTTTTTCAATGGTCTTACATGAAGTACAGTTCTGCTATGGCTGTATCCCACATTATTGGCCAGAATATAGCAATGTTAACATAATTTCAAATTTTCCAGACACATTTTCCTAAATTGTAGCTGCTGCTTCTTTAAAACTTTGATGAACTTTGTGCAAGCTTTTTTGTATATTTAATTAAATACAGATATCAACTAAAGTCAGTACACGCAGGAAATAAAATACCTATACAAATCATAATTTATTTATTTCAAATAAATTTCATGATTAGTGACTGTAGGGAGAGGATGTCAGAGTATATTATAGGTATAGGCAGACTCTGGAAAAGATATTAAATCCTTGGGAGGAGATTCATCTTCACGCTGTGTATCCTACCAATCCATGAGATGCCACCTTTCATCCACAACCTGAGATCCTCCCCCAAAGTCTTTATTAACCTGGGAAAGTTCGCTTTGTATAGTGTTTTATAATCCCGTGTAAGATATACCCCTAAATATTTGATAGCGGAGGGTTGCCATTTAAAGTTAAAATTGAGATCAATCAGTTTTTCTACTTCTTTGGGAAGATTTATATTGAGGGCTTCTGATTTGGACTGATTAATCTTTAAGCCTTAAATTTGGTTGAATTTACTTAGGATTCCAAACATGTTGGGAAGTGACGTAAGCGGTTTGGACAGTGTCAGGATGACATCATCCGCATATAATGCTGCTTTGTACTCCTGATCTCCACTAGAGATTCCTGATATATCTGGGCTATTTTGGATGTGTGCTGATAGCAGTTCTATACAAAGGGCAAACAGCAGCGGCGACATCGGGCACCCCTGCCTCGTTCCGCTTTTTATGTGAAATTAGTCAGAGGAGAAGCCCTGGTGCCGCACTCTCACCGTCGGGCCCTCATACAGTGCCAGGATGGCCCTCAGGAGGCGCTCCCCAAAGCCAAACGCTCCCAATGTTTCTGTTAAGTAGGGCCAGTCTTTCCTATCGAAGGCTTTCTCAGCGTCCAGACTTAGCGCCATTGAGTGTATGTTTTTCTTTTGAGCCAGATCAATCAGATCAATGAGTCTCCTGGTGTTATCTGCCGCTTGTCTACCTCTGATAAACCCCACTTGATCCACATGAATTAGCCAGGGAAGAACACTACCCACCCTGTTTGCTATAAGTTTAGAGTAGATTTTAATGTCTGAATTAATCAGTGAAATGGGCCGGTAGCTCTTGCAGTCTGCCGGGTCCTTTCCAGGTTTGTGGATCACAGAGATTGATGCTTGGAGCATTTGTGCTGGGAAGGAGGCCCCCGCTAAGATTCCGTTAAACAGTTTTAGCATATGTGGGGCTAGCGTTTTGGCATATTTCTTGTAATATAGATTTGAGAAGCCATCTGGCCCTGGCGCTTTGGCAGGTTTTAATGCTGTGATGACTTCAGAAAGCTCATCTAGAGTAAAGTCAGCCTGGAGCGCCTCTCTCTCGGCCCTTCCCAAGGTAGGTAATTTTGCCGGTTTTAGGAAGTTGTTTAATAACTCTCCCGTTTTAGTATTGTGAGTGACCTTATCTCCATTGTAAAGTTTTTCGTAGTAAGTTTTGAATTCCTCTACGATTTTCCCAGGTATGGAGGTAAGGTCCCCCTGTTGGTTCCGAATAGCGTGAATATGACAATTTTGAAGCCTGTTTTTTAGCTTATTGGCAAGTAGGGTATCAGGTTTGTTGGCTTTGTCATAAAATTTCCGCTTAGACCAAGCCATTTCCTTCTCAGCCTGGGAGGCGAGGAGGAGATTGAGTTTTGTTTTGGTGTCTAATATTTGTTTCAGCGTGTGGTCCCGCTTATTGGTTTTGTGCAGGGAAGAGAGCTCTGCTAATTGTGTTTCTAGGTCCTTAATCTTTTTATCTCTTTCCCTTTTACGTTTGGTGGCCAAATTCATTAATACCCCCGAGAGTTGCTTTATGGGCTTCCCACAGTATGGAGTGTGACGCTACACTCCCCTCGTTCTCCTCAAAATATTCTTTAATTTTTTTCCCCTCCTCCCTCTCCAGATCTGGAATTTTCAAAAGGATCTCGTTTAGCTTCCAGTTCGCTCTAGGCCTGTCTAGCGGTACCAGTGTGCACCGCAGCTCAATAGATGCGTGGTCGGACCATAAAATATCATGGATCTCTGAACGAGAGACCCCAGGGACCAATCTATTGGACACAAGGAAGTAATCTATCCGACTGTAGCTGTTATGGGGATGGGAGAAGAAAGTATATTCTCTCACTCCCTGATGTTGCTCTCTCCATATGTCAAGGAGCTGGCAGTCTTTAAGGCCCTTTGTTATTGTTAATACGTCCTGCCTGTGAGATTTGTTAGTAGTCGTACATCTATCTAGATTTGGATTTAGAGCCCTGTTCAGGTCACCCGCTACTATGATGTTCCCTTTTGCGACTTTACGGATCTTATCAAAGAATCTACTGAACAAGGCTGTCACGTTTTCATTCGGGGCATAGATTGTTGCAAGTGTTATAGGGTGAATCCCCTTATACCTTCTCTCACCGACTCTAGTGTGCATGTCACTTCCAATGTGGCCCTATCGTAGTCTCTCCTAGTTCTGCAACTTACCCTTCCCCATTTCCCATGCTCCCTCTGTCACTTACTTAAATCTCACAGCTTATAGTTCCACCCTCTCGTCCATACCTTCTACTACTTGCTTTTACCTTCATCACCCTCCAGTTTTACTGCTTCCAACCCTTCAGCCTCCCCATCCAACTTCCCTATTCCCACTCTAGCACTTCCCTCTCGCCTTCATCCCTTGGTTCCCCCCTGCCACTCTTCCTAAATTCACGTACGTCTTCTTCCAGCTTCCTCTCATAGTGTTCCTAACTTTCCATCCCCTACTCTTCACTTCCCTGATCACCCTCTATTACCTCTCCACTTCTTCCATTCTGTCTATCCACCTCCTCTTCCACTTCCCCGTTCCCCCTCCCCTATCATTCTAGCTTGATACTACCTAGTTTTCTGACCATCTTATCTCACCTTCTTGAACCCTCACGGACACTTCCATATCTCCTTCATCTGCTACTTCCCCCCTCCTACTCTTGCACTGAAACCCTGCCTTCTAACCCCTCCTCCACTATCTGACCCTCTTCACTTATTACCCTCGCCTCGCAGCTTCTTTACTTTGTTTCCGATGATCGTTGTCACTCTGTCTTCCTGACCTATACTACCTTTCTCTCTGTCCTGACCCTCCCCCTTACCGGCGTCCTTATAACTCACTTCTGTGCTTTCCTATCTACTTCTTTTTCCCGCTCCTAACCTTGCCTCGCTTACGCCGTCTACCACTCCTGTAATCTCGTTCCCTAACCTTCTGTTCCCTTTACCCTGTTTTAAATGTCCCGCCGCTGCCCTAAGCTGTCTATTCTTTGCCTACTTCCCTAGTTTCCAAGTGTTCCGGCGCGCCACCGCCACCTCACGGGTCCTTCGGTCTTATTCAATCTGCTGGCTGGCGTCATCTGTGTGCGCCGTCGGAGATCCAGCTACTCGCCCCCTCCAAGATGGCGCCCGCTTTGTCGGCTCCGCCTCCGCCCGATGACGTCCTTCCGGACCGCCGACATTTTGGATTCTGCATTCTCACCAGGGCAGAGGTGTGTTCGTGCTCTCCAGACTCCCGCCGTATCTTGCCTTCCGGCTCCTGCGTTCCACAGTGGATTCCGGCCACCTCGTGTGTCCCCGCCATCTTAAGCAAAGGGGACCATCTTCTGGGCAACGGGGAAAAAAAGGGTAAAACTTCAAACTCCGACCGTGGCTCGTGATCCTTACCCCCCACCGGTAAGTTACACTTTTTAATCGTTTGTTTCAGTGTACAACTGTCCGGGAGGGCATAACAACGTGGGACCCCTTCCTCGTGAAATCCTTGGAATTTGGTTTAACTTTTGAAGCAGCTTAACCAAACTGCTGCTTTACTTCAAACTGAGAATGTGTCTCTTCTTAGATCCTCTCTCGTTGTGCTCTGCGGGATTTCGAGGGTTGTAACCAAATGGGGTCTGGGGTTGAGCCCGCAGGGTCTGCCTCCGTGAGGGCCTCTCCCAGGCCCAGCTTATGCAGGAAGGAGGGTCCATCCTCCGGTTCTTTCACAATGAATGTCTTGCCACCTCGAGCGACCAGGAGGCCGAAGGGGAAGGTCCACCTGTACCTGACCCCCTTCTCTCTCAGGGCCCTGGTGATCGGCATCAGATTTCTCCTGCAGGCCAGCGGCACGGGGGACAGGTCTTGAAAGATTGTTATTCCCGCTCCCTCGTACTCCACCACAGGTAGGGGTCTCGTTTTGTGTTGTATTGTCTCTTTTGTCCTTTAGTAGTGCATGCGGAGCACTATGTCCCTTGGTTGTTCATTTTGTAGCGGTTTAGCCCGCAGAGCCCTGTGACACCTATCCATCACCAGGGAGTCCTTAGGGGTATCAGGGAGCAGTGCTTCCAGCCATTTTGTAATATACTCATCACAGTCCAGTACACTCTCCGGGACCCCTCTGATCCTTAGGTTATTCCACCTGTCTCGGTTTTCAGAGTCTTTCTGGCGCTCTCTCAGATCATTTATTTGCTCCTGAAGGTCTGCAGACTTTTTATCCTGCCTTCGGATTGGCCTGATTGACTGGTATACTTTAGTTTCTAGGACTCCTGTCCTTTCTCCCAGCCCAGTCACTTCCCTCTTCAGCTCCTTGATCTCGGCTTGTAGTAGTGTTTTGAGATCAGTATACAGTCTTGTGAAATCGCACTGCCTTACCGGCATTAGCGCTTGGTTGTCCAATTCCTCTTCTTCCCCGTTGGGCTCTGTTTCTGAACCGGCATATGAAACCGGCGCCATTTCTGCGCCCGCACCGCTCGGCCTTGCTCTCCCAAAATACTCCGGTAGCCCTTTTTTCTGGTCGGTTTTGAGGCTTTCCTAGACATCCTGGGTCTAAGTGCACTTGCTGGGGATGTTTACTTGCTGTTTGGTTCGTGATTCAGTGGTTTTTCTGCGTTTTTACTTAGAGCGAGGTAGGGAGTAATTAGATTAGGCTGCCGTACTCCTTGCAATCGCGCATGCGCCATCATAATTTATTTATAAACCCTGCTTGCATGGACTTTAAAAGCCATACAAGCTTTTCTGCACAAGTAGCTTTACCAAGTCTAAATAAATTATTGTGCCAACTTACATAAGATGAAGCCTCAGCTACAAGGAAAAGGTTTGTTGTAAGATTTTCCACCTTCTCACTACGTCCGCATCTCTGCTTTTCTACTGTACCGTATCCATGCAACTTTCAAATAATTCCCCCACTTGCTATTCCACGTTCTTAGGCTTCGTCCATAGTGCAGACTATGGCACGAGCTACGTAGCTCTCGACTCAACAAACACTAGGACAGCAATGTAGTAGTGCATAGTGCACGTGCGCTAGTGCGTGCACATGCACTACAGGGAGAGCGGCGCTTCGCAATACAAAGAAGTTTGTTTTGCAAGCACGACGCCGGGGAGGAGGAGGAGTGCGTAAGCAAGCGTGTCCTACTATGGACCAAGCCACTAGGCACTCTTCCTACTTGCAGGATAGGACATTCTTTATACTGCACCGTTTTTATCATGGTGGTAAAGAGAACAGATAAAGATAAGTTTATTTAGAAAGTGTTGCTGTACTTGTGTAATTACGTTCATCGGCCTACGTAAATATTGTTCCATTGCGTTTAAAGGTTATTGATTCCAGTTGTTTACTCATTCTGTAGGGATGAACTCATCTTCGCTGGATACCTGGCCTGGGAGACGTAGTGCGGGTATGATTGTCATTACCACCATCCTCTCCGTTCTTCTTGCGATTTTGCTGGCCTGCCTCATTGCTGTCCTCATCCTTAAAAGGTAAACAAGGATGAATTGCATTTACTGTACTGGATGCCTCTCATAGCTATATGTTCACATGCAAATCATGTCTAATTTACTATTAACGTGTCTCTCGGTGTATGTGAAGTACTCTTATATGGCAATAAATCAAATAAAAGTAGTAAAAGGTGCCCACAAGCAGATACAGCTAAACCCCGTTATAACGCGGGTCTCGGGGTCCACCCCAAGACCACCGCGTTACTAACGGGGTCGCAAAAAAAAAAAATGGCCGCCGCTTTAATGCAGATTCATCCCGCGGGACAGGAGATGGGAGCGGGCATGTCCCTCCGCTCCCCGCTTCCCCCTGTCACCGCGGGACAGCCCGCGGGGCAGGAGATGGGAGCGGGTATGTCCCTCCGCTCCCCGCTTCCCCCTGTCACCGCGTGACAGGCCGCGGGGCAGGAGATGGGAGCGGGCATGTCCCTCCGCTCCCCGCTTCCCCCTGTCACCGCAGGACAGCCCGCGGGGAAGGAGATGGGAGCGGGGATGTCCCTCCGGTCCCCGCTTACCTCTGATCCCTCCACGTGCCCGGTGCTCCTGCTGCCTGCATGGAGGTGGTAGCGGGGGTTTTCTTCTCCCCACCGCTGTCCCTGGCGCTCCCGCTGCCTGCGCGGGAGGAGGGGGGGGAGCGGGTGGTGGTGCTGGTCGCGGCCTTTCCTTTGCTCCGACCCCACCCCCCGTCTGTGTAGAGTGAGAGAGTGTGTGTGTGTATGTATATATGGGAGAGAAAGTGTGTGTATGTGGGTGTGAGTGTCTGTGAGTGTGTGTAAGTGTGTGTAAGTGTGTGTAAGTGTGTGTAAGTGTGTGTGAGTGTGTGTGAGTGTGTGTGTGAGTGTGTGTGAGTGTGTGCAGTGTGTGTGCAGTGTGTCAGTGTGTGCAGTGTGAGCAATGAGCAGTGTGTGTGCAGTCTGCAGTGTGTGTGCAGTGTGTCAGTGTGTGTGCAGTGTGAGCAATGAGCAGTGTGTGTGCAGTGTGCAGTGTGCAGTGTGTGTGCAGTGTGTCAGTGTGTGTGCAGTGTGTCAGTGTGTGCCGTGTGAGCAATGAGCAGTGTGTGTGCAGTGTGTGTGCTGTGTGTCAGTGTGAGCAATGAGCAGTGTGTGTGCAGTGTGCAGTGTGTGTGCAGTGTGTCAGTGTGTGCAGTGTGCAGTGTGTGTGCAGTGTGTCAGTGTGTGCCGTGTGAGCAATGAGCAGTGTGTGTGCAGTGTGCAGTGTGTCAGTGTGTGCAGTGTGAGCAATGAGCAGTGTGTGTGCAGTGTGTCAGTGTGTGCAGTGTGAGCAATGAGCAGTGTGTGTGCAGTGTGCAGTGTGTGTGCAGTGTGTCAGTGTGTGTCAGTGTGTGCAGTGTGAGCAGTGTGTCAGTGTGTGCAGTGTGAGCAATGAGCAGTGTGTGTGCAGTGTGTCAGTGTGTGCAGTGTGAGCAATGAGCAGTGTGTGTGCAGTGTGAGCAATGAGCAGTGAGTGTGCAGTGTGTGTGCAGTGTGTGTGCAGTGTGTCAGTGTGTGCAGTGTGAGCAATGAGCAGTGTGTGTGCAGTGTGCAGTGTGTGTGCAGTGTGGCAGAGTGTGGCAGTGTGAGCAATGAGCAGTGTGTGTGCAGTGTGTCAGTGTGTGCAGTGTGAGCAATGAGCAGTGTGTGTGCAGTGTGCGTGCAGTGTGTGTGCAGTGTGTCAGTGTGTGCAGTGTGAGCAATGAGCAGTGTGTGTGCAGTGTGTCAGTGTGTGCAGTGTGAGCAATGAGCAGTGTGTGTGCAGTGTGGCAGTGTGAGCAATGAGCAGTGTGTGTGCAGTGAGTGTGTGCAGTGTGTCAGTGTGTGCCGTGTGAGCAATGAGCAGTGTGTGTGCAGTGTGTCAGTGTGAGCAATGAGCAGTGTGTGTGCAGTGTGCAGTGTGTGTGCAGTGTGTCAGTGTGTGCAGTGTGTGTGCAGTGTGTCAGTGTGTGCCGTGTGAGCAATGAGCAGTGTGTGTGCAGTGTGTCAGTGTGTGCAGTGTGAGCAATGAGCAGTGTGTGTGCAGTGTGTGTGCAGTGTGTGCAGTGTGAGCAATGAGCAGTGTGTGTGCAGTGTGCAGTGTGTCAGTGTGAGCAGTGTGCAGTGTGCAGTGTGTCAGTGTGTGCAGTGTGAGCAATGAGCAGTGTGTGTGCAGTGTGCAGTGTGTCAGTGTGTGCAGTGTGAGCAATGAGCAGTGTGTGTGCAGTGTGCAGTGTGTCAGTGTGTGCAGTGTGAGCAATGAGCAGTGTGCAGTGTGTGTGCAGTGTGAGCAATGAGCAGTGTGTGTGCAGTGTGAGCAATGAGCAGTGTGTGTGCAGTGTGCAGTGTGTGTGCAGTGTGGCAGTGTGAGCAATGAGCAGTATGTGTGCAGTGACTGTGTGCAGTGTGTGCAGTGTGAGCAATGAGCAGTGTGTGTGCAGTGTGTCAGTGTGAGCAATGAGCAGTGTGTGTGCAGTGTGCAGTGTGTGTGCAGTGTGTCAGTGTGTGCAGTGTGTGTGCAGTGTGTCAGTGTGTGCAGTGTGAGCAATGAGCAGTGTGTGTGCAGTGTGGCAGTGTGAGCAATGAGCAGTGTGTGTGCAGTGAGTGTGTGCAGTGTGTGCAGTTTTTTAAAAACGGGAGCCACGGGAAAACCGCGTTATAACCGAATCGCGGTATAATGAGGCGCGTTATAACGGGGTTTAGCTGTACTATAATTACCACTGTATGCTTGTGTAGCCCTGTTTCCCCCCTCTCTGGAAACATGCTATGGCTACTGCTGATGTCTCGGTGCTGGCATACATGTGAGGCTTGCAGGAGAGCTGAGCGTCCGCGATGTAGTGGGGAAACAGGACAGGCACACAGTGATCCTATGTTCTTTCCATAGTGATACAGCTCCTCCAGACATGACAGGCTACAGCAAGGCTACAGGCAGTCCCTACCATGACAGTTCTTTCTCTCCAATACCTCTGGCTAATAGACCGCAACTCAACCAGGGGTATATAAATGAGGTCTTTATTGATAGCAACGACTGCAGATGGTTAACAGCGTTGCATATGGTAGAGTAGGGGTCTCAGCTCCCTGGATAGTGCTGGCCAGCAGTTTATTTATTTATAAAATATTTTACCATGAAGTAATACATTGAGAGTTACCTCTCATTTTAAAGTATCTCCTGGGCACAGAGTTAAGACAAATAATACATGGTTACAAATACAGTTACATAAGTGAACAGGGTATACATTATATACAAGACTTAGCATGCATAGTTAAAGATAATATATATTATAGGCTAAAGCAGTAAAATTCAGGGCATTATAGAAAACCCTGCTCTCTGATTGGTTAAAATTCCGGGCATTATCCACAGTAATGCCCTGAATTTCAGCAGCTTGCAAAATGCAGTTTTCAATCTGTTTATTTCCAGCCAATCAGCTTTCAGAATAGCTGAGACATGGCAGGGGATTGGTTTGAATTAAGTAAAAGCTCTGAGACATGGCAGGGGATTGGTCAAAAAGTATCAGCCACGGCTTGACTCCTCCCCCTCCCGAGCTGACTGAGATTTTCTGAGCAGATTCAGTTGAATTGGGGGGGGGGGGGAGAGACTGCAAAGAAGTAAGTGTGTTGTGTATAGAGGTGCAGTGCTGTGTTGTGTGTAGAGCTGGGGGGAGAGTGCAAAGTTTAGTAAGTGGCTGCATTTTTGATTGTGGCTGCAGTGTGTGTGTGTTTTGTGCTGTTGTATGTGTAGCAGCAGTTTGTGTGAGTGTAGAGCTGATGTGTGTGTGTGTGTGTGTGTGTGTGTATATATATAGAGCTACTGTGTGTGTGTGTGTGTGTGTGTGTGTGTGTGTGTGTGTGTGTGTATAGAGCTCCAGTGTATGTGTGTGTGTGTCAGTAGCAGTGTTTATAGGTGTAGCTTGTGTGTGTAGCAGCAGAGTTTGAGTGTGTGTAGAGCTGCTGTGTGTGTAGAGGTGCTAAGTAGTGAGTGTAGAGGAGGTGCTGTGTTGTGTGTCTAGAGCTCCAGTGTGTGTGTGTGTGTGTGTGTGTGTGTGTGTGTGTGTGTGTTTAGAGGCACTGTCTTGTGTGTGGTGTGCTGTTTTGTGTGTGTGTGTATGTGTGTGTAGCAGCAGTTTGTGTGTGAGCTGCTGTGTGTGAGTGTGTGTGTGTGTGTACACAGAGGGGGCGGCAGTGTGTGGATATAGATATCTGCAGTGTAAGCGTATATAGAGGTGGTTTCATGTATTTACCATTTTATTTTAATAAAAAAATCTATTTAACTATACAAAAGTGTCTATTATTTATGAAATAAGCCTACATTTAGCCTATAATAGTAATAATCCCCTCAGAACAGGGCATTACTGGCCAATAATGCCCTGGCTGGGTTAAAGTCCCTCGGCTTCGCCTCGGGCCTTCAACTCTTCCAGCCAGGGCATTATTGGCCAGTAATGCCCTGTTCTTCAGGGATTATTACTTAATTATAGGCGTATGTAACAGTTAAAGACCAGATTCAAATGTGAGAAAGCCTTAGTATTGAAAGAACTTAAACTGGTGGTGTATGTGAGAGTCTCAGGTAGGTTGTTCCAGTTTTGGGGTGCACGGTAAGAGAAGGAGGAGCGGTCGCATACTTTGTTGAGCCTTGGGACCATGAACAGTCTTTTGGAGTCTGATCTCAGGTGATAAGTGCTGCATGTGGTAGGGGTGAGGAGCTTGTTCAGATAGATGGGTAGCTTGCCCATAAAGAATGTAAAGGCAAGACAGGAAAGGTGTACTTTGATGTGGTTGTGGCCTTGTGCCATTTACAGATCTTGCTCTACCAGCCCCAGGAGGGGCTGAACTCCTCTCTCTTCCCTGGGGGAAGGACGACTGAACCACAATACATTTTTTAAAGCATCCTCCCTGATGCAAAAGGGGAGGGCACAGGGACTGCACCAGGATTGGCTACATACCAGACCCCATGACACCACATCTTCTGCCACTCAGGGCAGCTGAGTGAGGGGGGCGAACCCCACAAGATTGCCTGTCACTGCCTGTAGCTACTATGCCTTACGTGACAGGAGGGCCAGAAAGATAGCTGGACCAGCCATGGCTATACTTGCATTTACAGTAAACTGTAGATAAAAGCAAACTTAATTTGCAAAGTTAGTGTTAGAGCATCAGAGAACATAGCAATGGTAACACAATTTAAAAATTTCCTGACACATTTTCCTAAATTGTAGCCGCGGCTTCTTTAAAACTTTGATGAACTTTGTGCAAGCTTTGCACAAGCTTTTTTGTATATTTAATTAAATACAGACATCAACTAAAGTCAGTACACGCAGGAAATAAAATACCTATACAAAGCGTAATTTATTTATATACCCTGCTTGTATGGACTTTAAAAGACATACAAGCTTTTCTGCACAAGTAGCTTTACCGAGTATGAATAAATAATTGTGGAGACTTACATAAGATGAAGCCTCAGCTAAAAGGAAAAGGTTTGTTTTAAGATTTTCCACCTTCTCACTACTTCCACATCTCTTCCTTTCCACTGTACAATTTTGAAACCATCCTCCCTGATGCAAAAGGGGAGGGCACAGGGACTGCACCAGGATTGGCTACATACCAGACCCCATGACACCACCTCTTCTGCCACTCAGGGCGGCTGAGTGAGGGGGGAGAACCCCACAGGACTGCCTGTCACTGCCTGTAGCTACTAGGCCTTACAGTACGTGACAGGAGGAGGAGAAAGATAGCTGGACCAGCCATGGCTATACTTGCATTTGCAGTAAACTGTAGATAAAAGCAAACTTAATTTGCAAAGTTAGTGTTAGAGCATCAGAGAATATAGCAATGGTAACACAATTTAAAAGTTTCAAACATAAAAAAACATGATGATTTTTCAAGGCAAAATCGATGCAAATAGCACCATTTACATCATGTGTCAATGTACCTTGGCGTTTAAAAATTAAATTTGGCTTTGTTGAAAACTTTCTGACATTTCATATCAAGACAAGCAGAAAATAATTCAATGCTTTTCTTTACACTTTCTTTATGCAAATACATCACCACTAAAAGTTTTCTATGATAATCCAAGATTTGCTTAATACAGGTCATGTAAAGCAGTCGCTAGCTAGCTCTGGATATAGATAAGTTACTGTACGTACTTATTTAATTGTAACCCCACTTTTCTGTTTGTCTGTCTGTTTTTTTTTCCAGTAAGGGCATTTGCTGGTGTAGGACGATTGAAAATAAAGAAGTATTGGTCCAGGAAGTGGTAAACGTAAAGAAATACCAAACCCATCATATCTACTCTGAGACGCAGTTTACAAACAACCCCAAAAATAGTGCGGCCTGGTTTCGTCAAGCTCCGTTAGTCTAGTTCAGGGGTGAGCAAATTTTTTATGCCAAACCCCCCTTTTCATCCATGAAATTTCTCGCCCCCCCCCTGTAATCAAAATCACATGATGTCAGTGCATGTGAGCTGGTTCAGCCAATGAGGGCGAACCAGCTTTGTAACGCCCCGCTACGCATCTACAAAAAAAGTATTTATAACAAATTACATCACTTAAAAATAAATATTATGATATTTGTCTACTAGTGTCCCCATTTATGCTGTATTATTAATCTCTCTCTCCCCGCCACGTCAGGACCTCTCTCCCCTCTTCCACAGTCTCACTCTCCTCTCCCCGAGACTCTCCCTCTCCAAGTGTTTCTCACTCCCCCTCCAGTGTCTCTTCTCTCTATCCCTCCCTTCAGTGTCTCTCTCCCCCACTTTCTCTTTCCCTCCCCCACTCTCTCTTTCCCTCCCCCCAGTGTGTATCTCTATCTTTCACCCTCCCCCTAGTGTCTCCCTCCTCCAGTGTCTCTCTCACTCTCTCCCGCCCCCAGTGTCTCTCTCACTCTCCCTCCATCCATTGTGTGTCTCTCCCTCCCGCCAGTCTCTCTCTCCCTCCAGCAAGTCTCTCTCTCTCCCTCCCGCCAGTCTCTCTCTCATCCCCATGTCTCTTTCACCCCCCTCCCCATGTCACACTGTCACCCCCCTCCCCATGTCACACTCCCCCCCCCCACTCTCTCACCCCCTTCCCCATGTCACACTCTCACCCCTCCACACTCACCCCCCCTCCCCATGTCACACTGTCACACTCTCACCCCCCTCCCCATGTCACACTGTCACACTCTCACCCCCCTCCCCATGTCACACTCACACTTTCACCACCCCTCCCCATGTCACACTCTCACCCCCCACTCTCTCCTCCCCCACTCCCCCACTCTCTCACCCCCTTGCCCCCCACTCTCTCACCCCCCTCCCCCCACTCTCTCACCCCCCTCCCCCCACTCTCTCACCCCCCTCCCCATACTCTCTCACCCCCCTCCCCATACTCTCTCACCCCCTCCCCATACTCTCTCACCCCTCTTCCCCATGTCACACTCTGACGCTCTCATCACTCTGCATGCAACAAGGAAGAACAGCAGGAGCTGTGTAGCACAGTGCCACCTAATGGCTGAAAGAGAAATTGCAGCTACCGAGTGCTTTTCTCTGCTTCTAGCAAAATCGCTGCCTGCTGCCTGCGCAACCCTTAAACAATCTGTAAAAAGCAAATCATTATTAATACCGGTCATTAGTGTGAATGATATGCAAATTAGACTAAATTATATGCATATTAAATTGACTATGCTCGGTCCAGATTACCGTCAGAATGTTATGTTAAATCATAGCTATAATATAAGTTACTCCCATTCAGATTCGGAAATAGGTTTTAGGCTGCGCTTATAGTTCCGGCGACGCGACATCGCGGCAAAACAAATGTATTGCCGGCGTCGCGTACACTTATAGTAGAAGCGGCGCGATGGCTTGGTCGCGATCTCTGGAAGTCAAGTCAATTTGATTTTTCCATTTTTTTTGCTCTCGACGGAGACGGCACTGTAAGCGCAGCCTTAGAGAGAAAATAATACCTAGAATAGAAGATACAAGTTTATTAGATACACTTTTATCAACTTTAAAAAAAAATATATTAACCACTTAGTATCCCAAGTGGCTAGCTAGTTATGGTCAACACGTGGCTAGCTGGCTACTAAGTGCTACAAGGGGGTTCATATATAACACTAGACTACCTACTATCCCTTGCATACCAAAGAAAGTAGTAATGCATTGCTTGGTAATAACTTACTAATCCATTCTGACATTAACCCCACTTCACCCCACCCCTGTGCACCGACATCCATCATCCATCATCCAACCCCATTACCTCCACTCCAATACACAGAAAGCCCCCTCTATAAGAATGAATTACGGCCCTGCTAGCCAAGGCTGGCTAATACTGTTGTATCCCATTGTACAAATACAAAATAAACATACAGCACCTCCTAAAACAATATTAAAGTATACATTTCAGTGTATATAAAGTCAGTTAACCCCTTGAGTGCCAATACATTTTATTGTTGTTTTTAGTTGTGTTGGGGCGGGGTCAGGGTAGAGGAGGTAGGCAATAGGTTAGGTGCTCCATGGAGGGTGGTCAAGGGCCCCATAGGAGCTAGGGGGCATTATCCCATTGTTTGCCATAGTGTCTAGTAGCGTTTGCCAAGCAATGCCTAACTATCTCTTTGATATGCTAGGGAGGTGGGGCAGTTTGTTTAGTGTTAGCGTTATATATATATATTTTAAATATATTAACCCCTATGTAGATATTGTGACTACTTAGGGCTTCATATATTTAAAAAATGATAAAAGTTTATGTAACCCTTTGGGTGCACCATGATGTAGCCAGCTGCCCATGAGGCCAGGAACTCCTGGAACTCCTTGACGTTGTGGCAACGTCACAGATTTTATACTGTAGGTAAGATTGTGTGCTGCACTCCTATGGAGTACTGAATGTGATCTGACCAGAAGAGGAAGAGTATCCCTCCAGCACTCAAATCTTTTATCTTCTTTCTTTTTATTCTCTCCCATCCAAGCACTATTTCAAAATGGAAGTAATACCAAGATTTTAGTAACGTCTCGTTATTATGAGATAATGGAAAGTAGTATTATCCTTAAATAATATAATATTAAGCCTATGCGAATGATCTCTAATGTGACCATTATTTTTGCATTTAATTACTGTTTAAGACAGGGGGGCGCAAACTTTTTTCCCTGTGTCCCCCTGACGGCTGTCCCCTCACTCCCGCGCCCCCCCCCCCCAACCCCAACTTACCCGCGCTCCGGCGTAATGACGTCACGTTGCCATAGCAACGTGACGTCACATGACCTCGCAGCGTCATTTTGACGCCGCGTTGCCATGGCGCCGCAGGGAGGAAGCCGCCGGAGCCACGGTAAGTTAGGTTTACAGAGGCCCTGCAGCTCCCCCGGCACTTAATTTAAGTGCCTTCGGGAAGCGCGCGGGGCCTCTGTAAACCCCGCGCCCCCCGTCGGCAGTGTCGCGCCCCCCCTGGGGGTCGCGCCCCACAGTTTGCGCACCGCTGGTTTAAGGTAATGTTGCGTTATTTGCCCTGATCTAGTGGAGCTTAGTGAATTTAGGCCAGTGAAGCTTTCCTGTGTGTCTCAATCAGACAGCCCAGCTTTTAAAAGTAATCCACAGATGAAGTCATTCTCTGCTCACCTCCAAAAAAACATTGTTGAATATGTGAATACATAACTTGTATGTTTCTGCATTGCAGTATGACTGAGCCACTAATTGAGCCAGTTGTGCTGACGTAGGGATATCCTGAAAATCTGGCCTGTTTGTGGCCCTCGAGGACTTGATTTGTGCAGGCCTTTTTTAGACAATGATTGTTCTTTAACATTATAAGGAATATCTTTGGAATTTGGAGTAAGTTCGTATTCTAACTGTTACAGTAGCACTCTGCTAGAATAAATTGGGAGGATTACAGTACAGTTTGTCTACATAGATTGAAGTGTACAGATCTTTTTATTATATTTGGAGATATTTAATTTACCATGACAAAGTTGCGCATTAAATTCTGATAATCTTGTGTAAACTAGTGTGTTAAGGGGATTTGAGAATATTTTTCTATATTTGTGACTACAGTATGTTACTTGTATGTATCTTACCAATAATTATTCCTAAAACACTGTAAAGTCAAACAAAATTGTTGATTTAAGGTGTAAAGTATTCTTATTAAAATTTAAAATTTATATACCGACAAATCAGCTTTTAATATATGTTTACTTTTAATTTCTTACAATAAACCATACTTTACTAATTTTTTCCCTCTCACTGCTGAAAATACTGCAATCTCCAGTCACATTGTACCAGCTCTGAAAAGCAGAGGTGAGGTTTTGCTGAATTTGATTCCCACTATCTTTTAAACACAAATGACCACTTTTTAATTTACAGACCTACGCTTCCACTTTTTTTTTTTTTAAATGCTCCCCCTTTATGTTTTTCGAGCATACAGTAGTTATCACAGGGACCGTTCTAAAATTAGGTTAGAACTTTCCCCAATATTTAAACAGATATAGAAAGTTCACTTGGACTTTGGCCACTGCATAAAAAGAACGAACAGTGAACAAAAACAAGAAAATGTGCGTAGAGTAATGGGTACGGATATATTGTCCTATTTTACTTTGTATTTTGCCAATACAACTTGTTGAACTGGACTCTTTAAACTCTTTCCAGAAACTAAAATCAAAGCTTTCAAAGGTTGTATATTTTGAATCCTGATTTAAGTGGAGAACTCAAGTTTTTTCTAGAAACACAACACATGTACCAGTATAATATAAAACAAAGTACAACTCTGATCATCCAACAAGTCTTTGTGTTGTAAGATGGGCACATTATAGGGCAGTGCTAATATACAAAAGTTGTATAAGGTCCTTTCATTGAACCTTAGAGAGGGTGGGTGTCACAGAACACCAGACAGAAAGAACAAGTTAAACAAAACAGGTTTATTTCAATCAGAGTCAAGAAGCACAACACAATACAAGATCAAGGCATAAACTCACCAAGACAGGGGTTATGGGGGGAATCCTAGTTCTCTAAGTGCTGGGTGCCGGTTCAATAGGCTAACCCAAGATGTCTTCCACACGACAAAGTTTGGCACGAGCTGTGGCACCGGAACTCTCTCCTATGTCCATCTACAAGCATGGAAGCTGAGTGCTTACCAATCAGAGCACAGATGCTACGTCAGCCAATCACAACATGGATGCTACATCAAGCAATCAGGGGCATGGGAGGTGACACTGCTTTAGGAGAGTGAGAAATTGAAACTGACCACTGGAAACTGCGTCAGTTGGGGCTGGTCCCAATTTCCTATGTATGCTGGCTGGCTGAGTAAAGACCCCACTGAACACACAAAGGAGTAATTCAAAAACATTACATTATATATGCATGGAAGAAACAACTGCTACAGAACACACAGTATCGCACAAGTTGGCCATTTAAGCCACAATAAAATGGAAATACTACAGTATGTTAAAACCTGGGCACCTATCAGGACTAGTAGGGCCAATGGCTGGGCTTAACCTTTAACATGCAGAGAAGAAGGGTGTCCTCTGGCGCATGGATCAGAGAGAAAAAACTAAATAAAAACAATGGTGTAATATTGTTAAAAATTGTGACAGTAAATATTAAGTATACAAAATACACTCACATGCGAGAGAGGCACCTTGTGCATCCAGTTTTATGTGGGGATATTGGACATCTGGAGCCAACATCTTTAAAGGACTCAACTTTCTTTGTGGGCCATTTTCTAAAAAAAATATGTGGTAGAAAATGCCATAGCATAATTGAGTTGTTTTTTTTTAAAGGGGGTGAGGGGTGGGGGGGGTTTGATAAAAGGTGATTACACTCACAAACGCCAGTCTTGAGCTTTATGCATGTAGAATATGAATCTTTTCAGTATAATCAGCATCCTGCATTGTCTTCCTCTTTTTCCTCTGGTTACGTGTGGTGTTGGAGTCTTTGTGAGAACCTGGGGAGAGAAATCTCCTCCACTGTCTTTGCAGGCTCGCGGCTTGGTGAGATCTCTTTGCTCCAATCTCACTTCTACCTCCACGGGAGCTGCACAGGTTGCCCTCACCGCCTTCATTAACTAGTCGGGACGTCATGTGTACTCCGTGAGTTCATATATGTGGAAGCGTCCCAAGGATCAATAGACAAGGTCTGCGCATGCATTCGTGGTTTGTGCTAAGTGCCTACGTGGCCTCTACAGTTCAACCCAATGGGTTTTGCCCTTTGGCTTCCTCAAGAGTAATGATTGGTGTCAGAGTCCTGTGTCCTTAGATTCAGGTGTGGGTGGTAATCCTTTTCTGACTTCTTCAAAAGAGGACATTCTCTCAAACTTTGGAAGTATATAGTTATTGTATGCACATGAATATATATTTGGATATTATATACTCATTGCATTTAAGTCATACATATATTTTATACAATTAAAAAGATGAAACTATAAAATGGAAAAAATAAAGATGTTTTTGCTATTTGCAATTTAATACTTATAAAACGGTGCACTCTTAGAGAGGGTTTAAATATTAGTTGAGTTAGTCCTAGTAAAGGTAGTAAAGAAAGATTTTCAATTTTTTAAGTTGAGACAGGAAGCGGCCATATTGTTCTGCCATCTTTACTGCTTCCGCTTCACAAAATGAGCCAGCGCTAGCAAACAAAAGTTTTATTTGACTCTTTGGAAGAAGTCAGGAAAGGGTTACCACTCGGTACCTGTATTTAAGGACACAGGACTCTAACACCAATCATTACCCTGAGGAAACCAAGTGGTGAAACACATTGGGTTGAACTGTAGAGGCCACTGTAGGACCTTAGCACACACCACTTATGCTTGCGCAGACCTTGTCTCTTGATCGCTTACACGCATCTCTTAAATAGGTAACGTCCGTTAGTTTTCGTTAGTTTAACAGGTATCCTGAAAGCTAATGATATGCCAAAACAACAGCCATTCACCCAACTAGCATCGTTAGGTTAGCCGTATGAACGGGAATTATCGTTGCGCTTAGATGCGTTAAACAATACATTGCAGATGTGCATTTAGAAAAAATATAACATGGGTTCCAATTACGTATTCCACTCATGTTACGCATCTACGTTACCTAACATAACACCCATGATCATATGTCAAATTCAAATAAATACACAGCCATATCATCTAGACAGTTGAACTGTTGACATGGATGAGCAGGCATCCACCATTGCTGCTGGAACTGCTGTTCCTGATTCTGATGCTGCAGGAATCAGAAGTCTCAAGTTCACCAAGGAGGAACAACTGATTAATGGAGTGGTGGGAAACCACTCAAAATTGTTGGGTGCTTTGGGCTCATACACTAGCACTGCTGAAAAGCAGAGGATTTGGGGCATGATATGGACCAGAATAAATGCCCTAGGGAACACAGTCTGCTCTATGGACATGTTAAAAAAAAAAGATGGACTGACAGCAAGAGCGAGCTGGCTGACCATGTGGCCCTTGCCAGGAAGATAGGAAGGGAATCACCTGCTCCACTTCACCTGACGGCTATAGAGCAGTGCCTGAGTGAGGTAATTGCCACCTTCTGGTAATGGGACTTCCTGGACTGATTGACACACGTCTAAATATATTCCAGACTTCTGATGTTTGCCATTGCAAACATGTTAGAAATAGTCATTTTAAAGTACTTAACATAACTTAGTGCCCAAGACATGCTGAACATAAAAATGAGAGGTAACCTTAAATGTAATTGCTCCACTAAAGGGTGATAAACTATAGCATGCCTCAGCTCTCACTCATGTACAGAGTAAAGACCTTCTAAAGTTTAGCAACAGTTTGTGGATCAGGGCCTCTGTTAGTTGTCCTGGTAAAATGTTCTCTAAATAGACATGTTAAAAATGGCTGTTTATGCAAACCTAATCAATCCAAAGCTGCTTATATATACTCATGTTCTCAAGGACTGACCCCAGCTGCAGCTACTGCTGCCCGTGGTGCGCGTCCTGCTGCCCGTGCTGCACCTTCTGCTGTCTGTTTTGCAGCTCACATTGCTCCTGCTACTGCTCCTCTGGCTGCTTCTCCTATGGATACTGCCTACGACTACTGCTGCTGCTGCTCCTGCTCCTCCAACTGCTGCCCTTCCTGCAGCATCCAGATGGCCAACTGCAGCACCCAGATTCGATGTCCTGGCTGAAGGTGCTATCATGGTGCATCAACAGGAGTTGCTGTGAATGCAGAGGGCAGATTTCTGCAGCATAACCTCCCAGATGACAAGACTGGAGCACACATCAAGGTGGCAATTCGGTGTCATCAGCCACTTGATGCAGCAGCACAACAGTGCTAAGAGCAACCGTATAGTACAGATATTAGCAGCACTGAATGGGCTGACATGAGTTGTCCCTCAAGGAATGGAGAGCATACGTGCCCTCCATTATGATCACACTGGCAGCATCAAGTTACTTTCCAAAAAGGATCAGAGGAGAGACTCTTGCAGCCATAAAAATAGAAAACATTACATAGTACAGCAATATTTAAATGAGGGATACAGTGATAGTGTAGGGCTCACAAAGGGCTACTCACAGTAAAGCAGCCCAAACTGAGCAGTCATCCAACTTATGGGGTGGATGGTCCCTGTGATAGATGCAGCAACTGCCCGCAGATAATCTCCAAAGAAAGAAAAGACCATATAGTGTAGATTGTAAAATATAATGACAAGGCAAAATAAAAATGGAGGCTTACACTTAGGTAGGAATAATACAGCGTGGTTGGCAACAGATACCAGGTACACAGGGGTCGCGATCTCTCCGTGTATCTTGTGGATCTCTGCTGCCTCTATCCACTTCCGCACCTCTACCGGGGTTCGCGTCACTTCCGGCGCTTCATGGAACTCCGGCGTTGGTTGGTACGTTACTTCCGGCGCGTCGTGGGACTCCGGTGCTGGCTAGTGATGATGCGGTCTCGATATTTTCCTCAGAGCACTGGCTGACAGGACACTCTACGCGTTTCGTCGTTAACAAACGACTTCATCAGGAGCACACTGGCAGCATGAAGTAACTCCCTGTCCACATCAGGGGTCTCCTAGTTACCCATGGTAAGAGTGAGGCCCGGCAGGCCTTGTACCAGGATGCCTAGTGAGCCTGGCATTGCGGCTCCCAAAATAAGATGAGTTTGTAAACATCTTTAGTGTTGTTTTTGTTATGTAATGTAACCTTCCCTGCCTGGTTCCTAGGGAGTATATAACAAATGTCTCCTAACTTGGCTTGCTAACTGATGATTACCTTGTCAGGGTGCTGGATTTGTGCAGGATGGGCGTTGGTAATACAATTATGGGTGCCAAGAACTTTGTTCATAAAAACAGAATCTTTATTAATCACTGATACAGTCTCTGTTACATCATACACATTACTTCATGTATAGCTTCCTCACTTTTTTCTATACAGCTGCAGCGGCCATTATTCAAACACTTCACGCGTTGTGTACATTGGAATACCGATGTCATGATGCGGGGGGTCTTCCAACCGTACCGCCTTTAGATGCGAGTGCAGCGAGTGCAGAAAATGGCATTTTAGAGTTCTGTTTTTTAAACACCTTAAATTGACACAGTAGCACAGTACAATTCATTCATTTCATTGCACCCAAAGAAACAGAATCCATGAAATTCAAACAAAGCAATCGCGATAAGTGCGGGTGCCTGGGGAGATTGGCGGCATTAATGCTACGTGGAGTACAGCAGAACACACGAAATCGGCGCCATGATTTGTTTGAATAACGGCCGCTGCATCTGTATATGCAGTATGTATTCTCTTCCCTAGCTGCCCCAATCTCGGCACACTAGGAAGGTGCTTTACTAACTCCTATTACCTAAGTGATCCCTCGGCTGTGTAGCTTCAGTAGTGCTCCATCTCCTTTGGACCCCTGTCGAGCCAGATACTACGCTCTCTGTCTGTTAATATACCTGTCTCAGGTACTAAATTGCCATCTAATTGCCATCTACTAATTGCCATCAGATGGCCTTCTGGGTGAGAGTCAGCTATCCCTCTGATAGGGCTGGTCCAACTATGACTCAGCGCTGCGGCTTGGGGAGCCCCTTCTGGGCTCCCTCTGTGAATCATGAGAGAATTGTGGAGCTATTACTGGGAACGCTATATCAACAGGGCACTGCCCCTAACTAGAAAACAATAAAGAAAATCCTTTTCATATACTAGACATACAAAACACAAAACCCCAGTAAGCTCTTTTTGGGAACCCCTGAGCCCCCACAAAATATATATATGTATTTAAGTGTCAAAATGGAGTGCTATTGACCGTGGCATATGTATACAACAGACGACAGAGAAGCCCAATGCTACATCCAATATGACAGAAATACACAGTAAAATACTTATATAGTCTCTTGAAAAAGGGTCATTTAGTTTAATCCTTTGGCCAAAGCATTGTAAGCTTGCGAGCCATGACAAGGCAGACACCTGTTCGCAAGTCCTAACACTACCAGATAAAATACTAATATACCTCTATTAGGATTATCATTCTCATTTACCTCTATTAGGAGGGAGAAAGACCACATTGGATCTATATCCAGCAGAATGAAAGGACCTACGAACTTGGGGTGGGGAGGGGCGGGCTTAAAACCTGGGAAAGAGGCATCTGTGGTATTGTGGCTTTCTTAAGTGCAGTGTAGATTTCCTTCCTGGATGTGTATCCCTTTAATTCTGGTCTCTGCTGCATGTGATTCTTTGCTTTGTAGCTCAGGCTGTTTGCAGGAACTATATGCAGGAAAATAAACAGAACATTTTTCACAGGCAGTGCAGTTTTGCTGCTTGGATGTGTTTCTTTGGTTTTGTTTGCAGGAACTATGTAGGCAAAAGCACAAAAATTTTCACAGGCAGTCTCCGGGGCCCCTTTGAACTTCAAGGGCCACCTCTCATCCCAACTTCTGACACCATATGTAAGAGGACATGTGCAGAGGTACGCAATGGAGACTGTTTTAAGGTGAAATTAAAATAAGGCTTTATTGCGCCTGTTCCTTTAAACACAGCAAACATGTGAAAATCCACAAACAAAATCTGCTCCACTTTGGAGTATATTTACACTTGCAGTCCAGCCCTCTTAATTGCGTGTTTAGCCCAGCGATTCACCAGACCAAATCATAGAGACATCATTATATATATAGAGAGAGATATAGATAAGTCTTATATGAAAAGTCTTATCTGTCTCTTGTAGTTGTAGGGGGAGGCTTCTCTGTTCTCCTGGTGTCCCTTGTGTGATAAGGCAATGTCAGGATCCAGGTTTAGAATCTTGTCCCCTTTTGTCTTGTTGTCAGCTTGCAGCTCAAGACATTTGTTCGTGTGCAGTGTTTCCTTGGTCAGCCCCACGTCCCGTGTGAGACTAAGGAATTCCCTGGTCTTTCTGCTTCCTGGGTCAGCTCAACTCAGTGTAAGCTCAGGAAGAATCTCTTTCCTGTCTCAGGTGGAACCTTTTCTCTCGCAAACCTCCAATCAGCCAGGTGCTGGTCAATTAACCAGCACACTGCTGGATTAGAGACAAGTTTTCTGAACAGGGATAAGTTCCCTGTTACAGACATGTTCTCCACCAGCAAAGTGGAAGTCGTGTGTAGCCAAAACACCCAGCACACTATCCGGCTAAGTGCTACCACGCCCTTCTGGGAGCATTCCCATCGCATCGCTCCCAGAGATGTGGAGGACATGAGAAAGAAATAGAGATTGCGGGCATTGTGACAGAATCCCTTAGTCCCTAGGCATCGCCGATCGTGGTGGCTCACACATGAGCTGAACTAGGAAACAGATAGAGCAGAGGTTCCTGAGTTTCACAGGTGAGACTGACCGAGGGAACACAGAGATGTCTGGAGCTTTCAAGATACAACCCAGCTGACAAATAAGACTTCAAAACCTGGATGCTGATATATCTGGAGAAAAGGCAGCAACCCAGCAAACAGATAAGACTTTTCTTATTGGACTGTTAGCTATATCTGTATATATGAATATATCTATATGACTTGGGCTGATGAATAGCTTGGGTAGCCACCCAGTTAAATAGGGCTGGAATATAAGAACACATACGCCAAAGTGGAGCATGTTTTGTTTGGCTCACTATTTTTCATATGTCTTGCTGTGTTTAAAGTGACAGGCACAATAAACCTTTATTTTAATTTCACCTTAAAACAGTCTCCATTGCGTACCTCTGCACATGTCCTCTTACAGTGTGACATAGAAAATCTAGTCCAAGGTATCAAATGGACGCCCTGATTATATCTAACATCAATATATGTCCACGAGACTAAAGAAAGATGAGGAAGGAAGAAGAAAAAACATGTAACATGGAAGGAGAAGAATATAAAAAGGAGAAAAAGGACCTCTCCATATAGCTCATTAAATCATAAATACCCAAATAAATACATTATCCAAAACCATTGATCAAGATGTGGATACACTGAACCCAATATCTTGATCTGTGAAACAGAAGTGTAGATCTATAGAATAGAAATCCAATGTTGATGGAGGTTTTAAAATTAGTAAGTACAAACCTATATGACACGAATGAAAGTGACCAATTAAATGACCCTATCATAATACAGTCATGGAAACAAAGTTGATACAATGTTGAAACAATACGGAAGCAGTGTGAGAACAGCATTGGAACGAAACTGGAACAAAATTGATGAATGCCCCACGTATCGTCTAGAAAAGTGGTTATTGAAGTCTGGTCTATAAAAAACTTTTTCTATAAAAATAAATGAAACACATATCTGTAGAAAATGGCAACAAGCAACATGTATAACTGTCAATAAATTCTACAGAAGTGGAATTCTACACAACATAAATTCTACCAATATAAATGAGAATTCTACATAAAATGAGTAAGTTCCCAATCCAGATTTATACTATTGGGATGTAAGGAATGTAGACTGAATATCCAGAACATTTCTCGCCTGTTGAGCACGTTCAGCTGATCGCCCCCTCGAATATGGTCCGAACATGCTCAACACCCGAAAATGTAAAGTACTGGATACCCCCGCTCGGACACTAAACAAAATGCCTTGAAACTGGGTGCAGAAGATCTCCCTTTTTAATGGCCCGGATGTGTTCCATAATCCTTTTTTTGATAGGTCTTATCGTCCGTCCCACGTAGATCTTATGACATCCACATCTAAGCATATACACCACGTGACTGGTGTTGCAATTGATAAAGGTCTGGACTTTTCTGCATATTCTTGGTTTACTACAAGAAACAGTTTTCACAGGGTGTGCATACTTACACATGATACAGTATTCACATTTATGGAATCCCTTGGGGATATTCCCAATCCCAGCACAGATATCTTGTGAATTAAATAAACTAGGGGATAATACACTCCCTAACGATTTGGCCCTTTTGAACACAACTTTGGGACCCCTATCTACAGATCCCTATCCAATTTTAGAGTGTTTGCCATGTTGTTTTCTAGCCAGTGTGGTGCTCTGACACTAATAGCGTCACCTACAAGGGACTGCGGCAGTGTTTGATGGGACACCGGAGGAGAGCGCCGCTTACACAGAGGTTCCGGTGCAGCAGAGAAATTGTTGACGCACAGTCACACGCCAATTCATTCCAAGAGTGCGGGGAGCAGCAGTGCTACATGCGGCAGCATCACGCTTGTGCTCTCCTCACAAGCGCAGGGAAGAAAGGGAAGGACCTGTTAGCGAGGTGGGGAGGCCGCAGGGGATACGAAGGGAGTAAGTTGCCGCGCAGCTGGGGATCGGCGCACGTAGTCACGTGACCGCGCCGCGCGCATGAGAATGCGCGACGCGTCCGGAGGTGCGGAGCCAAGCTCAGAGACACGACTGATCCAGCTGCAAGTGCGCGCATGCTCTGACAGCAGAGCGGGAGTGCGCGCGTTCTCAGGTACCAACGCGGGGGTTGTGGGAAGCCAACGCTTCAGCACGGGAGTCTGGAAACGGAAACCAGGAACATGGGCATGGCATGGAGTCCAGAGCACAAGGTAACATCCAGAGAAGGATTGCTTCTTGGAAAACGTCCAGACTTCTTAAAGGCATAGTGACAGAAACAGCAAGGTGCAGCGAAACTAAACATAACATAAGGGTTCTTAGTCTAATCCATTGGCCAAGGAATTTTAAGCCTGCTACCACGTCAAGGTGAACCCTACTAAGCAGGTATGGTGCTAAATGGGTATCAATGGCGCTAAACACATGGACATGAAAATAAATAAATAAATTAAATATACAACCAGTTGTGATGAAGAGAAGATCTCAGCCGGCGTAAATCAAACATGAAAAAAGAAAAAAGAAAAAGAAATACATAGTGTAATACTGTAAAGACTTAACCAAACAAATAGACAAACAAACAAACAATTGCAATGTTGCTGAACCACACACTAGACTAAAAGAGATGCATTTAATATTATAAAAAACATACAGTACAATTAAGCACAAATAAACAAATGAAGGTCCCAATCGATATCAGCCGAATTGCCCGCTTACCGAAGCCAAGAGAAATAACCGCAGTGGATATATCAGAGAGTATCCCCTCTCACATTGGCTGGCACAGCTCCTGGATGAATTGCAGGTAGGCGCCGCGTGTAGATGTCAGTAATGGCAACCGCGTTCTTCCACGCTGTGGCAGGGGATGGAAATCACTGTTTGTTGGTGAAACAGTGCGGGCATGCGCAGAGGCGCCCGACACAGTGTAGCTGGTGCCTCCAAATCCCCTGCTCCTCGCGGTCGCGTATGCTCCAAAGGCGGCAAATTCAAAAGATGCTTTGTATCTCAAAGCCACACGGCAGGGCTGGCAGTGGGTATCGGCAGCTGATGGCAACGTAGGGGTAACGGGGACCACCCAACGCGTTTCGGAAGCTGCTGCCTCCTTCCTCAGGGGTAAACTTCCCTGAGGAAGGAGGCAGCAGCTTCCGAAACGCGTTGGGTGGTCCCCGTTACCCCTACGTTGCCATCAGCTGCCGATACCCACTGCCAGCCCTGCCGTGTGGCTTTGAGATACAAAGCATCTTTTGAATTTGCCGCCTTTGGAGCATACGCGACCGCGAGGAGCAGGGGATTTGGAGGCACCAGCTACACTGTGTCGGGCGCCTCTGCGCATGCCCGCACTGTTTCACCAACAAACAGTGATTTCCAGCCCCTGCCACAGCGTGGAAGAACGCGGTTGCCATTACTGACATCTACACGCGGCACCTACCTGCAATTCATCCAGGAGCTGTGCCAGCCAATGTGAGAGGGGATACTCTCTGATATATCCACTGCGGTTATTTCTCTTGGCTTCGGTAAGCGGGCAATTCGGCTGATATCGATTGGGACCTTCATTTGTTTATTTGTGCTTAATTGTACTGTATGTTTTTTATAATATTAAATGCATCTCTTTTAGTCTAGTGTGTGGTTAAGCAACATTGCAATTGTTTGTTTGTTTGTTTGTTTGTCTATTTGTTTGGTTAAGTCTTTACAGTATTACACTATGTATTTCTTTTTCTTTTTTCTTTTTTCATGTTTGATTTACGCCGGCTGAGATCTTCTCTTCATCACAACTGGTTGTATATTTAATTTATTTATTTATTTTCATGTCCATGTGTTTAGCGCCATTGATACCCATTTAGCACCATTACTATTGTCTGACCAGGGGTCAGAGGTGTATCTAGGCTGCTACACTTTTTATACTCATTTTGAGAGCATTTGCTTTGACCAATATTATTGTTAGCGCTACCTATTGTTTTTATTCTACTAAGCAGGTACCTACACTACACGACGGTAAACTAACCTCAGTAGTATAAGAGTGACTGCCCCAGTCTTCCGGAATCCACAGGAGATAAGTAAAGATCCCAAGGAGGTCCAGGCAGGAGCAGCATACAATGGTAGGACTTGCAGGAACCCAGACAGGTAGACACTGAGTGCTATTTAAATCAAGCAGCAGCTGTAAGCAATGAGAAAGTCAGAGAGAGGCTTACTTCCTGTCAGGAGGAGGAGGGCAGGATTTGCCAGGAAGCAAGATGGTGTTGTTTGCTTCGGAATCCTTAAACACACAGGATCTTGACTCGCAGCTAGAGGGCGGCGATCAGAAGTAAACAGGTAAGGAAGGAACACGCCGCAGGGGGCATGTTCCGCACATCGTTACAGTACCCCCCTCTTAAGGATCGAACCCAGAGCGATCCAACAGACTAAGGGGCAGCGATGCATAGGAGATAAACTCGCAGTTAGAAGGCAGTGCCCGCCACACAGAGAATCAACAGGTAATCTTGACTCGCAGCTAGAGGGCGGCGCATGCTATACAGGAAGACATCAGGGAAACAAGGCATGGGTAGAGAATACGCCACAAGGGAGCGTGAAACTTAACCCACAGCTGGAGGGCGGCGCACGCCGTCACGTGTACGCGCCACGCGTGAGAGAATGCGTGACGCGACCGGGGGTGTCCGGCTCCGAGGTACAAGTAGGGAACCGCGGTTGTGTGCATACTCTAAGCAGAGCGGGAACTGAGATGCGGCAAGTAAGGAGGGAGCACGCTGCAGGGGGCTTATATATTTGTTGTGGTTATTTTGGGGGTTCAATAGGAGCTTGTTAGGTGTCCAGTATGTTTTACAATTCTTGTTCAGCTAGTCTTGGCTGTTTGGAGGGTGGCAACCTCCTACCTAATTGAAGCTCACACCCTCCCACATTTAAATGGTTAAGGGCTCACTCCATAGCATCTTCCACTCAGGGGAACTGGCTTGCTTGCAGTATGGTTGTGACAACTCTAATACAGAGTGCTTTTCCTGGTAATGTACAGGTTAATAAAAGCTTCAATCAGACTTAGAACTTTGCAACTAATATTGACAGATTTACTATAAATCATTCTTCCTGATATTACACAGGTTATTAAGAATTTATATTAGCGTTAGGGACCCCTGAAATGTGGTCTGCCGTGCCGTTGGCTCAGGGGCTTACAACAATTTTGGCCAAAAATGTCAAACTAAAAGACCATTTTTCTTAATAGATATTTATACATATATATTTAGGCACTGTACCGTGTATGAGTTTCACTGGATGTTCTAAAACTGAGCTCTGTCTGTGTTTTATGTTCTGTCTCTGGTTTTAAATATATATTGCCATGCTCAGTAGCACTCCTCTGTGACACTCATATGCTTATATATATGTTGTGGTTATTTTGGGGGTTCAATAGGAGCTTGTTAGGTGTCCAGTATGTTTTACAATTCTTGTTCAGCTAGTCTTGGCTGTTTGGAGGGTGGCAACCTCCTACCTAATTGAAGCTCACCCCCTCCCACATTTAAATGGTTAAGGGCTCACTCCATAGCATCTTCCACTCAGGGGAACTGGCTTGCTTGCAGTATGGTTGTGACAACTCTAATACAGAGTGCTTTTCCTGGTAATGTACAGGTTAATAAAAGCTTCAATCAGACTTAGAACTTTGCAACTAATATTGACAGATTTACTATAAATCATTCTTCCTGATATTACACAGGTTATTAAGAATTTATATTAGCATTAGGGACCCCTGAAATGTGGTCTGCCGTGCCATTGGCTATGGGGCTTACAACAATTTTGGCCAAAAATTTCAAACTAAAAGACCATTTTACTTAATAGATATTTATACATATATATTTAGGCACTGTACCGTGTATGAGTTTCACTGGATGTTCTAAAACTGAGCTCTGTCTGTGTTTTATGTTCTGTCTCTGGTTTTAAACATATAGAAACTAGCTAAGGGCCCGCGAGAATGTTGCCTGCGAAACCCCGCCTACTATGCCCACAGTTTTCTGAAAAGACGCAGAAGCAAGAAAATGTAATGAGCTAAGCAATTGAACAAGGCCAGGTACTGCATGACTCCTGTCTGTTGATGGCTCTAAATTTTCTCTCAGCTCTTCATAGAGTTCAAAGATAGCCACTGAGCTCAATCAATACCGGCTGATGACCTCAGCCTCTGTTAAACCCTCTAGGGAGCATCTTTCCCTTAAATGTCAGACATGCAATTCCCGGGCTACATTGAAATCCAACTCCCTCTCTCTCCTCTCCCTTGCTCTCCTCGCTCTCCTCTCCTCGCTCTCCTCTCCTCGCTCTCCTCAATAGTAATAGAGTGTCCCTCCTTCTCACAAAAAACGCTGCCAAACTCAATTTTGCAATGACATCCATTTCGCTCGGAAGGTATGTGTTTCCTTGGTATCCTTTAATAGGCAGCCTAATAAGCCACATGATTGTAAATGAGTAGTATAATATGTAGTATTACATATTATTTACAACATTTGTATTTGAGTAATCCAAGCAGACATTATAGTTTCATTCAGATGTGTTAAACACATAATAGAAACTGAGGTTATCCGAAAATAAAGACCATTCATTAATCCACTGTCAAAGCGATGATGCAGCACAATATACATTTGTTGTTAAAAATCACACAATCACTGGGACTTCCGGTGACGTCAACCAGAATGGTCGGATAGAGTGGAAGCTTCTGGGACCCTCACAGTCTAAAATGCTCAGAAGCTAATTTCCCCTGCAGTTTATTCACTTTGCACAAACGGATCACGTAGCTAAACCTCCCGGCATGTCCAACAACGATGAAAAAGCTGCCAATTCAGGGTGTCTCACGGTACTTCTCGCTGCCGCAGCGCGGCTCGGGCACAGTCACTGGAGAGCAATTGTATTAAATTGCCGATAGCTGCCACAAGAAGAATTGGTTGGAGCACGTCCCCTATGGGGATTTTAGACGTTTGAAACGTAACTGCACTAAACAGGAAGATTATGATAAGCAGATCACGTCTATGAAAGATAGGTTCCTTGAGAAAAATTATAAAGCAGAAACTATTGAAACAGCAATTAAGAAAGTAGGTGAACTCAAAAGATCAGCTATGCTGGTATATAAAAGAAAGAAAAAAGATTACCCGATGGGGAAAGATTTCATTCCAATTATAATGACATACAGCACCCAATCAAACCAAATTAGGGGAATTTTAAGGAAACACTGGCATATTTTAAAACAAGACCAGTGGCTAAAGGAAATTGTAGGGGAGAAGCCAGATGTAGTTTTTTCTAAGGCACCAAATTTAAAACAAAAATTGGTGCCGAGCTATCTCCCCATACAACAAAAACCATGCTGGTTGGATAAACTTTCTAAAGGCTTTGCAAAATGCCTCAACTGTAAAGCCTGCAGAAATAATACACAGCTAGACACAAAAATAGTTTCATTTAAATGGTCTGTTTCATTAATTGACTACCCCATAAAATCACATGTTACGTGCAATAGTAAAGGGATAATCTATGTTCTGCAGTGTGGATGCAATCTCCAATATGTAGGGAGAACCACCCGGAAATTAAAAACACATATAGGCGAACACATTAGGAATATAACTAATAGTAATACACACAGTGTATCTAATCACTACAATAACAAACACAATAAGGACCCAGCATGTTTAAAATGTTGGGGCATCGCGCAAGTAAAGGTAGATTGGAGGGGGGGTGATTTTATTAAAAAAATATCTAAAAGAGAATCTTTCTGGATTTTCACCCTTCAAACCCTAGCACCTAAGGAGTTAAATCTAGAGATGGAAATAACTGCTTTTATTTGAAGTAAATCCTTTTAAACTGTATTGTATGAATATATCATGCGTAAAAGAAGGCTTTTATCACCACTGACACAAAACAGACAAACACAGCTAAATATGTAAATTCTAATTGTGTATATAATTTATTATTTTAAGATAAACTTCGTTTTAGTTAGAATACAGTGAAAAATGATAGACATCAAAATCAATGTATAATAGGATTCATAGAATTAACTTCAATGGGGAATTTTAAATCAATTATGTAATTACAAGTGTATAATATATATTGTTGTTACCCCATGTGGATTACTCACTGAAGAAGCTAAGGGTGAAACGCGTCTGACAAACTTTGGGCACTACAGGCCACCGCACTGAGAAGTTGTAGCTTCATCCAGCTTGGAGGCAGCACTGCGACTGACGCGCATGCCCATACGCGAGAAGTGAGAGCGGGAGCTACGGCAAAGAGGACAGTGAAGGGAGGAACTGGTCTGTGCACAAGTACCGGAAGAGCCCCCATCGCTGACACATCAGGGGGGTTGTGGTAGAGACCGGGGACCCGGTCTGTGGTTGTGACCCAAGGACTCTTCTATGAGTTGATGTGGTATTTTCCATGGACGACGCTGAGACATCCAGGTAATGGGTAGGTTTCCTTGGATGGTATATACCTGCAGCTGGGACTGGGGTTGGGAGGGGATGGTTGTTCTCTGGATAACTCCCAGAAATGGAGCCCCACTTTCAGCAGAATATCCAGGTTTGATCGATGCATTCCATTTACTGTTTTGTTAAGAAATATTGAGCAGGCTGTTTTCGACCTCGGGTAGTCGGAAGGGAGCCGAGCTTCGGAAGGCCAAGAACCCCATTAGTGGGATGTTAGCGTTAGAATAGTTAAATATGTTATGCTACTGTTATCATTTGAACTATTTGTATGTTTTTAATACGAGTGTGATCTGTGGCGGAGATGGGCTGCATGCGATCTCTGTTTGCTCCCTGGGTGCATTGACCCAGCCCCTGACCTATAGGTGATTTTGATGTCCCCCCCAACCCCGTTATTCACTTATTATACTACTGAGCGGGTCATCCTGATCCTTGGTTCTCGGATGAGAACCAGACACTAGGCGGCCAAGTCAATAGCCCCAGTTTCCTTATTTAGATGTGCCATAAAAATGTTTTGATGTACACTGGCGACACACTTTATTCGAGCTTGGCTAGTCCCACGAATTCGGGTATACCCGGGTGTATTGAGGTTTGTGACTGTTTTCTGCCCGAGTGCATTGGGTTATTTTTCCAGGCAGGGATTGAAGCATTTTATTCCCGCTGGCTGCAATACTGCACAGTATATATATATATACTGCATTACAATTTATGAATTTATGCCATCTGGTAGACACGCGAAGCATTGCAGCCTATTAAATCCTAATCATTATCATTTAACAGATCAGCCGCCCGTCAGCCAGGCATGAACCCAGGCTGGGAAGGCAAATGCAACGGGGCTTGTCAGAGGTGAGGAGTGGCGCATTCCAGGTATCTGCCAGGTACATACCGGGTATTTGCTCGAATAAAGTGTGTCGGTGCAGTAGTCTGAAAAGGTTTGAACTGTTTAAGATTCTCCCATTAGATGAAAGGTTAATCTTTTACCTCATGCCCATCTTCCCCCCCCCCTACATGCTCTTTCCCCATCTATATTGTAGTCAATTGTGGTAAATATGTTTCGAATAAGTTAAGTGTCTTTGAAGTGTTTGAAATGTTTGGATTTTGTCTTGAACCTTCTAGACTGAGGTTATAGCTCATAGAAATTTTTATGAGATGGCTGGTCTATCAATAATAAAAAACAATGCCTCCTCTGAACTGAAGTTGTTGACATACAAATTATCTTCCTGGTTATTCCCTCTTTCCCCTTTCTTCCCTTACCTCCCTCCCTTCCTCTCTACCTCCCTTCCTCCCTCCCTCCCTACCTCCTTCCCTTCCTCCCTCCCTACTTCTCTTCCCCCCTCCCCCCTCCCGCCTCCTCCTCCTCTCCTTCCCCTCCTTCCCCTCTCCTCCTTTCCTTCCCCCCTACCTCAATCCCCCCATCCCTCCTTCCTCTCTACCCCTGCCCCTCCATCCCCCCGCACCTACCTCTCCTTTCCCCTGTCCCTTTCCCCATCCCTCCCTCTCCTTTCCCCCCAATCCTGCTCCTCCCTCCCTTCCTCTATCCCTCCCCCTGCCCTTCTTAAAAGATCTGGTGGTGATATAATATTCCTCCAGGAGACACATTGCGGTGCTCACGATCCCCCTAATACGTTTAGGAGTGTTTTTCCATTGGAATTGTATTCCTCATTCAGCTGTAAGAAATGAGGGGTGGCAATTCTAATTCGGCAGGGGATTCCCTTCAATGCAGAAAAAATAGTCACTGACCCAGAGGTTGATTTCTTGTAATTTTTGGTTGGTTCACTTTTCGGCTCAGCAATTGCTCTAAAAAATCTGTATTCGCCAAATGAGAGCCAGATGGAATTTCTGAAATCAGTTCTAGAAATAATTGAACCCAATTTTTTTGTCCTCTATGATTGTAGGGGGAGACCCGAATATGGTGTCTAATCCCGAAATAGATAGATCTTCTACCCCAGGTCAGATACATACAGCTCATGTTAAAAAAAAAACAGGAAAAATTCAGGGTTATAATAAAGGACTTCTCGCTGATGTATGTATGGAGGGTACAACATCAGGGCCAGAGGCACTACACGTTCTATTTCTCTCCTCACCAAACTTACTCACGAATAGACTATTTTTTAGTAACAAAAAATATTCTGCAGACCTCTTTAAAATCGGATATTGGACCTATCACCTGGTCAGATCATGTACCTATTGACCTGACCCATACTTTACCATTTGTAAAAACTAATTCCTTTCACTGGAGATTAAATGATTCACTTTTAAATCATCCGGAAATAGAGAACAAAACTAAACAGGCGCTAAAAGAAAATTTCAATCTCAATAAAGGCTCAGTCTCATCTCCGGCGATGCTCTGGGAAGTCCATAAGGCTACGATTAGGGGTAATTTTTATCTTCAAAGCATCCTACAGGAAAATGGCCAAATGAAAAATATATAAAGAAGATAAACAAGCAATACAAGAAGATCTGGACCTTGCACTACAACAACTCTGCAACTGTGAGAACTTGGCTTTCTAAATGCACTGATTATTTGTACTCTTCCTATCCTCAATACATGGGAAGTCTCCCCTCCTGCCTCTCACTATGCTCTCCTTACTGCTTTTTCTGTTTACTGGTTCCTCACATCTTTGTAAACATTTCTGTTCTCTTCAACTTCCCCACTCCCCTCCTATCCCTATTTCTTCATCTATCCTCCCCTCCACCTATGCCTAAGTCCATACACTGCACTATTACCTATACACCTCTCTCCCAACAACTTCTTTACCCCTCAATAATAGACACCCCCAGAAATCCTCTATTCACACCCTCTATCTACTCTTTCCTGCTGCCGGGGATATCTCTCCGAATACTGGTCACAGCCATATACAGACCTGCTCTCATCCTTGCCTCCCTTCCACATCTTCCCTTTGTAACGGTGTTAAAGTCTGATTGATCTAATACTGACTAACCTTAAAACTTACCTCACAAAACACACATCCCAATAGCCTGCACTCATGGCCATGGCCCCACAGTCACTGAGGCAAAGCACTACCAGCCACTGCACTTATGCCCTCACCTGCTGTCTCTGTAAGTCTCCCCACTTACATTGTAAGCTCTTGGGGGCAGGGATTTCCTTTCCTATTGTCTGACTTTGCTGCACTTATTGTATTATTATAATTCCCTTTACTGTATTCTTTGTGAAGCACTGAGTACACTTTTGGCACTATATAAATAAAGATATACATACATACATACATACATAATGAACTAACAGATAACGTTTAGAATCTGGAACAACTACATACCATAAAGTAAACCCGTCAAAAAAAATATACAAAGCTATGGGTGCTGCCAGATCAGAGTTGAAACAGATACAGCTAGAAGATGTTGAGAAGGCCCTGAAATGCACTAATCAACGATATTACGGCAAGGGTAACAAAGCGAATAAACTTTTAGCCAATAAACTAAGGGGGTGTGGGTGAGGTCACAAATAACGGTGATTAAGGATAAAAATGGAAATATTATTTATAATGACAGGAGAA
The DNA here is from genome assembly GCF_040206685.1 of Ascaphus truei. Taxonomy (NCBI): domain Eukaryota; kingdom Metazoa; phylum Chordata; class Amphibia; order Anura; family Ascaphidae; genus Ascaphus; species Ascaphus truei. The sequence goes on along the minus strand of NC_134485.1, from coordinate 189,969,460 downwards.
TTGCACAAGAATTCACCAAATTTTACACAAAATTATATCATTTAAATTCCCATAAGGGAGCATCTCAATTTTCAAATTCAGAGGCAATTATGAGTTATCTAGATAACTGTAATCTACCCCAGTTGTCCGAAGAAGAAACCAAGACACTAAATTGTAAGATTCAGTGATACGGACCGGGAGAGTCTGAAAATAATATTGTAATCTAGGGAGTATGTTCATTTTAACTGATAATTTTCTCTCTATCCATGACAACTGGTATTCTTCCCACTTCGCCAGATCCTTTTTGATCTTATCAAACAGGGGTGGGTAGTTGGTCTGATATAGAGAATGGTAGTGCCTGGTCACATTTACTCCCAGATATTTAATGTGTGAGGAACTCCATCAATAATTAAAGTTCAATTTTAGTCATTTAATCTCCAGGTCTGGGAGATTCAAATTTAAAGCTTCTGATTTATCATTATTAATTTTATATCCTGAAATTTTCCCAAAATCTAATAATGCTTTTTAAAGATTGGGTAGAAAGATCTGGGGGTTGGCCAAGATCAGAAAAATATCATCAGCGAATAATGAAATGTTATAGTTATTTTTCCAATTACTATACCTTGTACATTAATATTTGTTCTAATATTGGCAGCTAGTAGTTCAATCGTTAGGACAAAAAGAAGAGGGGACAATGGGCAACCCTGTCTCGTACCGTTTTTGATTTTAATCAGATCTGAGGTATTCCCTGGTAGTTTAACTGGAGCTGTTGGATTTTGATAAAGTACTCGGACTCCTTCTAAGAAAGAATCTTTAAATGCAAATTTCTGTAATGTTTTATCTCGGAATACCCAATCTTTTCTATCAAATTTCTATTAAGTTTGTTGTGCCAACCAGGTGACTTTCTAAATGTATATAAGTAAACTCCTAACAGCCATTGCTGCTAGCAGCCATGCTTTTAAGCAGATATGCTTTTAAGTATATATGTTTCAAGTATTTATGAAGTTTAAAAAGGAAGTTCAAAAAGAAGTGGAAAAGTGGACATCACCTACTGCTTCTGATTCCTGCTTTTGATCTACGTTGGAAAGAGGATATCATCTATCTAAGACTGCACATCTCAACACTTAACTATTGCTGTGATGCCGCCTTTATTTTTTATATTTGCTGCAACCGCACTTATTCTCAAATTATGCACTTCCTTCCACCAGTCTCCTTATGTCTCTAACTCTATTCATATATCTCCATCTCTCCTTTCTTCCCCACTTCTCAGTTCACGTGAACTCCTTTCTTACCTGCGTCCTCTGTCACCACACAGCTATACCTCCTGCACTAAAACACACCCCTACAAATCATCCTCACACATCCTCTTTCTATCCATGCTTCTCCTCCTTGCTTCTGGGGATATCTCTCCCAATCCTGGTCCCTGCCTTATTTCTACTTGCTCTCGTCCTCGCCTCCCACATACAACTTCTACTCCTTCTGGTGTTAACCCCTCCAACCTCATACCCATCCCCTGCCACCCTCCCTCCTCTCTCCCTTTCTCCTGTGCCCTTTGGAATGCTCGCTCCCTCTCTAACAAGTTCCTCTCTGTGCATGACTTCTTTCTCTCTCACTCCCTGCTTCTCTTTGCTATAACTGAGACCTGGCTCACTCAGTCTGACTCTGCTCTGGAAGCTGCCCTCTCTTATGGTGGCCTTTCCTTCTCCCACACTCCGCGCCTTGATGGCAGGGGTGGAGGTGTGGGGCTCCTGCTCTCCTCTCTCTGCCGTTACCGAAACCTTCCTATTCCTCCCTCTCTTGCTTTTCCCTCCTTTGAGGCTCACACTGTCCAGATTTTCTCTCCTCTCCCTGTTCATGTGGCGGTCATCTATCGCCCACCTACCTCTACTCATCCCCCTTCTGCCTTTCTCTCTCACTTTGAATCCTGGCTCTCTTTCTTCCTCTCCTCAGACTCCCCTGTTCTTCTCCTTGGGGACTTCAATTGCCACATTGATGACCCCTCTCTCCCTTGGGCTTCCCGCTTTCTTTCTCTAACCTCTTCTTTTGGCCTTCAACAGTGGACTGCAGCCAGCACCCACAAGGATGGCCACTACTTAGACCTGGTTTTCACTAAAAATTTATCTCTCTCTGATTTCTCCATTTCCCCTTTTCCTCTCTCTGACCATCACCTCATCTCATTCTCTCTATCTCGCTTCTCAACTTCTCCACCTCCATCTACACCCCGGTTCTGCAGAAACCTGCGCTCTATTCACTTACCTGACTTTGAGTCCACGTTACACTCCTCCCTCTCCTCTCTCAGATCTGCTACAGACCCTGACAAACTGGTCAGGAACTACAACTCTGCCTTGTCCTCCTCTCTTGATCTACATGCCCCGCTTTCTCTCTGCCGCACTCGCCCTTTTAACCCTAGACCCTGGTTAAATTCCCACACGCGCATGCTGCGTTCCTCCACTCGTTCCTCTGAACGCCTCTGGAGGAAATCTCATACTCTCGCAGACTTCCTTCACTACAAATTTATGCTATCCTGTTTCAACTCTGCCCTCTCGCAAGCTAAACAAGCCTACTTTTCTTCACTAATCAACATGCACAAGTCTAACCCACGCCGACTGTTCTCTGTCTTTGATACTCTACTCAAACCACCCTCCGCTGCCTCTCCTTCCTCCATCTCAGCTCAGGACTTTGCTGACTATTTTAAGGAAAAGGTGGAATCCATACGTCAGAACATCCCCTCTGTTTCTTCCTCCCATCCTACACCTCTTCCTAACTCTCCTCCTGCCTTCCTTGACTCTTTTTCCACTGTCTCAGAGGAGGATGTGTCGCTGTTGATCGCCTCTTCTCCCTCTACCACTTGCCCTCTTGACCCCATTCCCTCCCATCTCCTAAAACCTCTTGCTCCTACTATAATCCCTACGCTCACGCACATTTTTAACTCCTCCCTCTGCTCTGGAACCTTTCCATCCTCCTTCAAACATGCAACAGTCATACCATTACTCAAAAACAGCAAGCTTGACCCTACCTGTCTTTCTAACTATCGGCCTGTCTCCCTCCTGCCTTTTGCCTCTAAACTCCTTGAACGTCTTGTATTCGCTCGCTTGCTCCATTTTCTCAACACCTATTCTCTCCTAGACCCTCTACAATCTGGCTTCCGTACTGCTCACTCCACGGAAACAGCCCTCACTAAAATAACTGACGACCTCCATGCTGCCAAAGACAGAGGTCATTACACTCTGCTCATATTACTCGACCTCTCTGCAGCATTTGACACCGTGGACCACCCTCTTCTCCTTCACATTCTCCATACTCTTGGCATTCGGAACAAAGCTCTATCCTGGATCTCATCCTACCTCTCCCATCGTACTTTCAGTGTCTCTTCTGCTAATACCTCCTCCTCCTCTATTGATCTCTCTGTGGGGGTACCCCAGGGCTCTGTCCTGGGACCTCTTCTCTTTTCTCTGTATACACTCTCTCTAGGTGACCTAATAACATCTTTTGGGTTTAATTATCACCTCTATGCTGACGACACACAAATATATTTCTCAACACCCGACCTTACACCTACTGTACAAACCAAAGTTTCTGAATGTCTCTCTGCTATATCATCCTGGATGGCCCTCCGCCGCCTTAAACTCAACATGGCTAAAACAGAGCTCCTCATACTTCCTCCCAAACCTGGCCCTACTACCTCCTTCCACATTACTGTTGGAACTACGATCATTCACCCAGTAGCCCAAGCACGCTGCCTTGGGGTCACACTCGACTCCTCTCTCACATTTGCCCCTCACATTCAAAACATTTCTAAAACCTGTCGCTTTTTCCTCCGCAATATAACAAAGATACGCCCTTTCCTCTGTTGCTCGACTGCTAAAACTCTGACTCAGGCCCTCATTCTCTCCCGTCTTGATTACTGTAACCTCCTGCTGTCCGGCCTTCCTGCCTCTCACCTGTCTCCCCTACAATCTATCCTTAACGCTGCTGCCAGAATCACTCTACTCTTTCCTAGATCTGTCTCAGCATCTCCCCTCATGAAATCCCTCTCCTGGCTTCCGATCAAATCCCGCATCTCACACTCCATTCTTCTCCTCACTTTTAAAGCTTTACACTCTTCTGCTCCTCCTTACATCTCAGCCCTAATTTCTCGTTATGCACCATCCAGACTCTTGCGTTCTTCTCAAGGATGTCTTCTTTCTACCCCCTTTGTATCTAAAGCCCTCTCCCGCCTTAAACCTTTTTCATTGACTGCCCCTCACCTCTGGAATGCCCTTCCCCTCAGTACCCGACTAGCACCCTCTCTATCCACCTTTAAGACCCACCTTAAGACACACTTGCTTAAAGAAGCATATGAATAGGACTGTGGCTATTCTGAACACATGGCACATAAAGCTTGGCCCCCTGCAGATGCACTTACCAGAACTCCCTCCTACTGTCTCTGTACGTTCTCCCTACCTACCAATTAGACTGTAAGCTCCTCGGAGCAGGGACTCCTCTTCCTTAATGTCTAAAGCACTTATTCCCATGATCTGTTATTTATATTATCTGTTATTTATTGGATTACCACATGTATTACTGCTGTGAAGCGCTATGTACATTAATGGCGCTATATAAATAAAGACATACAATAAAATACAATCAAATGCCTTCTCTGCGTCCCGACTTAGCCGAATGGCTTTGGTTCCAGTAAGATGAACATGGTCCACTATACAGTTAGGTCTGGAAATAATTGGACACTGACACAATTTCATAATTTTGGCTCTGTACACCACCACAATGGATTTGAAATTAAACAACCAAGCTGCAATAGAAGTGTAGACTTTCAGCTTTAATTCAAGGGGTTGAACAAAAATATTGTATGAAACGTTTAGGAATTGCAACCATTTTCATACACAGTCCCTTATTTCAGGGGCTCAAATGTACTGCACCGACACACTTTATTCGAGCAAATACCCAGTATGTACCTGGCAGATACCTGGAATGCGCCGCTCCTCACCTCTAACAAGCCCCGTTGCGTTTGCCTTCCCAGCCTGGGTTCATGCCTGGCTGACGGGCGGCTGATCTGTTAAATGATAATGATTAGGATCTAATAGGCTGCAATGCTTCGCGTGTCTACCAGACGGCATAAATTCATGAATTGTAATGCAGTATATATATATACTGTGCAGTATTGCAGCCAGCGGGAATAAAATGCTTCAATCCCTGCCTGGAAAATACCTCAATGCACTCGGGCAGAAAACAGTCACAAACCTCAATACACCCGGGTATACCCGAATTCGTGGGACAAGCCGAGCTCGAATAAAGTGTGTCGCCAGTGTAATTGGACAAATTAACACAATCATAAATAAAATGTTCATTTTTAATACTTTGTCGAGAATCCTTTGCAGGCAATCACTGCTTGAAGTATGGAACGCATGGACATCACCAAACGCTGGGTTTCCTACTTTGTTATGCTTTGCCAGGCCTTTACTGCAGCTGTCTTCAGTTGTTGTTTGTTCGTGGGTCTTTCTGCCTTAAGTTTTGTCTTCAGTAACTGAAATGCATGCTCGATCGGGTTGAGATCAGGTGATTGACTTGGCCATTGCAGAATATTCCACTTCTTTGCCTTAAAAAACTCCTGGGTTGCTTTCGCAGTATGTTTTGGGTCATTGTTCATCTGTAAAGTGAAGCGCCGTCCAATCAACCTTGCTGAATTTGGCTGAATCTGAGCAGACAATATATCCCTATACACTTCAGAATTCATCCGGCTGCTCCTGTCTTCTGTCACATCATCAATAAACACTAGTGACCCAGTGCCATTGTAAGTCATGCATGCCCATGCCATCACACTGCCTCCACCGTGTTTTACAGATGATGTGGTATGCTTCGGATCATGTGCCGTTCAAAGCCTTCTCCATACTTTTTTCTTCCCATCATTCTGGCACAGGTTGATCTTAGTTTCATCTGTCCAAAGAATGCTGTTCCAGAACTGGTCTGAATTTTTTAGATACTGTTTGCAAAGTCTAATCTGGCCTTTCTATTCTTGAGGCTTATGAATGGTTTGCACCTTGTGGTGAACCCTCTGTATTTGCTCTTGTGATGTCTTCTCTTTATGGTAGGATAATGATATGCCTACCTCCTGGAGAGTGTTCTTCACTTGGCTGGATGTTCTGTAGGGGTTTTTCTTTACCATGGAAAGGATTCTGCAATCATCCACCACTGTTGTCTTCCGTGGACGTCCAGGCCTTTTCGTGTTGCAGAGCTCACCAGTGCTTTCTTTTTTTCTCAGAATGTACCAAACTGTTGATTTGGCCCCTCCTAATGTTCCTGCTATCTCTGATGGATTTTCTTTTATTTTTTTGCAGCCCAAGGATGCCCTGTTTCACTTGCATTGAGAGCTCCTTTTACCGCATTTTGTGGGTTCACAGCAACAGCTTCCAAATGCGAATGCCACACCTGGAATCAACTCCAGACCTTTTACCTGCTTAATTGATGATGAATTAACGAAGGAATAGCCCACACCTGTCCATGAAACAGCTTTTGAGTCAATTGTCCAATTACTTTTGGTCCCTTGAAAAAGAAGGGGCTACATATTAAAGAGATGTAATTCCTAAACCCTTCCTCCAATTTGGATGTGAATACCCTCAAATTAAAGCTGACAGACTGCACTTTAAGTCCATATGCATTATTTAACTGTAAGTTGAATTTATTTTGGTACACAGCTGAAATAACAAAACTTGTATCAGTGTCCAATTATTTCCAGACCTAACTGTATTTATTATATTCCGGGTGTTATCTGACGCTTGTCTATCGGACACAAATCCAACTTTATCAATATGTATGAATCTAGGCAAGATGGGATTCAATCTGTTCGCCAAGATTTTGCTATATAATTTCAAATCGGTATTAACGAAGAGATTGGACGATAGCTACCACATTGCATAGGATTTCGACCCTCTTTATGTATAATGGCTAGATTTGCGGTCGACATGGAGGTGGAATTGGGTTTCTCCTTTGGGCTACCGATAAGAGAGATATGCAATCAAAAAGGTTTGAGCAGGGCATGTCGAGACTCACTTGGGAGATCTGGACCAAATCCAAGGGCAAATTTAAACTTGCGTCTCCCATGTCACAACTCACCCCACTTTTTGATAATCCTAACTTCCCCCAGGATGTGACTACAAACAATTTGACCAGTTTAAAGCAAAGGGTATTAGAGTTATTGCTGATCTATTAAATAACGGAGGTTTTCCAGTTTCCACGCACTCCAAATCAAGTATGAGGCACCAGATTTGAATATGTTTAAATACCTCCAGATTAGACATTTTCTACAAAATAATTCCCTGAAATTAGAATTCCCCTCTCTTATCGATTTTGAGGCACTGTGTAGGATAGATAATTACCAAAAAAGGTTTGATTACTAGAATATATGCGGGAATGTAGGCCGCTTTTGACTCGCCTGACATGACTATTTGCTTAAATGGGTGGCTGATTTAAATATAGAAATTCACAGGGATGATTGGGAGGATATTTGGGAGTTCGCTGCAAAAACCTCCAAATGTACTACTATTAAGGAAAATATATAAAAATTCCTGTTTTATTGATACATCACTCCAACTCGATTGAAACAAATTTATCCTCTTGTGTCTGATCTATGTTGGAGGGGCTGCGGGCAAAGGGGTGATATGGTACATATTTGGTGGCCATGCCGGAGATACAGAAATATTGGATAACCATTCAAACTATTATTAAAAAAATAAGGTGTTGTTAAGTAATAGTCAATGTTCTTTTTGTATCCCCATATTCATTTAAATTATAACTGTATCATGTTTTCTATCAATGTCTTGAGATGTTGTTTACCAAATAAAAATATTTGAACAAAAAAAATCACACAATCATGACATTTGTGGCTAACATGTTGAGTCATGAAGGTGTTAAATCTCAAAAAGTACTTGGTTGTTGCTAGAGAAGGTTAGAAGGTTGGCAGAAGGTTAGATTTGTGTTTGGGTGGTTGTTTTGTGATTACGGGAAGATTGCCGTTTAAATTAGCCCCTTCATAACTTTTGCAGTTAGACTATAAAGTTATGAAGATGGATGTTATTCAATTGTGATTCATTTGGATTCAATCACGGGTTCACTTTCGATTCAATTAATGTGGATCAATTAGCTCCACGAACACCGGGGGACACACATATATTCACAAAATCACCCGGGGACCACACATATATTCACAACATCACCCGTGGAGCCCCGGACCCGGCTTTTTTAAAATAAATTTTTTAAGGATGTGACTTCATCTCCAACGGAGGTACATCACATCCTTAAAACCACATGGCTGACATCACATGGTACTGCAGCCAATGGGATTGAAGACAATCCCTTTGGTTTCTGTACCATGTGATGTAAAAAGGTTACAACAAAAATTCAGTTATCAAATGAGTTTATTTCTGGTGCACACAGTGGAGACAGCTTCAAAACAAAAAGCTCTCCCCCAGATAACACTGTATGCCATATATTTATACCCTAAAAACTAAAGCTCCACCTCCTTATGGATGTGACATCACAGGCCTAAGGCCTGTTCCGTCTCATTTTAGCTGAAGATGCCGACGAGTCAACATCTGTTTTGGACTTAACATGGGGTACATTGGATTACAAGTAAAGAAGATGGAAGAAAAGAAGAAAATTATGCAAGAAGATGGAAGAAGGTGAAAGTTGATGGAAGAAAGAAGATTTTTGTACCTGATGCTGGTCTTCGCGGAGGATAGGGGCGGATTGCAGAGGATGACATCTTTGGTCGAGAGCTTCCTGATACGCCGGGATTCGAAGGATGAATAGTTCTGAAGGTAAGAGAAATATTAAATGTATGTAATTTTATTTTTTCAGGTTTTTTTATTTTATTTAAAAAAAAATGTTTTTCAATGCCCATTGACTGCTAATGTATTTATCAGTGCCCCTTTAGGGTACAGATAAATACACTGACAATGTATTGTTTGGCAAATACTTGTTTTGAATTAATTGATATTTATTCCATTTCTGTTTATTGTTTGGACTTAATTGTTGTGTATTTTTGGGCCTATTGATTTGTTTTATGTTGCCCATTGACTGCTATAGTATAGAGGATTCATGCCCATATTATATGGTATGATGTACCAGAGCCAATCAATAGGTAGAGGGTAGGGGTACTTGTGCCGGGGTGGATGGTTAGGCCTCCTGGTTGGGTACCGGGGGAGGGTGGGTTAACCCCTTAATTACTATAGCGGTTATTAATCGTTAAGATGATTAAAGTATTAAGGGCAATTAGATTGTATTTTTTCTTGTTGTGTTCCTGCCAACGGAGAACATGGACGCAGAGCATGGTGATGAGGATGCCCTTCACCCTGGCAGGGGTAAGTAGAAGTTTCATTTACTTTATGCTGCTGTATATTTTATTTTGATCAGGTAAAGGCACTATTATCCATATCTGGATAATAGTAATTTAGCCCATTTCTGTACTGTATGTGTTAGTCACGTGACTGGGACATTTAAATGCATAGGAAACACCGGCATCCCATAACGGGGCCTGTATCTCGGGAAGCCTGAGTCCTCAGACCTGAAATCAAAGTGGTTTTGCTCATGTACACTAGTATTAAAATGTTTATTAAAACACTGTGATTGCTGGCGAGATACTGTATGCACAGGGAGAGGCGGCTCTCTCTCTGTGCAGCTCACAGCCAGATCACACGAGGAGACCTTTGAGTGAGGTTGAGATGAGTTTTTCTGCTGTCCCGAGCAGTTTAGACATTTTCCTGACTCACGGTTTGAGTTGGGTTCAGATTCTTTCTGAATACCGTGATAACTCAAATTTCAAACCGTTCGTCGGGAACATGCCAAACTTTGCGAGATAGCAGGAAACTCATCAAAGCTACTAGAATGAGGTCCAATGTTTGTGTGGGTAAGCTGATAGATCCACACTCACATTCTCTATATCAGATTTAGGATGGACCCATCATGGTAATCTTTTTCAGGTAGATTCAATTTTCCTTAGGATGCAGGTATTATCCCTCCAGATCAATCTCCGAAATAGAAGGGAAAGAAAAGTGCAAATGAGCAGATGGCACTGAATACAAAAGTACTTTATGTCTAAAAAATCATGGAAGTGTACACTCACACTTTTCATAGATTAAAACAGCATTTTCAAATATATAATCTGTATTTAGAAATGCAGAGTGTCTGCAGTCTCAACGCTGCTGACCCTGACCTCTGTGTCCCCCCGTGATTCATCCACATCACTTCTGGTTGATTTGTTTCCGGTTGTGGGGGTGTTTGTTCGGGTCGCGTAAGTCAGATATCCATTAAAAGTTAACGATCCGATGTTTTGCTGGTTAACGTGATGGCATCTTAACGCTAATCACCTACAGTATGTTGATATGCACTATCACTATTGATACGTTAAATTGTGGTAACGTCATGATAAAAGATTTAACGAACTTCTGAGGATCTAGCCCTACGCCTTTTAGTCCTTGCTTCCTCTGACTCTTGACTTATGTTTTGTTTATCGTGTCCTCTGTTTTTTATATTCTTACAGAAGGTAATAATACACCACAGTGTCCAGCATTTGTACAGTAAGTTCACTCGACAACAAATGTATCTTGTGCTCAGAGGTTCCGGTTCCAGAGGTTCCCAAGGAGTCTATTTCAATTGAAACTTGGTGCAATGTGTCGTTTTGCTAATAAACATATTATATATCTCACTCAATCCGACCATTTCGGTGATCCCACTATCTACACCAGAACGGTTTATTTCATTATCATATTCCTCACTCGTATAATTCCCAATGTAATAAATAATGTAGTTTACAGTTTCAACTCTGAGAACTTGGTCATGAAATGAGTTACCTTTTAAAAGGAATGTCACAAAATTGAAATGACCCAATTTCAGCATATTTATACAGTAACTGAGAAAGTTCATTGTCGCACATTGTGATGTTTGAACATTCTTTGTCGCACATGACAGAGAGGTGTCAAAATGTACAGATCACGTACACAAACTTTGAATCAGTGAATGATTCCCACTAACGTTTTTATGTTTAGTTGTTTATTTATAAAATGTTTTACCATTTTCAAGTATGTCCTGGGTACCGAGTTATGATGATAATACATGGGAACAATAAATAGAGGTTACACTTTCAATTTACAGACATTTCATGGACAGTTAGAGATAATATATGATTATGGGTGTATTTAACAGTTATAGATAAGATTAAAATGGGAGACACCTGATGTCTTGAAATTACTTAAACTGAAGGCAGTTTTGCGAGTCTCTGGTAGGTTGTTCAAGTCGTAAGGTGCAGGTACGAGAAGGAGGAGCGACCGGATTCCTTGTTTAACATTGCGACAGTGAACAGATGATAAGTGCTGCGTGTGGTAGAGGTGAGAAATTTGTTCAGACGGTATTTGAAGGCAAGTCAGAAAAAATTAACTTTGCATCTGGCCTCAAGGGATAGCTAATATAGTTCATGGAGCATTTTGCAGTGATGTATGCTGTAGTTACATTGTAGGACAAAGCAGCATATTAAGTTGTAGAGGGTGTTTTTGGGGCGCTTTACCATGTACTATGTCTCCATAGTCTATAATTAGCATCAGCAATTGTGGAGCAATGCACTTTCTGACTTGTGGGTTTAGAGAGGATTTGTTCCTATAAAGTACATCTAGTTTGGCATACAGTAGGTTTTGGATGTCAGAGCATCAATATGCAACCCAAATTTTAAATGTGAGTCAAGCCATATGCCCAAATATTTAAAACTAGTGATATGAGCTAGGATGGAGTTAGAGTTGATTCTGATCTGTAGCTCTGTCGTTGGTAGCTTTAGAAATGTAGCCTTAGTACCAAATACCATACTTAAAGTTTTGTCAGTGTTTAAAAACAGATAATTTTGAGAAGTCCAATATTCAAGTCTCAAAAATTAAGTTGAAGTATGATTTCAAGCTCAGTTAGGCTAGGGCTGTGTGCATATAAGAGTGTGTCAGCCGCATACATGTGCATTGAAGCTTCCTTACAAGATGTAGGTAGATCATTAATGAAGACTGAAAAGAGCAGAGCCCCCAGAACAGGGCCTTGCAGGACCCCACAGGTGACATCCAGAGAGAGAGACACTGTAAGAGATGTGTGCAAATGGAGACTTTTTTAGGGTGAAATTATATCTTGGCTTTATTGAGCCTGTTCCTTTATCCAGGCAAAACATACAAAAACAACAAAATAACAAACTCATATCCCTTTATAAGGGCTAACTTATTTCCCCAGACCATATCTGCAGGGCTGGAGAGATAATCCCATTACCAGCCTATCCCCCAAAGTCACAAGAGGTACCTTAAAGCAGGTGACCCTTCATGTCAATCTCTGGCAGGTTCCTGTGTCCCCTGTGTCCAGGATTATGGGTGTCTGGGTGTCTTTATCGCAGCACAGCCTTTGTACTCAAGACAGTGTCTGTGTACAGGCTTCTCTGCTCTCCTTCTGTCAGCCCAAATGTGAGCTAAGGAATCGCTCTCCTGTTTCTCACATCAGGCTTTTCTCAGAGTCCTAATCAGCCAGGTGAAGTCTGGTTCATTGCCTGTGTGCAATTAACCAGCTCACTGCTGGATTTAGAGGCAGTGTTATGGATTACAGGTATCTTATGGCATATAACGCATAATGAATACAGGTCACAGGTACATATATACATAGTATCATTATAAGGCCTAGTATAGCTTAGAGCATACTGTTAAAATCCTGGCTTTTCTTGTCTTAGAAATAATAGCTTGTTTTGCGGAGAAGTGGCAGGATATTGGGACAGGTTACATAGGCATAAAAGGGGAACTAACTCACGTAAACAGGCCGTGGTCTAACGGTAAAATGTTGAAATATATCATACGTCAGTAACTGTAATTCCTAATGATAAACAACATACGTCACTAACCACAGAACCGTATGGTCACATGTTACATGTACGCAGCAAACTATGAGATGCTATATAGGTTTGCAGGACTCCATGTTAGATCAGAACCGAACTGACGTGTGAAGTCACACAGATGAGACTTGAGCTGGGACTGGCTGACCTATCATAATATCTTTTTGATTGTGAGTATGACAATGCATATTAGCTATATAATCTCTGCATAGTTAGGAATGGATTGTTAGCATACTGTAACTGCTAGCCGTTAGCTTACAAGAAGCTTGTTGTGATATTTCTGATATTTCTGAATATTGTTATGATACAATAAATGACAAACCTTATCTTATACAAACTCTGAGTGACCTTTCTTTATAATAATCTCACAATACTCTTCATATCTGAGAGTGTGGCCGAGACTCTACAAGTACGACATTGTGGTCAGTGCTCTCTGCTTAGGGCAGGATATAACTTACCACGAGGCATTACTTGGGAGAGGAAGGTAGGCATCGAGCCCAGATTAGCAGCTTCTCTCAAACAGTGATAAGTCCCTGTTACAGGCCCATATTGGGATTTACCTGATAGGTACAGTATGAGTGAAACTAATTTAAAGCGTGTTCCCCTATTGCAGAGCACTGAAACTTGTTTAACAAGATAACATGATCGACAATATCAAAAGCCTTTGCAAAATCGAGCAATATTGCACTAGTAAGTTTATTGCCATGTCAACTACAACCATTCTCAGTGTTTGTACTCTATTAAAAAAAACATCCTAAATTAAACAGTTCCTCTTATTAAAATATGGTGCACTCACATCTTCCCTCTACCTCCATTGGTCTTCATTTGTTTTCAAGATATTATTGAGTTAACCAAGCTAATGCTGGCACAACAAAACCATCCACCTCTGCTGCATGCTACTCAGTGACTGATACCTCCAGCTGGCAGGCTACAGATTTTATAGCTAACCAACACTCTGCATTATGATGTCACCAATTATCTCACATGCCTTCACAATGCTGTGGTCAGATGCCGACCTAGCCAAAGGCAGAAAGTATTTTGTGGAGAGAAGCCCAGCCAGCAGTCAACCAGGAAACACAAAGCTACATAGTTACATAATATAGTAGATGAGGTTGAAAAACGACGTACGTCCATCAAGTTCAACCTATGCTAATTTTAGACAACAGATACTTTATCCTATATCCATACTTACTTATTGATCCAGAGGAAGGCAAACAAAAAACGCCAGTCATATCATCCAATGATATCTCATAAGGGGAAAAATAAATTCCTTCCTGACTCCAAGAATTGGCAATTGGATTAATCCCTGGATCAACATCCTTCCCATGTTTACTTATTTGGTATATCCCTGTATACCTTTCCTATTGAAGGAAAATCCGTTATTTCCTTCCCCTGGCTTCAGAACCAAAAGGAACCTATTCTCTGCAAAGAAAACTGAAGCCTTGTGACTGGATACACAATCTGCACCATTTTGCAGCAGACTTCCCCGGAGAAGCTTTCACGCCCTGCAACTGTTATCTCCGGTCTTTGGTGAACTTCAGGCCTGGAAGACGAATGAAATGAAACGTAATGCAAGCCAGGTTTCAAATCCTTTGAATCAATTTATTACTCATAGGGTAATGACTTTTATACAGAAAAAGAAAAGATATTGGTTAGAGGCGTAACATAGGCTTATCATAGGCGTGTCTTGGGCGTAGCTTTGATTAGAGGCGTGATTTAGGGGCAGGACATATTAGTGGCGTGACTTTTGAGACGTGTCTTTTCCAATACAAGCAATTGTCTGAATACATAGCTTATTCATTGTCTGTTATCAAAAGAGACCTTGAGTCTTAGCAACTATATTACACTATTTTGCTTCTTGCAGAGAACCATTCTATTATATTCTACTAAAACACCAGGAAATTGACATCACAAAAGTATCTAGTAATATCCTGACCAGAAAGAAAGGAAATGCAATTTAGCACAGAAACTGAGTGCATTTGTGAATTATATTTCAGCAAAAGGCTGACTACAGAATCTTAACTAGTTATGACCATACAAAATGGAAGCTTAACATGAGTGCAGATTTTGGCCTGACATACTGGTCCTAACAATTCCCTCCTTTTTGTTCTCTAAAAGAACAAATACCCTTACTAGGTACACTTCTCTATGACTATGGCCTTATGGGGACCAATAGTATCATAGACTCTGTTCATGGCCACATATGAATTATTAGTTGCATACATGGCGTGAAATGAAACTGAAGGTTTCCTTGAGACAAATGAAAGCATTGCACACTTAGCACAGTGAAAAATAACAAAAATTGCTGCGATTATACTAATCACTACAATAAAACCATAGAGAATTTTCATACCCAATTCTCCGATCCAACTAGTGAGTCCTGACATCCAATTTAAGCTAAGACCTGAGGATTCTTTACGCATCCTTGCCTGAATTTCCTGTAACTTATCCATATCTTTATGAATAGCGCCAGACTCATCCTCAATATAGGCACAGCACTTCTGTCCTACAAGTTTACAAACACCTTGTGAGGCTAGCAGATAATCAAGAGCCATTCTATTCTGTAATAATACTGTTCGGATCTGCTCTTGTTCATTAGTCAGACGGATAATAGCATCACTTGTCTGATTAAGAGCATCATTAATATTTACCATAAGATCACTTAATTTAGAATAGAGATCCAGAACACCTAAACTAGGTATAAAAACCCTAGCTGCAATGCGGGTTGGACTAATGGTCCTGGTCAGATCTTTTCGATTCCTCAGCTTCCCTTGGGGTAATGTGTCAGATACATAGAAAGTGGGAAGAATGAAACCCAGATAACAAAGGGCAGTGTAATTGCAGGGTACAATCTTAGTGGCCCACATGCCACACAACCAATAGAGATATATATATATATATATCATTAAATATTTCTATAGATTAGGAAATGGCTTACATCTCAATATGTCACATAATCTAAGGGTCAGCTATTTGTGAGAATTGGTGGGGGCTCATTTCTGCTAAGAGTGACTGCACAAACATTCTCCTTGCACACATCTTTCATACTGCATTTACTCAGAATGGCAAAACGGACCAAGATGGCTGCTATGGTCAAAATGGCTGACGTGATCCTTTCCTTGTGGTTGACTCACTTCCCTTTGTGACCTCCCACCTTCCTCATATCCAGTCTTCTCAGTCCCCCCATATCCTTAAGAGACAGTCTATTTAAAGAACAGAACAGTTAACCGTTTCATAGTCCTGATGGACCAAGATGTCCAAGTTGTGAATAACTTAATTCCTTTCTTTTCTGGCCATTATATCAGCCCAGTTGATTTCTTCTTTGGTCTCTTCTTCTGGGGGACTGGCGACATCATCACCGCAGAGAGGCATAGCGTCGGTGGGGGTTGCAACGCACTTCTGGATCAGAGTTTTGCTGTACTTAACACATAGAGAGCAATGAATAGGACAGACACACATACAAAAACATTCGCTAGCTTCGCTCAAAGCCAATCAATCCAACCACCAAGTCCCCATGATCCCTAAATCCTGGATAAATACACAACATTGCGCTTTAACTAGGGCGCATACATGCCCCTCCTTTTGAGGCTAAAATATAGTCTAGAGCTATTTTTATTCTGCGGGGCCATTAATTTAAACTAAACCTATTCTTGGTTAAATGAGTAAACGTCTGTGGTTGTATGATTTAGGATATCCCTGTAAACCTGTCATACAGTAACCCAACTCCTACATTTGGGAATAAATTCCCTGAAACTTATTCTTCCCATAGACTACTTTTTAGCACTTGTGTATTGGGTGCATCTCTTCTGTTTCTTACTCTACCTGTGAGCAATTAACATAACCGTGTGTTTGACTGATAAAACATTCTCCCACCGGGATATCATTCTTCAGGAAGATTCTATTAACCTATAAATCCAAACAAAATAAACAAAGTTAAACAAATAATACCTTATACTATTTTGTCATCCTTATGGGACGCCACTTACACAAACATAATGGAGCATACATTGTAACTGAAAAATAATAAAAACCTGTAAAAATAAAAATTTCAAAGTTCGTGTGTTGAGGCCTGGACATTTTTGCCTATAACCTTTCTCCCTTGATAATTAGTGGTCGGAGAGTATTGTGTCCATCAAAACACTTATTTGCAGGTGCTATGTCTTTGTCTTTATTAGCTGTTTGTGCTTAGACTGGCACTATTTTGACGTGCGTGATGTGTATCCATGATGATAAGAAATTTTTACTGCAATGCTGGTGATGAGTAGCATTTAAATGGCCTTTTCATCTGGGATGAAGAGCGTGCTTGCGTAGAAAATGCTTGACCATTAACCCGTCTTGAGTAGGTGCACTTTCAGCTTTAACCTGTGCCTAGAAAGACTCAAAAATATATATTAGTTGCATGCAATACTTATTAATTGTTTTATTACCAATAACATGGTCCTTAATTCGTTACTTTGAACTACTGATGGTCATAACTCATCCCATAAGTGTCTCATAGGGAGAGAATTTATACCTAGAAATAAATTCTTGTATTAATATGGTTACTACTATTATTAGCATCCACAATATTAAACAGAGATATTCCCTATTAACGCTCCTCAAATTTTAAACTAAGCAATCAATATGGACTTGACTTTGCTAAAATCCAAGTTCCTAAAACTTGATACCTCAGCCTGTGCCAAACCAATTGCTTCCATAATCAACTCTATCCTGTCTGCAGGCCATATCCCTAAGACCTGGAAAACTGCTAGAGTTGTCCCAATCTTCAAAAATGGGGACAAAAAACACTGTCTCAAACTACAAATCAATCTCTCTTCTCCCAATACACACTTACTCTCATTCATACCTAACAGCCATCTGCCATTTTCTCTGATGCAAATGGTGTCAACCTTTTAGTCATTTAATACTAACTAACCTTAAAACTCACCGCACAAGTCAAGCATCCCAACAGCCTGCACTCATGGCTATTGTCCCACACCCACAGTCACTCCTGGATTTCACCTCAAACACTCCACTGTAACTATTCTGCTAAAAATGTGTAATGCCTTGTATATAATATATACCCTGTTCACTTATGCAATTATATATATCCCCTGTCCTTTAACTCTATTTCCAGGACATACCCAAAAACAAATAAATGGTTACAAAATTATAAATTTGGCAGATATCATATATCCCTCAACATAGGGACGGCTTGCTACCTGCTTTGCTGTGACATCTGCAAAGGTATTATTATTATTTACCAGGGGCCTGTCAGCTCTTGGAGTTAACATTGCTATAATAAATTCAATAACCTACAGTATGTATGTATCTCCCCTCTTTTGTTCATATATTATCTATATATGTGAACAAAAATACAAAAAAAATTATGAAAACAGGTTGCTTTGATATACTGTATAGCAACACTAAACTGGTAAATAGATTTGTATGTGTAGTGACTATAAAAATATTTACTGCTTGTGTTAAAAGAAGAAAAAGCCTGCAGTAGGTCTTTTAACAACTGTGGCATTTACAATATAAGAAAAAATCCTGAAATCCTGAACAAAAGATTTCCTTTTAAAATAGACAAATAATTTTGAACTCTTTGCAAAGTGCTGAGCACACGGCCAGCATTAACTTTAAAAGACACTCTGACTTTAAAAAGAAAAAATAATAATTTTCAAAGCGCTTTTTTTTTTTTTCTGGGAAAACAGCCACAAACCTCAAAGTACAGATAACGGGTTTCGCTGTCTTATTCATATTAACTGCTGGATTAATCCTCACGCAGGGGATTGTAACATTAGTTTAATGTTAAATATGAAGCTTTCCACGCTGTCCTAAAACTGCATTTTGTATGGTCTTTCAAAAATTAAATAACGGGAATATTTCAAATTACTTATAAACACCAAGTCTATGCCTACAAGAGCATGCAACATTCTTTCACTCATTCCTCTGAATGCCTTCTGAAAGAAATCTCATATTCCTGCAAACTTCCATCAATACAATTGCTATCCCGTTTTAACTATGCCCTCTCTTAAACTAAACAAAATATCTTCAAACATGCAACAGTTATACCATGACTAAAAAAACAGCAAGCTTGACCCTACCTGTCTTGTATGGCTTCTACACTGCTTATTTAACTGAGATAATTCTCGCTAAAATAACTGACCTCCATGCTGCTAAAGGCAGATATCACCACACTCTGCTCACACCACGGACACCCTCCTTTTGAAGCGCTATGTACATTAATGGCGTTATATACATATATAATACAATATATTAATTCAAACAGTGCTTGTGAGCTCTTACAAGCATTTTAAACAAAAACAGCCCCAAATATATCTTAATCCTGTAGAAATAAAATTGAAATGTGTTATCTTACTGCTTTACGGAAAAGAAGACAGTTCTACATTACCTTTTTACTCATGAATAAACTGCTTAAGCACAGAGCTAGTTAATTTTAATGTGAATGCTTCACATTCTTTAAACTGTAAGAGAGAGGCTGTGACCCTCCATTTATTAAGATAGAAATACCACAAATGAAAAGAAATGTGTCCGGTTTAAAAAGTATCCGCGTGGCCAGGACGAATAAACCTTTCAAACTATAACCAGGGACCGAGCTGAATATACTCCCCTTTTGTTGTGAGGTATTTCTCTCTATATTCGGTGTACACCTTTTTAAAACCTTTTAAAATTTAGATTTCATCATGAGCAACTAATATTCATATTTTTTGTACAGATGTTAATCAGCATGACCACACAGTATCTTTCACACAAGAAATTATTCAGGAAAAAAATCATCAGGGATACAAACAAGCTTTACATAAAGTAGCGGTGTTTTTTTTTGTTTTGTTTTTACAGAGACTTTCACTCTGAGCCCCCACGGGCAAAGCAGCACTTCACTGCTTCTGACTGATAGTGGCACACTCCTTGCCAATGACCAAAACCACCACAATTAAAACAGACACCATTATTCTGAGCTATTCTCCCTGATTGATTTCTGGGACCAGCATAACATCTCCGTCTATTCTGCCCTCTGCCTTGTAAATACATTTCCTTATTTTCATGCCGAGAACAACCTTCTGCATATTCGACAAAACGGGTCACAATAATAATGACTAGCTGTCTGAGCAACAAATTCCTCAGGAATCCGACCAGATTTACACTCGCATTTAAAAATTTGTACATTCCTAGGCTTCCGTCCAGAGTCATTCTTACTCATGCAAGCACCCATTAGTAGCTTAAAGAAAAACAGCTAAATTATGACAAATAATTGCAATATTTATACTTACACAATATACAATGGTCATTCAGCTAGATCAGAGATAACAGTCCAGTCGTGCACAGAATTTACTGGACTCTTACCAAAAATTCTGTTTAAAAGGGCCTATCCCAATTCTTCAGTCACAATTTAGGTCTATTAAATTCCCAGAGGGGGTAAAGCATCATATATAAAAATTTATATATATACTCACAACCTCTGTGAACTTCCCACTTCTAGACGCCAAAAACTGAAGGAAAATCCGTTATTTCCTTCCCCTGGCTTCAGAACCAAAAGGAACCTATTCTCTGCAAAGAAAACTGAAGCCTTGTGACTGGATACACAATCTGCACAATTTTGCAGTAGACTTCCCCGGAGAAGCTTTCACGCCCTGCAATTGTTATCTCCGGTCTTTGGTGAACTTCAGGCCTGGAAGACGAACGAAATGAAACGTAACGCAAGCCAGGTTTCAAATCCTTTGTCTCAATTTATTACTCATAGGGTAATGACTTTTATACAGAAAAAAAAAGATATTGGTTAGAGGCGTAACATAGGCGTATCATAGGCGTGTCTTGGGCATAGCTTTGATTAGAGGCGTGATTTAGGGGCAGGACATATTAGTGGCGTGACTTTTGAGACGTGTCTTTTCCAATACAAGCAATTGTCTGAATACATAGCTTATTCATTGTCTGTTATCAAAAGAGACCTTGAGTCTTAGCAACTATATTACACTATTTTGCTTCTTGCAGAGAACCATTCTATTATATTCTACTAAAACACCAGGAAATTGACATCACAAAAGTATCTAGTAATATCCTGACCAGAAAGAAAGGAAATGCAATTTAGCAGAGAAACTGAGTGCATTTATGAATTATATTTCAGCAAAAGGCTGACTACAGAATCTTAACTAGTTATGACCATACAAAATGGAAGCTTAACACGAGTGCAGATTTTGGCCTGACATACTGGTCCTAACACCTATCTAAAAAGATGTCCAACCTTTTCTTGAAATACAAAAGAGATTATAAGTGGCACACCACTGTTTAAGGGAATAATTTCTCAAGGTGTTTGTATTTGGTGCTCACCTTCCGTTGATCCTGGCGTCCCAAAGCTGGATCCAAAGTACTGGCAAGGTAAGAGAAAGGAAGAGGCACACAAAATGTAGTGGAATCAAATGATTTCCAAATGTATTAATGCATCAGAGTTAACAGTGGTAACGTTTCAGGACAAGCAGTCCCTTCCTCAGACCAAACACCTCAAAAGTGATAAAACATTAGCACATCTATATATACCCCTAAAGGTCAAAATAATTCCTTCCCCAGTCAGAACCAAAAGTGCAGGGCTGCATCCAATCTCACAGCCTAATTGTGCACGCCCCCGACGTCTGACGTCACCGCGCGGCGCCGCATCATGATGCACGTGACGTCACAACATGATGACGTAATTCGGCCCAGTGATGGCCCACAAGAGGAATGAGAGAGTGGAGAGTCCTGTAGACAACCCCAAGATGTCTGCCCACAGTGACTGACGGCATCACGTGGTGTGACGTCACGACGCACGTGACGTCACGACGTAAAAACGTAATGACGTCTTGTTGCTAGGGCAACAGACACCAGATGGAGGAATAACAAACAAATACATAAACAGAGACATTTACTAACTGGTAATGTAGCAGGGCTTATTCTGGAAGCATAAGGAGGAGCAATTAATAGTGCCATAATGCACCAGTGTAGCATTCTATTGCTGTGTCCAGTTTAATCAAATGCTGACAGTCCTTTGTGAAAAAGAAGTCCATATAAATGAAAGAAAGCTGTAAATAAAATGAAACTTTGTTAGAACATATTGCCATTATTTGTACATATACTGCATGTATTCTTCAGACAATCTTTGTGGCAAGATAGACAACCCTCAAGAGAAAGATATTCATTTCAGTACACATATACATACAGTAGGTACAAATTTGTTAGGGTAACCTTGGAATGTTAAATAGGTATAAGGCAGTAGTAAGTGAGGTGGGGATGGGATGGATGACTGACTGGGTGACTGGGTTGGGGGTGGGATGGATGATTGACTGGGTGACTGGGTGTGGGGTAGGGTGGATGACTGACTGGGTGACTGGGTGGGGGGGGTGGGATGGATGGATGACTGAATGGGTGACTGGGTGGGGGGTGGGATGGATGGATTACTGACTGGGTGACTGGGTGGGGGATGGGATGGATGGATTACTGACTGGGTTACTGGTTGGGAGTTGGGATGGATGACTGGGTGGGGGGGTGGTATGACTTACGACTGACTGGGTGACTGGGTGACTGGATGGGGAGTGGGGGAGTGGTATGACTAACTGGGTGGGTGTGGGATGACTGACTGGGTGGGGGGGGTAACTGGGTGGGAGGGTGACTGACTGGGGGCTTACCTCTGGTGTCCTGCACACACACGTTCTCTCTCTCCCATACACACACACACACACACACACACACACACACACACACACACACACACACACACACACACACACACACACACACACACACACACACTCTCAATCGCTCTCTCATACCCATACACACACATACACAGGAAAGGACGTGTGCCAGAGGGGGGGGAGAAACACCCCCACTACTGCAGTATCTCCCGACCCGTGCAGGCAGCGGGAGCGCCACGCGCGGGGGGGGGAGAAACACCCCCACTACAGCAGTATCTCCCGGCCCGCGCGGACAGCGGGAGCGCCGGAGGGGGGGAGAGAAACACCCCCACTACTGCAGTATCTCCTGACCCGCATGGACAGCCGGAGCACCGGGGGAGGGGGGGAGAGAAACACCCCCGCTACTGCAGTATCTCCCAACCCACGCGGGCAGCGGGACCGCTGGAGGCGGGGGGGAGAGAAACACTCCCACTACTGCAGTATCTCCCGACCCGCGCGGACAGCGGGAGCGCTGGGGGGGGGGTGAGAGAAACACCCCACGCACTGCAGTATCTCCTGACCAACGCAGACAGCGGGAGCGTCGAAGGGAGGGGAGAGAAACACCCCCGCTACTGCAGTATCTGCCGCCCCGCGCGGGCAGCGGGAGCGCTGGAGGCGGGGGGGAGAGAAACACTCCCACTACTGCAGTATCTCCCGACCCGCGCGGACAGCGGGAGCGCTGGGGGGGGGGGTGAGAGAAACACCCCACGCACTGCAGTATCTCCTGACCAACGCAGACAGCGGGAGCGTCGAAGGGAGGGGAGAGAAACACCCCCGCTACTGCAGTATCTGCCGCCCCGCGCGGGCAGCGGGAGCGCCGGGGACCGGGGGCAGGATGTGTCAGTGTATATATAAATATTTAAAGTGCATTAAATTCCCCCCACCTCAAGCATCTGTCCAAAATCCTCCATGACCGGATCAGTTCAGGTCTTGTAAGTTACAGGAGCTGACAAAATTATACAGGAGGATATATAGAGGTGGAGGAGCAGCAGCAGCAGCAGATGCGCGCGCACACACACAATCCCTCCTCCCCCCCCCATTACTTACCCGTGCAGAGAAGAAAGGGTGGTTTTAAGTTCTGGCAACTCCATCCCGCGTCACAGCCAATCAGCTAGAAGGATTTTTATTTTTCCGAGCAGGGCAGGGAAAAAGTTACTGGCCACGAGCCAATATCCGATTGCAGCTGGCGAGTTGGCGACCGAGTTTGTCGAGCACTGTGTATTAAGGCTTCAAGTAACTATTATTGAAGTCAGACTTACAGGTCTCTAATTCCCCGCGTGTGATCTAGCTCCCTTTTTAAATATAGGCACCACATCTGCTTTACGCCAATCTTGTGGTACTGAGCCTGTGAAAATGGAGTCCTTGAATATTAAATATAATGGTTTGGCTATTACTGAGCTTAACTCCTTGAGAACTCTTGGATATATGCCATCGGGGCCAGGTGCCTTATTTACTTTCATTTTTTTAAGTCGCTTATGAACTTCTTCCTCAGTTAACCAATTGTTCATTAATATGGAGGTTGTGGCTTCCTCCTGCAGAACTACTAGGCATGACCATAGCAGGGCCTAACACTGATTAAAATTCTTAATAACCTGTACAATACTAGGAAGGATGATCATATTTGATCTGTCATAATCAGCGGAATGGTTCTAAATCTGATTGAAATTCTTATTTACCTGGACAATACCAGGAAGAATACTCTGTATTATATATGTCACAATTAGCTGCATGCAAAGACCTGTGCATATGGAAAGTGGGATGGGTCATGCCTTTTATGTGGCAGCAGGCTTAAGACGCTTTGGCCAAAGGGTTAAAATAAATTACCCTTTTTACAAGAGAATATATAAGTATTTCACTGTGTATGTGTGCCATTGGATGTAGCACTGGGTTCTGTTTGTGTATGTTGATACTATGCATTAACCTCCCTGACCTCTGACTGTCTCCCTGTGGTAGCGCATGGCACTGGTAGTATTTCAGAAAATTCTACCTTGGAGGTCCTTGCCTTAAGCTTTTGGGCTAGATCCATGTAATCATTTTTTAGGACCCTCCATCTTTCTCTAACTTTGTCATTGGTGCCAACGTGTACCAAAGCATAGATTATTTTTAATAGTAGTATGATTAATTTCCTTTTTTTTACTATCACAGAGATCATCTGTTTTATATGTAATGATATGAACCATTTTAAATTCTTTAGTTGAACTCTGGAAATTCCCACACTGGGAATTTAAAATGGCTGCTGCAATTCACACATTGGGATATCCGTATCAAGACAAAGGTTGTGCAATTCTGAGGCAAAACTATCTGCACAACATATCCAAAGGAAAACAAATCCCATTGCAAACAATAGTTATAATAAAATAATATTATATGTGCTAAATATATATATATATATATATATATATATATATATATATATATGCAAATACAACTGTATGCTCATTTGCATGTCTTAGGCAGGTCTGCAACCCCGCCTTTCCCCATTATCACCCAGCATACAGCACTTTCACTGCAGCAAGGGATTCTGGGAAATGACATGCAAATGAGCACACAGTGTCACTTTTTGCCTCTAAAACCATTTTTAACATGGTACCCTATAGGCATACCTATGGGTATGCACGTTAACCCTGGCTGTGCTCAAAGCTGTGACCATGCAGCAAGCTTAAGCCTATAGGGAACCATGTTAAAATGTTTTTTGAGGCAAAAAGTGACACTGTGTGCTCATTTGCATGTCATTTCCCAGAATCCCTTGCTGCAGTGGAAGTGCTGGGTGATAATGGGGAAAGGCGGGGTTGCAGACCTGCCTAAGACATGCAAATGAGCATACAGTTGTATTTGCATATTTGCTTTCCTGTGGAGGGTTTTTGTCACATTTTTTACTCACCATAACTTAACTCAGTATTATGGTATAGCCTATCCCATAGCCTCTTATGCATATCCAGTTAAAATCAACCCCACACTGATGAGACCCATCAAGGTCGAAACAGCTGTGTAGCTGGGACTGTGCCCCCTTGGCCCTGTGGCATCGGCTCCTTCGGGAGTCTTAAGCCACTTGCTGCTTTTGGGGGGGCACGCCATCCTGAGCTGTGAGGAGTGATCCTGAGCGAGCGGTTCTGAGCGAGCAGATGCGGAAGTGAGGGGCCGGCACCTTTGCCCTGGGACATCGCCTTTAATGGCTTAAGTCCCTTGCTGCTTTTGGGGTGCCGCACCTGAGCTTGGGAGAGCAGAGATGACGTCGCAAGCTGGAATGCGCAATTCCATTCGGTTCCTGATCGAGGAGACCGAGAGATGTCGAGTGAACCTGCAGTGGATAGTGGAGAAGGTGCTGAAGCAATTGATTGGTCTGGACGCTGAGAGGATCTTCTGCCTTCAGGATTTCCCTGCGCAGGGTATTTATGACCTGACCTGTTTTCAAGAAGCGGATGTTTGGTGCACTTTTGAAAAGTGCAAGGAGAAGTCTGGTGACCCGATCTTACAAGGCATCAAGGTAATTCCAAGTTTTATGCTAGAGGAGAGACCACTTGTACTTCACATGTACAATCCGTATGCAAGGAAAGAGGAGATTGTGACTTTTTTGAAACGGTATTGTGAAATGATCAGAGGAGGTGAAGAACTTAAAAACCCGTATGGCATGTACAACGGGAAGAGACGTTTCTGGGTACGGTTCAGACGGGATCCATCATGTGTGGGAGGAGTTACACATCCACCGGCCATGTTTAATATCAGAGGAGACAGAGGATTTTTGTTTTACCCGGGACAGCCTCTATATTGCAGGCAGTGCCACACTTATGGACATAAAAAGGAGGGTTGCACAAAAACGGGAATTGTGTGCCGAAATTGCGGGGAAGAGGGACATACTGCAGCCAACTGTGGTGTCCCTAAGAGATGCCATCTTTGCGGAGAGGAAGGACACTTGGCACGGCAGTGCACTAAAAGGACATATGCCCAGACAGCTAAAGGCGACAGTGTGCTAGAACAAGAGGAAGAGACAGTTGAGGGTCTGGGAATTTTTGAGATGGAGAGTTCCCAAGAGGGAGGGCTTGATCCTGCTATAACAGCAATGTATGAGGAGGATTTAAGAAGAGAGGAAGGGGTAGAAAGTGGCCCAATAGAGGGGGAGGTGGAAGTGGAAATAATGGATACGACTGGACCCAAGAAAGGGGCGCAAAAGCGCAGTTTACAAAGTGACATTGTTTGTACAGGTGAAGGGGAGGGGAAGAGTGAGCAACGGCAAGATAGGGGGGTGAAGGCAAAGGTTTGTGCGCTGGATCCGGCCAGTTTTGACGGGAGTTGGGAAGAGGAACTGACCGTGAGCAAAGGGAAAAAGGGTAAAAAGGAGTTAGATAGGGAAGCGCAAGAAACAGAGGAGGTACCCAAACGGAAAGTGGTTGAGATAGATAAAGAAAAAAGGGAGAAGGAGGTGATGGCAGGAATTAGTGGAGTTAAGGAAAAGGAGTCAAAAGAAAAGACAGGAACACCAAAGCGTATGGTAGGGGGGACAAGCAGAAGTGAGAGCGAAGGAGAAATAGGGGCAAGGACAGCGCTAGGAGAGAGAAAACCAAAACAAATCCAGGACTCAGGAGTTGAGGTCAAAGTATCAGAAAGTAAGGTATTGGGGGCAGTATCAGAAAGTAAGGTAAGAGGAGGGGCAGGACCTAGTGGGCCGGAAGAAACACTAAGGGAAAGAGATTTAAGGCAGAAAATAGCTGAGGTTGAGGAAAAAGTGGGGGAGTCAGATTTTTGGATTGCCAGTATTAAGCAGAATAATCCAGGAGCGTCGCCCGAATCAGTGATGGAAGATTTACAATCTATACTGAACTGGAAAAGGGACAAAACAGAAGAAGTGTTTGAGAATATGAGAAAAAACAAAAAAGCAATTTTAGGAAAGGCAGGGAGGGTGTAAGTTTTTTTTTGAGATGTTATTTTCTCTTTAGATAAGTGGTAACTTGTAAGGATAGGAAGAAATGATGATATTATGAAATGTATGGGTTTTTTGTAATGTTTGGGACGGTTTATTATTTTCGAAAATGTTACTTTTGTATATAAAACTGGAATATGAATAAAACATTTAAAAAAAAAAAAAAAAAAAGGTCGAAACAGCGGTCTGTGGGTGGTTTTCTGGGTATGCACCTTAACCCTGGCTGTGCTCAAAGCTGTGACCATGCAGCAAGCTTAAGCCTATAGGGAACCATGTTAAAAATGGTTTTTGAGGCAAAAAGTGACACTGTGTGCTCATTTGCATGTCATTTCCCAGAATCCCTTGCTGCAGTGGAAGTGCTGTATGCTGGGTGATAATGGGGAAAGGCGGGGTTGCAGACCTGCCTAAGACATGCAAATGAGCATACAGTTGTATTTGCATATTTGCTTTCCTGTGGAGGGTTTTGGTCACTTTTTTTACTCACCATAACTTAACTCAGTATTATGGTAAGTGTGTACGTGTGTACGTGTGTACGTGTGTACGTGTGTACGTGTGTACGTGTGTACGTGTGTACGTGTGTACGTGTGTACGTGTGTACGTGTGTACGTGTGTACGTGTGTACGTGTGTACGTGTGTACGTGTGTACGTGCCACAAAATGAATTAAAAGTGAGACAAAATCGTCAGCATGTTCACCTTGGCGTAAACCCTAAAAAGACTTAATAGTGTTAGCACAGAATGAGTTTGCTATGTATAAACAAAAAACTGTATTTGACACAGCATGAATGTTTCATTATACAGTATACAGTACTGTAGGTTAACAAAATATGTAATTTATAAAATATGGCTATTATAAATAATATTACACTAACAATTTATATTTACTAATCCTAGTTACAGATGTAGCCCTTGTACCCCTGGGGTACGGTATCGACTGATGCTGCTGTCACCTGTGAGGCTAACAAGAGGCCTGAGCCTCCGCCACTGGGAGCCTGGGGTATACTTATACTGGGTGCAGCGCCTCCACTGATGAGGGATCCCAACTTGGTGGGAGTGCTCCCTTATCAGAACCAACATATGCAGTAACCACACGCAGTTGGGTAAAACAGTATTTACTTAGCATAATAATAATAACCTCTGCATAACGTTTCCTACATAAACAGCATGACATTCCCTTGCATGAATATCATCACATCACCCCACACATGTAAATGGTTGCACCACTTTAGTGTCAGTCTTTATATCACCCTAGTCCTCGGTGTACCAATGTGCCAGGGCACTTAACCTCTTAGTGTCCACCAGCGATAGATTGGAGTGTGTGTGTGAGGGACAGCGCTTCCCTGTGTTGGGGCCCGTTGGTGCACTTTAATATAATACCTTCCTGGTTATGGTCCTAACCAGGAGAATCCTTGAGGAGTCTGCAATACCGCAACGGGATCCCACGTAGCACTGCACTGCTCTCTGCAGAAATGAATGCACACGCTGACTCCACAGGGGAGGGATTCCCAGCTGGATTATCCCTTTGCAAACAGTCTCTGTTATGCAATCAGAGTCTCTTCCTGCTACACACTGTGCTGACAGCCAGGCTCTGTCCTGCAATCTCTTTCTCACTAGAAGTACAGTGAAGGAGTCCCTGTCTTAAGGCAGTTCCCTACACAATACAGTTACTTCTCTATAGTGACTCAGGGAATTAACTGGGCCCTGGGGTTTAACATTCTGGCCTAATCCTTGGAGCACTGCTCTTTGGATTTAACCTGCAGCTTCAGGCTCCTGGTCTTCACTGACTGCTTCCTGTTCCAGCATGCAATAGTCTTTCCTGCTATTCAGCAGAATCCTGCAGCCCTACTGGCTCCCTGGTGTCAGGTGGTGTCACTCCCCTGAGCATCATGGGGATTGTAGTTCTATCTGCAGCCTTTAACCTAGGGAGCCTCATAGAGCTTCATGCTCTCCCTCTAATGGCTGCCACTGAGTTGCCCTGCTCATGCGCAACCTCGCTGCGCGTGCATACACCAACATGGCGGCGCCCTGCGGAGGGAACCGCCCGCGACTCAGTCACTCTGCCGCACATCTCTGATGGTATGGAGAGGTGGGGGAAACCAGGAGCACGGGGGGGAGGGGAAACCGGAGGGTAAATGCTACATCCTCCCCCTGGTGAAAACATCAACATCCCCGCTTGAACTAACCCATGCATAACAATATTATATAATAAAAATACAGTGTTAAAATACAACTTAACGATTACTCTAAACGAGATTGTACAATTCAACAAACATATTTATAACTGAGGCTAGCTTGGCTTTAGCTTGCTGCTGAGACTCATAGGTGAGGTGCCCCTAATGAATCATAAGCCACTCTAGTGGGAGGGCGTCTCACTCGCTGGCTCCTGCGAGTCTCAGTCTCCATTTCTTCATCTTGAGATAGACCATCGTAGGCTTGAGGCCTAGACTCTCAGGCAGAGGGTGAACCAGTTTGGGGAAAGTCTCTTTGTAACTGAACATTGTCTCTTTGAGGCACAAAACTCGGAGTGGTAGGATCTAACGGTTTGTTACTTGGTGATAATCCTGATGAAGGTACTTGAATAGCAGGCCCATTACCCGTTGCTCCTTTGGGAGGTGCCCACCAATCTCTGTTGGATGTTCCCTCCAAAGGATCTTGAATTGTTTCATCTGTGGGCCCTGAATTCTCGGTAGACTCTTCAGGCTCACTGTCATTTATTACTGTTTCTGTTTCGGGTTCACTTTCTCCCAGTTGTGGGATAGGTAACAAGTGGTTTCGGTGCCAGACTTTTACCCTGCCATTCACGTCACGTATGCGATAAACAGGGAGGCCCGGCATTTGGGACTCTACTTGAAAAGGCCCCTCTCTCCAGCGATCAGCTAACTTGTGCTTGCCGGGAATTCCTAAGTTGCGTAGGAGAACTGTGTCTCCCGGTTGGAGCTCTCTATAGCGTACTTTGTGGTCGTACACTGGCGACACACTTTATTCGAGCTCGGCTAGTCCCACGAATTCAGGTATACCCGGGTGTATTGAGGTTTGTGACTGTTTTCTGCCCGAGTGCATTGAGGTATTTTCCAGGCAGGGATTGAAGCATTTTATTCCCGCTGGCTGCAATACTGCACAGTATATATATATTTACTGCATTACAATTCATGATTTTATGCCATCTGGTAGACACGCGAAGCATTGCAGCCTATTAAATCCTAATCATTATCATTTAACAGATCAGCCGCCCGTCAGCCAGGCATGAACCCAGGCTGGGAAGGCAAACGCAACGGGGCTTGTCAGAGGTGAGGAGCGGCGCATTCCAGGTATCTGCCAGGTACATACTGGGTATTTGCTCGAATAAAGTGTGTCGGTGCAGTACCTTCTTTTATTATTGGCATTCAGTCTAGCGGTGGCTCTTTCGGCTAACTGATAGGCACGGTGTAGACTGTCCTGGAGTCTCTGCACATATCGATAATGAGCCATGTTGGGTACCCGTCGGTAGATACCCGTAGGCGGATGTCGATTGGCAGTCTCGCTTCTCTCCCGAACATCATGAAGTATGGGGTGTACCCTGTGGACTCGTGCCTAGTGCAATTGTAGGCATGCACCAAGGCCTCAACATGTTTACTCCATTCTCCTTTTTGGAAATCTTTCAGAGTGCCTAGCATGTCCAGCAATGTCCGATTAAATCTTTCAGGGAGCGCATCTCCCTCTGGATGGTAGGGAGTAGTCCTTGACTTTTGAATATTCAACAGTGTTAGCAACTCTTTGATCAGCTTGCTCTCAAAATCCCGTCCCTGGTCAGAGTGCATCCTGCTGGGCAGACCATAATGCACAAAATACTTCTCCCACAGCACTTTAGCCACTGTGGTAGCCTTCTTTTCCTTCGTGGGAAAGGCTTGAGCGTATCGAGTGTAGTGATCTGTCACTACTAGCACATTTCCTATACCCTTTGAATCTGGCTCTACTGCACCGACACACTTTATTCGAGCAAATGCCCAGTTTGTACCTGGCAGATACCTGGAATGCGCCGCTCCTCACCTCTGACAAGCCACGTTGTGTTTGCCTTCCCAGCCTGGGTTCATGCCTGGCTGACGGGCGGCTGATCTGTTAAATGATAATGATTAGGATTTAATAGGCTGCAATGCTTCGCGTGTCTACCAGATGGCATAAATTCATGAATTGTAATGCAGTATATATATATATATACTGTGCAGTATTGCAGCCAGCGGGAATAAAATGCTTTAATCCCTGCCTGGAAAATACCTCAATGCACTCGGGCAGAAAACAGTCACAAACCTCAATACACCCGGGTATACCCGAATTCGTGGGACTAGCCGAGCTCGAATAAAGTGTGTCGCCAGTGTATGCACAAAAAGTCCATACAAACTAAATCCATAGGCCCGGAGCTTTTGAGATGGCCCATTGGGGCAGGAAGTGTCTTCGTATGAATGCACCGTAGACATTTCCTGCAGTGTTGTTCAATTGACTCCCGCATTCTAGGCCAGAAGAACCGGTCTCGCACTAAACCCAAGGTCTTATCCACCCCCAAATGTCCATGATCATCATGTAGTGATCTTAAAACGAGACCTTGCATACGCCGGGGTAGAAATAGTTGTCGACGGTGAGGATGATTGTGGAATTGAACAACCCTATAGAGTAGGCCGTTATGCATCTCAAACTTATCCCATTCTCTCATGAGGAGGCTCACATCATCGGGAGGAGCCCGTTTCACCAGTGAAGAGTCATTTTTGTGTAGAGCCTCTCGGACAGCCTTAGCCGCAGGATCATGTGTCTGTGCTGGTACCAGTTCCTTCACCGTGAAGATAACGTCTTGGGTTAGACCCATGCCATCGGGGTGGCAGTAAGCTTCTGGAAGGGCTTGAGGTCGACACCCTAAAGATTCCGCTACTCGTAGCTCGGAGAATGCCACTCGATCGTTTACAATAGCAGCAGTGGAACACATAGCTCTCATTCCTGGCCCTGGAATTTCTTCCCAAGGGCCATTGTCGGCGGTCTCACCCAGTCCCGATCTCCTAGATAGAGCATCGGCCCCTATATTGAGAGGTCCAGGCTTATATTTCAAAGAAAACTGGTAATTGGCGAGGGTGGCCAACCATCTA
Source organism: Ascaphus truei (assembly GCF_040206685.1). Lineage (NCBI taxonomy): Eukaryota > Metazoa > Chordata > Amphibia > Anura > Ascaphidae > Ascaphus > Ascaphus truei. The sequence goes on along the minus strand of NC_134485.1, from coordinate 189,936,870 downwards.
TGACCGGTCGCATCTAACTTGGCCGTGGTTTGTACATAGGTCAGCGGATTGTTGTCTGTTCGGACCTCGAAGGTGACCCCATATAGGTAGTCATGTAGTTTGTCAGATATGGCCCATTTGAGGGCGAGGAACTCCAATTTGTAAACTGGATAGTTCTTTTCACTGGGAGTCAAACTTCTACTTGCATATGCCACAGGACGAAGCCCAGTGGGGTACTTCTGGTGTAGCACAGCTCCCAATCCGTTGAGGCTGGCATCCACGTGCAGAATGTAAGGCTTCTCCGGGTCAGCATAGGCTAGAACGGGAGCCTCTGTTAGACTATTCTTCAGCCCCTTAAATGCTTCTTCACAAGCGGACGTCCACCGATCCCCAAAGGGGGTCCTTGGGGTGGTCTTCTTCTGCTTGGGTTCCTCTGGATAGACCTTCAGCAGATTGTTCAGCACAGCCGCCTTCTTGGAGTATCCGTCCACAAACCGTCTGTAGTATCCACAGAATCCGAGAAATGACCTCAGCTCCATCACATTCTCTGGTCTTGGCCAATTCACCACCACCTCCACTTTGGCCCTAAGCGATCCAGCACTTTCATCAGCCTAGTCTCATGTTCTTCAAGTGTGGTTCCGAACACAATTATGTTGTCTAGGTAGACCAGACACTCACGAGGACACATATCTCCAATCGTCTTCTCCATAAGCCGATGGAAAGTGGCTGGAGCACCGCAGATACCATGGGGCATCCGGGTGAACTGATAAAATCCCAGAGGACAGACGAACGCCGTCTTCTCTTGATCAGCTGGGCTCATTGGAACCTGGTAATACCCAGATCGAAGGTCCAACACGCTAAACCACTGGCTTCCGGACAGTGCGCTGAGGATCTCCTCTATTCGTGGTAGCGTGTATTGGTCAGGCACAGTACGTCTGTTCAATGTTCTGTAGTCCACGCACAATCGAACAGACCCATTTTTCTTTCGTACCACCACAATCGGTGAGGCATAGGGACTTCGAGATTCGGTCACTATACCGGCCGTTTCCATCTCGTTCAGGACACCACGCACATCCACCACATCTCTGGGAGCTATACGGCGAGACCTTTCCCTAAATGGCGTGTCATCATTCAGACGAATCGTGTGCTGAGCGCTTCTGCTGCATCCCACGTCCATCTCACTAGTAGAGAACACATCTCGTCTCTCTCTCAACTGAGCATGTAGCTTCTCCTTCCATTCTTCCTCCAGGGGAGACTCTCCGAAGTCAAATTGTAGTGCCTTGGGCTCTTCTCCCACACGGGCAGTGTGAACGGTCACTGTGTCGTCCACAGGATCCACAGGATAAATTCTACCCAGCCTTTGTCCTACTTCAAGCGGCACAGTATGTAGAGACATGTTCTGGATAGACACAGTAATCTTCCTGGGGACATTAGATGGCCAATCCCGTACTTCAGGTATCATTCGGTAACCCCAATGACTCTAAGACTCGGGAAGAGTCTCCAGCGAAAAGTATCTGTCGTTTTCGTGCCGACTGGGGTACTTGATCAGTGCGGTCACATGCCTCACTCCCCCTGGTGGAATCTCCAATAACCCTCGCTCTTGATTAAAGATTTCACCATACTCTTCTTCATATGCCACCCTATAGCATTCTTCCCGTAGGCCAGGGGCTATATTCAGGGATGACAATGGTAGCTCGCCGGCTTCCTGCAGGAATGAGCGAATCACCGACCTCACAATATCTGCATTTGTGCCCAATATGATGAGGGCACTGGGATGTTCTCAAGCCTCCGGGCAGACCAAGGCTTCCACCAGCATGGGATGTGACTTGTTAGTGTTCAACTGCAAGATATCCAGCTTGACCGCCACTATTCTGTCTATGGGGTAATCATCTTTACTCAGTCCCCACAACTTCATCTTTTCAGCTGACTGCAAAGGAAGATGGCTGAGGTGCTGGTCGTAGAATGGACGGTACATGATGGTCACTTGTGACCCAGTGTCCAGAAGTGCTGAAGAGTAGATCCCCTCCACGACGACTCTTATTACAGCGGTGGGCCCTACTCGGCAGTAAGCATCTGGTTGGGGAGTCTCCTCTATGGGAGGCCTCCCCGACTCTTCGGCAACATCCTCGGGTACGGTTGATAAGGACGAGATTGCCTTCCGCACTGTTACGGTGTAGGTCTGGGCCTTAGTGGGTCTCTTGGGGTGCGAACAGCTCCTTGCAACATGGCCCTTCTCGCCACAGTTGAAGCAACGGAAGTCTGGGCGGGGACCCGGACTGTCAGGTGACCTGGGAGTGGACCCAGGCACCTCCGGGGTGGCCGTATCCTTACCGCTCTTGCTTCCCTTTGCTTTGAGCACTGTTGCTTCATTGGTCTCATCCTTGCGAGGGTCTTTGGCCTTCTTGGGCGTATGCAACCTAGTATAGGCCTCATGACTCTTCACCTCATCCAGTAGGTCTTCTAGAGTAGGGGGGTCCCCCTTCCGTAGCGCGCATCTGATCATTACTACCATATGGTGAGTGGGTATGGCTCCCCGCAGGAATTGAGTGCGCCTATACTCATTCACTTCTGAGGCCTTGATGACTTGGCGGGAACGTAGATCCCACAAGAGCAATTGTATCCGTTGTATGAACTCCGATAGGTCTTCCCCCTCTTTCTGGCGGAGATTGTAATACTTAGTCCATAACTTACTCACATCATCTTCCTTACCGTATGCCCGGGTAAGAGACTCCATCATCTGATGTGCGGTAACCTCAGTATGCTGATCTTTATATATTTTGATGGTAGTGGACGCAGGCGGGCGCAGGCACTCCATGATTCGTTGTCTTTTCACCTCATCAGGACAGGTCCACTCTTCCAGTACCTGTGAAGCATATTCCTTCCAAACATCAAAAGCCTCCTCACCAGTGGGGGTAGGTTTTATCCCTGAAAAGAGCTTTAACTTGCAGTATGGCTGAGAGGAAGGGGATTCGTGCTTGGGCCCACCTAGTTGTTGGATGGCCTGGGCTAGTAATTGGATTTCTCCCATTCTACTGGGGCTGAGGTTGGGGCTGGAGCTCCGTCTTCTTGAGCGACAATTAGCACAGGATAATACACTGGCCCCGTCCCCGCATATACTTTCGGGTGGGGACAGGGACATGCACATACTAGTCTCTAGCAAGTCTGTAATGGGGCTACAGGGTTCGGGTTTTATCGGCATTTCAGGATATATAACAGGACACCCTGAGCTGAGGGCCCCGGGGAACCGCAAGTTGGATGGGCCTTGCTCTGGCGACAATTCACATCCCCCAGTGATTAATACGGTGCACCATGACCCGTTTGGGTCGGAGCGGCGACCCAAGATTCTGGCATCTTCTAAGCCTGGATACTGCATTAGGATTAAACATAGTTCATAGGATTAGGCATTGGCGGGAACTTGTCCTACAGCAAGGGTTTGTGAGGGCGGGACTTGCCTTTTTACCGCCCACATGTACACCTTTTGGCGGGAAGGTAACGTGTAACCTAACGACATTTTCACTGAGTTCGGGCAACACAGGTCTGAATCTCAGCAGCGCCTCCAAATGTAGCCCTTGTATCCCTGGGGTACGGTATCTACTGATGCTGCTGTCACCTGTGAGGCTAACAAGAGGCCTGAGCCTCCGCCACTGGGAGCCTGGGGTATACTTACACTGGGTGCAGCGCCTCCACTGATGAGGGATCCCATCTTGGTGGGAGTGCTCCCTTATCAGAACCAACATATGCAGTAACCACACGCAGTTGGGTAAAACAGTATTTACTTAGCATAATAATAATAACCTCTGCATAACGTTTCCTACATAAACAGCATGACATTCCCTTGCATGAATATCATCACATCACCCCACACATGTAAATGGTTGCACCACTTTAGTGTCAGTCTTTATATCACCCTAGTCCTCGGTGTACCAATGTGCCAGGGCACTTAACCTCTTAGTGTCCACCAGCGATAGATTGGAGTGTGTGTGTGAGGGACAGCGCTTCCCTGTGTTGGGGCCCGTTGGTGCACTTTAATATAATACCTTCCTGGTTATGGTCCTAACCAGGAGAATCCTTGAGGAGTCTGCAATACCGCAACGGGATCCCACGTAGCACTGCACTGCTCTCTGCAGAAATGAATGCACACGCTGACTCCACAGGGGAGGGATTCCCAGCTGGATTATCCCTTTGCAAACAGTCTCTGTTATGCAATCAGAGTCTCTTCCTGCTACACACTGTGCTGACAGCCAGGCTCTGTCCTGCAATCTCTTTCTCACTAGAAGTACAGTGAAGGAGTCCCTGTCTTAAGGCAGTTCCCTACACAATACAGTTACTTCTCTATAGTGACTCAGGGAATTAACTGGGCCCTGGGGTTTAACATTCTGGCCTAATCCTTGGAGCACTGCTCTTTGGATTTAACCTGCAGCTTCAGGCTCCTGGTCTTCACTGACTGCTTCCTGTTCCAGCATGCAATAGTCTTTCCTGCTATTCAGCAGAATCCTGCAGCCCTACTGGCTCCCTGGTGTCAGGTGGTGTCACTCCCCTGAGCATCATGGGGATTGTAGTTCTATCTGCAGCCTTTAACCTAGGGAGCCTCATACTCTCCCTCTAATGGCTGCTGCTGAGTTGCCCTGCTCATGCGCAACCTCGCTGCGCGTGCATACACCAACATGGCGGCGCCCTGCGGAGGGAACCGCCCGCGACTCAGTCACTCTGCCGCACATCTCTGATGGTAAGGAAAACCGGAGGGTACATGGCTACACAGATAAAACAATACCCAATTCTATTTTCATTTAATTAGTATCTATCAGGTATTCAACACGAGGGATGCGTCAAAAATCAGTTTAAACAACAATTTATGCGTCATATGTAAAAAAATTGAATGAACTAGAACTCACCTGTCTAACACAATTCAGCTAGAGGTGCTATGATTCTGCATCCACACCGCAAGATGCATACCACTATATATAACCCAAACTGGAACAGCACTCTAAAAAAATAATGAATGAGTTACGTTTTGCTTTTGGTCTCACCAAGTTTCTTCTTGAATGTATCAAAAAAGCAGAATTACAGAAAAATCAGCACACACAGCGAAAGGAAATGTTAGCAGACACACACTGTTATATGTGCACAATAAAGCAAAATGTCAAGACCACCTGGTCCCTTCGCCAGACTTGACATCACTGTAATTGCAGCACAATGCAAAAGGACTCGGGTCAGGGGCACGTGTGTGTCCACAGGGACTATTTAAACCTCCTTGGATGGAAATTAATTAGCCTGATGAAGGGGCCAGGGGACTTTGAAATGTTGCTTTATTGTGCACACAGTATAATAGTGTTTCTGCTAACATTTCTCTCCCTATGTGTGCTGAATTTTTTCTGTATTAACGCTTTTTTAAAGAAACAACTTGGTGAAACCAAAAGCAAAACATAAGTGCTTCATTACAGTATTATTTTTCAGTGCTGATCTAGTTTGGAAGTCACATAAAGACCTTCATACATGCGATGCACATTTTATAAAGGTTTGTATTCCTTTTTAGCACTGACATTTTTGACAAAATACGTTAGTACTTCGGCCCCATAGACTATATTAATATACTGTAAGTTCCCAATTTACACTCGTGACACACCTAAAGGTCTTACATTTAATACTATACCAGCTGAAGGCCACCATCAATATTGTATTTTGCAGTTCTTCTCTCTTCAATATGATGTTACGCTGTCTTCTCCTGACCTCCACTCATTCAAATGGAGCCTTAATATTTCCAGAGCAAGAGAGAGATGGCATTACAGCACATAGACTAGGTGCCTGTGAAGAGGTCTGAAGTCATTATCAGTAGCTTGGTATAATACAGTATACTAATTGTGTTTATATTTAATTTTGCATTGGGAATGCCTATACATTTTAAACTACCAAATTCCTATGCTAGCTATCTATTTGTTTGCATAATTGTATTTCTACGTATGGAGCTGTTTAGAACTATTAAAAGGAGTCATTAAACTTGCTTCATCAATCTTTTGAAATACAAAATACTTGCAATAATTATAGAGTTTATACCTTGATAGTAATGAGGCAATAAATAAATAGCAGTGGTAAATAATAATTTGTTACTATTGTTACATTTTACTATCCTAAAGAGCCTGCAGCCCAACCAATAAATTCCAATTGAGCAACTGCCTTAAAGGAGGGGTGAAAATTACAAAGGAATAAAAGGGGAGGTCACACCAAAAAGTAGAATACCCGCACAACTGCTTATTACTATCTGATAAAGAGGGAGGATTCTATTAAATCTTTTCTGAAATGTCTATTTTGTCATGCACTATACTGTTGCAATTAATTTTTTATATAGCATTGCTAGCGTGCATTGCTGTAAATAAGATTTGGATATTCAGAGCATTGCTAAGCAATTAATCATACAAATGTTATGAGAAGATAAACAGATAAGTATTAAACTATAACATTAGTCAAGTTGGATGTAGCACTGGGGCTTTTTATCTTTTGCTATATACATGAGGTCACAATTCTAGTCGCATTCCCTTTGACACAAATATATATATATATATATATATATATATATATATATATATATATATATATATATATATATACTGAAGACAGAAACAGGCATCTCACAACCCTGACCGAATCGTTCAGACAGAAGGGATACAAACCAAAGACCATTGCCAAAACTATTACATCTGCACTAAAAGCCCCACGAGAACACCTGCTACAATACAGACAGAAAGAACCTACCACACGCATACCACTAGTGACCACATACAACCCTACCCTAGAGGGTATACGAAAAATAATCAAAGATCTGCAACCCATGCTGACAGAGGATGCGACATTAAAAGAAATCTTTCCCAAACCTCCCATTCTTGCATTCCAGCAACCACCAAACCACAAACAGAAATTAGTCAGCAGAAAACTTCACAACGATTTTAAAGACATGGATAATGGCACAAAACCGTGCAGCAACAAACGCTGCAAACTCTGCAAACACATTTGCCAAGATCCCACAGCCAGTCACAACCATAGAACATTCAATGTTAAAGGATCATACAGCTGCACATCCAGAAATATAGTGTATATGATTCAGTGCAACAAATGTGACCAAGGCTGCTACATTGGGGAAACCAGCCAAAAACTACAAGGAAGAATGAATATGCACAGACACTCTATACTCCATCACGAAGAAGGAAGATACTGCTCACCTGTGAGACATCACTTCTCACAACCAGATCATTCCATAAATGATTTAAAAATCAAAATCCTCAATGGAATGTTTAAAAGCACCCAAGAACGGAAAACATTTGAACTCAGAATGATAAGACTCTTTGACACCAAAACCAAAGGATTAATGCGGACATGGGTTTTCTCACACCCTATCAAAATTGTTTGTAATTATCCTGCTTGCCTCAATTCTTATCCACACTTTCTCTCCCCCCCCAGCATCCCTTCCCCTCCCCACCTTTCTTTGACACTGTCCCCTGGCTTCAAACACTTAACACCCTACCTTATCTACAGTAAATATCTGTTGTTTTTTTTTTCTCTCTCTACACTGTATTAGCCATTGAATCCTTTGTATATCAGTATTTTGACCTGAAGAAGAGAAGAGAACACTCGAAAGCTTGTCCTATGACATAAATTGTTAGTCCAATAAAAAAGGTATCACCAAATACTGAAGAACTCATTTATTCTGCACTATCGCAACTGGACTAACACGGCTATTTTCTGCTTTATATATATATATATATATATATATATATATATATATATATATATATTTATATATATATATATATATATATATATATATCAAAACAGAACCAAAAAACAAAGTAGCGCCTCTATTGTAACCTAACAAACTGTGATTAAGTACACCTAACTGTGAAATAAAACCAATGGGGTGGCAAAGATAGGTATATATATATTAAAAAAACCTATGTATTCTAAGGATTTTACGTTTATAAAATCAATAGCAATGTACTAATACTTTAATAATAAAAAATGTACTAAAAAAAATCATCCAAATATATTATAAAAAATAAATGAATTAAAAACCAATGGATTAAAACCGTTAAAAAACCTTAAAAAACACAGAGTCCTGTTCCAAAATGACGCATCCAGGTAAAAGGCAGCCCGTTTCAAAGGGATCACTACTCCCTGTTGATACCTATGAAAAAGAAAAGAAAAAAACAGGCGCACACCTAGTGCATTAAAGTATAACAATGTAGTTTATAGAACAATAAAAACAGTCAATGCCCACTCACAAAAGTACACCGTAAATGAGCAGGTATGAGATAGGCTCTCATAAGCCAATACTGCCGTCCGACTCAGCAATGGTGTCCTTCAACTGTGTGCTCTCCGCGTGGTTTCCTGCAACCGGAAGTGACATCCCCCCGGTCGGGTGCCCCGCACAGGAAATCCCTCCGGGAACCAGCACCTTCAGCTCCCTGCTTCTGGTCGCTGCACCACCGGGGGAAGAAGGGATCCAAACGTCTGCTTTGCCTCTCACAGCCTGCAATAGTTCTCAAACCGCAGTGATAGTCTCCGTGGGAAAATGACTCCTCTGTCTTATGCATTTAGCGTAGGGACCTGCTAAAGAGATTTACCTTGACGTGGTTAGCAGGCTTGGCATTATTTGATCAAAGGATGTATACCAAAAGTCTCCTTTTTTCTTATAGGTATTTACACCATACATATATATATATATTCCCCATTGATTGCTATCCCTATGGGAGAAGCGCAGGGATTCACTTTCTGTTTTGCACATTTGTATGGCCATTTCCTTCACTAGCTGCATGATCTTTACATAGAGAAGCGCAGTGATTATATTTGTTTTACATTATTTGTTGGGCCGATTTTAATCCTTTGCAGCACGCTCCTAGAGGGCAACACTACTATGGTGTAATTGAATATATTTAGCCAATCACCTGCAACTGCTTATTGAGCAGTTTGTGGCAGGCCAGCCCCTCCTCTTCTAGGTATATAATCTCCTAGCAAGGTCCCCTTATTCCACTTCACTTACATGTGAGTATCTGTACTGGTATATACCAGTTTTTAATTGCACTAGGTTATACAAGCATATGCTTTGATATTTTAACCCCTTCTGGGCTTATTTCACATAACACTAGTATGCATTTAGCGTAGGGACCTGCTAAAGAGACTTACCTTGACGCGGTTAGCAGGCTTGGCATTATTTGATCAAAGGATGTATACCAAAAGTCTCCTATTTTCTTATAGGTATTTACACCATACATATATGTAGCGGTCATGTAAAATGGCTGCAGTCATCTCTCCTGCTGACAGTAAGGCCTGGTAAGTTGTGGGCATGCCAGCAGTAATTATGGAGGTTTGCCCTCACACCCTGGTGAGGTGCCCTGTGTAAGGATGGGAGTGGTCACATGCTCTGACTCCATGGTTAGTGATGTCAGGGGTGTGTCAGCCTCCAGAGTATACATAAGGCACAGCACTGATCCAAAGTTAGTTCTGAGTTGTTGCTGAGGAGTTCCTGTTGCTGTGCTGCTGTGTTCAGTAAGAGGCATATGGAGGTCTGCAACATTGTTGCAGTAGTCTGAATGCAGAGCTGTGAGTCTGGCAGCACAAAGCAGACAGAGACAAGCTGCCTGAGAGAACTGTGACCAGGGACCTGGCACAGGGCCGAGATCCCTGCGGGGATAGGGAACCCACCTATTAAGGGAAGGCGTACCTTTCGGAGGGAAGCAGCTGGAAGATGGAGGGCTAAGTACACCCCATTGTGGAGGGCAGCTAGCCACCTCAAGCAATAAAGATGCTCTTAATCACAAACCCTCTCGTGTACATGTGTGGAGTGAATGTACAGAGAGGAGCACCACGGAGGAGTTCCTCAACAGGACCATCCCCATGCGGACACAGGGACCCTGATGAGGTGGAGGCGCTGCACTGGAACTAGGTAGGACTCAGCACACTACCTCAGCTGCCTGTCTGGACGGGTCCTCCCCACACACCATCATGCGGGAGACTCAGGAGTCCTGTTGCCAACAGGTGCACCACCAGACACTACCACACTGTAATGGGGACCGGTTAGACCACAGGGGCCAATGTGAGATTGGGTGGGTCAGGCCAGGCCAGAAATACCGTTACATTTGGAGGCGAGCTGCTGAGATCAGATCTGTCATCAGGACAGGCTCTAGCTAGGCACACTGGGAAACAGGGAGAGCGTCTGCTGCCACTCTGTGCTGCGTAGGGACGGACCTAGGGGTGGTCAGGGGCTGACAGGGTATTGTCAGTTCGCAGGGACGACCTAGGGGCCTGAAAGGAGTGAGGGGTTTGGAGCCGGGCTATAGCTGACCGAGTCACCTTGAGGTAGTGCTAGTTGGTAGGATGCCAGAAGGGATAGCCTGTTAACGTGGTCAGGAATCCTGGAGAGGGTCTGCGCTAGGCTGACCAAGAGAGGTAGACGCCCCAAGTACTGCATGGCAGAGCCAGAGTACTCTAGCCCATTCCAGACACTTACCATAGGGAGCACAAACTGGGAGGAAGGAGTTACAGCAGACACTGAGAGAGTGAGCCTAGCCTGAGGTAGTGCAACATGAGTCCAGCCTAGATCAGGTACACATGTGGTGGTGCATCTGAGCAATCTTTATTGTACTGGTGTGGTGGCTGCCCCGCAGAGCGGAGTCCCATGTATGATAATTGGTACGAGAGTGTGACAACCCAAGGAATGGAGGATCCGTGTGGTGCGGAGAGCCCAAAATGGCGATTAGAGGCTGATGGGGAAGGCACCCGTGGCGTGCGCCCCACTGAAGAGCAAACTGTCGCTGAGTTGTCGCTAACTGATCTGCTCTAGAGTGGAGCGAAGGCGGTGGCTGCCCCGTTTTGGTCCATCTTAGGACCGCCGGGTACTACCCTGGAGGACAGTATTGAGGACATTGTGATTGGGGCTGATGGAAATGAATTCCAAAATGGCGGTTCCCACTTCCCCGGGAGACCGTGTGGGCCAGTTGCAGAAAATTCTGCAAATTCGGGACTTGCAGAGAGTTGGCCAGGAGTGGCGCCAACAGGAAAACCCCGCCCTGATGGGGGGTATGGCGCGAAAGCTGAAGCCGCGCCTTCATGGACAGTGACTAACTCAGCCCCAGTGCTGGGTCACCCGATAAATCTATGGGACCTCCCCCTAATCTCAACCAGGGGGAGTGGTTTCCAATTATGCCCCGTGGGCATGAATCCAGCGGAGCAAGGAGCTGGTGAGCCGGCGGTACTGTTACCAAAAGTAGTTCCTGCCGCTGGTACTGCATGCAAGAAGGAAGGGTATTTTGCACGCAAGGCAGCTGAAAGAAAACGGCTGGAATTGGCGGCAAAAGAAGGACCCACCCTGTTGGGGATAAGGGCGCGAAAGCTTAGGCCGCGCCCTCTAGGACTGAAAGAGGTGCGGCCTCAATTAAAGAACATCCTATCCCGTTGTGGGACCCTCCCCAAATATTCACCAGGGGGAGGGGTCTCTATCTTTGCCAGCCAAGACCCGAGTTGTCTGAGGGAGGAGCTGGGTGTGAGCTTCCTGTCCCACAGTTGCGAGCTGGTGAACAGGAGAGACCATTGTGCAAAGTGTCTCCCGTAACCAGCACAACAAAGAGCGAGGTGGACATTGGGGTATATCCCTATTTATTGCCAGGAGGCTCCCTGGTAGTAAAGGCGGGGGCGGACACAGCCATGCTGACGGCTGAAGCCCCGCGTGCGGCCTGCACCGAACCAGTTGATCCCGGAGAATGGGGATCGCTCCTAATGATCAGAACGGAGCCTGAAGAGAGAGGGGTCTACAACCGCGGTGAGAACCCGGAACCTCACCGTCGGTCCCCTGCGGCAGTGCCACTCCCCGAGTCGGAGTTCGGCTCCTCGAAAGAGGAACAAGCGATCCTAACGACGGTGGTGATGCGCCTACCTGCGGACCACTACAGCGGTGCTGGAAAGGAACCGGCACTTACCTGTGTCGCGGCGGGGCGGAGTCTCGTGTCGCCGGTGCAGAACCAACCCGAGAGGCGGAGTCCCATGGCCGTGGTGATTTACAGCGCTGAAGGAGGAGAAGATTCCATCCCGAGCCGACGGAGCGGTGAGATACATCCTTACCCTCCCCAGGCGCCGGTGGTGGCAACGGCGGAGGAAGGCCTAGCCCCGGCCGGAGCAGAGCGAAGAGCAGAACCATCACTTCCGGCGGCGGATGTCGTTGTGGAGGAAGAGATCCCGCATGGGGATCCATCGCAAGATGGCGGAGTATCCGGTTCCGGTGATGACGTCACTTCCGGCGGAGGTAGCGGAACGACAAGAGAAAGAACCACAACGCCTCGGCGATCGGGCAGTGCTTCCCGATCACCTGTGTCAACACAGAGCTGGCAGGCTGCGAGGAGAGCTGAGATGGTGCTTCCTGCAGAAAGGTGTTCAAATTTAGGTCCCAGCCGGGGACGGTGGGATTCACCAGGGGGAGAATGTAGCGGTCATGTAAAATGACTGCAGTCATCACTCTTGCAGACAGTAAGGCCTGGTAAGTTGTGGGCATGCCAGCAGTAATTATGGAGGTTTGCCCTCACACCCTGATGATCACAAACCCTCTCGTGTACATGTGTGGAGTGAATGTACAGAGAGGAGCACCACGGAGGAGTTCCTCAACAGGACCATCCCCATGCGGACACAGGGACCCTGATGAGGTGGAGGCGCTGCACTGGAACTAGGTAGGACTCAGCACACTACCTCAGCTGCCTGTCTGGACGGGTCCTCCCCACACACCATCATGCGGGAGACTCAGGAGTCCTGTTGCCAACAGGTGCACCACCAGACACTACCACACTGTAATGGGGACCGGTTAGACCACAGGGGCCAATGTGAGATTGGGTGGGTCAGGCCAGGCCAGAAATACCGTTACATATATATATATATATATATATATATATATATATATTCCCCATTGATTGCTATCCCTATGGGAGAAGCGCAGGGATTCACTTTCTGTTTTGCACATTTGTATGGCTTTTCCTTCACTAGCTGCATGCTCTTTACATAGAGAAGCGCAGTGAATATATTTGTTTTACATTATTTGTTGGGCCGATTTTAATCCTTTGCAGCACACTCCTAGAGGGCAACACTACTATGGTGTAATTGAATATATTTAGCCAATCACCTGCAACTGCTTATTGAGCAGTTTGTGGCAGGCCAGCCCCTCCTCTTCTAGGTATATAATCTCCAAGCAAGGTCCCCTTATTCCACTTAACTTACATGTGAGTATCTGTACTGGTATATACCAGTTTTTAATTGCACTAGGTTATACAAGCATATGCTTTGATATTTTAACCCCTTCTGGGCTTATTTCACATAACACTAGTATGCATTTAGCGTAGGGACCTGCTAAAGAGACTTACCTTGACGTGGTTAGCAGGCTTGGCATTATTTGATCAAAGGATGTATACCAAAAGTCTCCTTTTTTCTTATAGGTATTTACACCATACATATATATATATATTCCCCATTGATTGCTATCCCTATGGGAGAAGCGCAGGGATTCACTTTCTGTTTTGCACATTTGTATGGCCATTTCCTTCACTAGCTGCATGCTCTTTACATAGAGAAGCGCAGTGATTATATTTGTTTTACAATATATATATATATGTAACGGCTGGACCCCCCTTGTCTGACCCCCCCAATCTCACATTGGCCCGTGTGGTCTAACCGGTCCCCAATACAAGGTCGTGTGTGGTGGTGCACCTGCAAGTAACAGGACTCCTGAGTCTCCCGCTTGGTGTTATAGAGGATATCATCAGGACAGGTATCTGAGGTAGTGGTTACGAGTTCAACTTACTTCACGTGCAGTGCCTCCACCTCATCAGGATCTATGCTTCCGCAGGGAGATTGTCCTGGTGAGGAACTCGGTGGTGACTGCCCCTGCAGAGTAATCTCACACTCACACAGTGGGGGTTTCTTTGAACATGGCATCTTTATTGTAGGTTGGGATGTAGCAGACTGCCCCATGCAGCTGCCGGCTCTAGCCGCACATCTCTCCGTGCTGTCCCTTTGCCAGGTACGCCCTCCCGTATTGAAGTGGGATTCCCTTTCTCCTAGGGAGATCACCACTGCGCCAGGTCCCTGGACACAGTGTGGCTTAGACAGACTCGATCGGTCACTCTGCCACCGCTAGTTACAGCACTAGGGTCACAAAAGTATTCCTCCAATCCCTTATGCAGGAGCATACACTTTACCAGCTGCTTCACACAACTGCTGGTTAACACAAAACTAACTGACAGTGTTGTGCCCTTTATACCTCAGGGGGCAGGCGCATCTCTGATGTCACTATCCAGGGACTCAGAGCATACAGCCACTCCCTTCCTTACACAGGGCACCACACCAGGGTGTGAGGGAAAACCTCCATAACTACTGTTGGCAGGCCTGTACTTACCAGGACTTACTGCCAACAGAGAAGATGTACGCAGTCATTATTATGCATGGCTACATACTCCCCCTGGTTAATAACCACCGTCCCGGCTGGGACCTAAATTTGGTGTACCTTGCGCCAGGAAACACTGCAAAAGAACACACAAATAACATGGCAAACATCATCACATTGACATAATAATGCAAGCCCATCTCACTCACTGACCAGCAGGGAGCGCTAACGAAAAAGCAGACCACTCTAATTTGGCACTCAATAGTAATGTCGAGGATCTGGCTTCTTCACCTCCCGCCCCGCGGCATCAAGCACAGTCACGCTGTATTCCAGTGGTATCCCTCGCTCATTGCAATACACCACTTTGTGCATGTACACACTGCGTCCTATCTTCCAGACCCGCATAAGTTGAGCTAACCTCTGCTCGGCCTGAATTCCTTTAATGGCTCCCCCTTTTTCTACGATATAGTGCTGGATATCGTTTCTAAGCCATCTCTCCCTATTCTCCTCTATCTCTCTCATTAGAGGTTCCGGGACATACGGGTAATCAAGCCCATGCGACCTTCTGTATTTTGCCGCAATAGCCCGTTCAGCTCGGCAAGTCCTGGTCAACTTACTTTCGCCAGCCGCCCCGGGCAGCACCCATGACAGGGGCTCATCGGTCTCTACCGGGTCATCCAACCCTGCGGAACCTTTGGGATAATAAGGCCTGCCTGGATGCGATCCCACCTTACCGTTAGGGCCCTAAGGTATGCCTCGTCATCAAAGTCCCCGGCAGCCCACCAGTGATCAACCACCCCCTCCCTTTCTAGGATAAATCGGGTGCGGTCGAACCAGGCTACATACCCCTCGTACAACGTGGCCCACCACCTAGTCTCCTTCCGTTCTTCGGAGCTAGGTTCTATAGACTCCTCTATTGACTCCTCATCAGGCCCACCCGAAGATACCCCGGACGTACCCTCAGATCGCCCCACTTGGCTCTTACTCTGTGACCAGTGTCCGCCCTCAATACCCAGCGCGCTATAACTCTCACTGGCCATCGACCCACGTCGAGAAATCCTCCCTCCACCCTCCGATCCATCATCGTTCCCCAGTCCAGGCTTCCAGTCCGTTCTTGGATAGGACCCCAGGAATCCCCTGACAACCCTAAGCTAGAACTGGACCCGAATGAAATAGTGACGAGGACAGGGGCTTTAGCTAGGGCCTTGGGGCTAACCTTGGGTGTGGACGGGGTTTGGGGACGGGACCGAACCGTAGGTATAGGCAGGGTAACGACCTGCTCCCCAGCAATACCTGTCTCGGCTTCGGCACAAAGTCTCTCTTTCTCACCGGCAGTTGGGCTCTTCACTCTCCGACTCGAGCGCCCATTCCGTCTGGCAGGAGGTGAACGACTTCCGCTGCTCGACCGTAGAGGCGCGATCATCTCCCACTCGATGCCGCTCTGGTCCTCCGGAATCACCTCCGTACACGCACGTGCTTCGACGCCATCTTGGGTTGGATCCCCAATCGGGATCTCTTCCTCCACGAGGACATCCGGCAACGCCCGTCTGCTGCGCGATCCAGTCTGGCTCTGGACTCGCTCTTCTTTCTCCTCCACCCCCTGGGTCTGCGACAGGCACGGTGTCATCTTAGTACCTCGCAGGGTCGGGGTGGATCGACCTCCTTCCGATCCACTAGTCACCACGGCAGTGGGACTCCGGCGATCGGGTGGTCGCGATACTGGAGACACTCTGCTCCGCGTCTCTACACCACGGGGAATGGCATCTCTCCATGGCGTACCAATAGTATGACAGTCTCTCTTTATGACCATCTTACTCGACAGCCTAGCACACTCCTCGTCCGAGGATTCTAACTTGCAATTCGGCCGAGGCATCCCAGTAGGAGACCGGCGATGGGCTCCTCGGTGATCACCTCTCCGATGGCTGGGTTTCTCCATCGGGAGCACCGAACCTGACTCCGACTCCGCGGGACCTGCACTCTCATTCCATAGTGCTCCCGGCTGCTCGTCGATCGGCATCGGGACATTTCCTGCTACTCCCACCGCTTGTACCGGTACAAAAGTGGTCATGGGCCACATGTACTGCAGTCCACAGTGGGGGCATCGGGCCTCGCTGCCCACTGCTCCGCCCGGCAGTCTGCACTGCAGGCAAAGACACGCCACAGTCTCCACACCCTCTACACGGATGATCAGGAAGCCTCCTGGAGCCGAGTAGGGATGAGTAGAGATCAACGGACTCTGGTCCACTTTATCAGCAACTGCAGCCATATTCACCAGCGGAGGCACTCGTTTCAGAGGTCTGTACTGGTCACTGGCTCTTCGCAACTGAAGGGCAGGGGCGGGTTTGGCAACCCCTCCTCCTACTTTCTCCATCGATATCCGGTGGAACTGCAAACCACTCCCCCTGGTTGAAACTAGGGGGATGTCTCGTAGACTTGTAGGCTGACCCAGCACAGGTGCAGAGTGAGTCATAGTCCATGAGGGCGCGGCTCCAGCTTTCGCGCCAAACTCCCCATCGGGGTGGAGTTTTTCGTTGGCGCCAATTCTGACCAACAATTAGCAAACTGCAAAGTTGCAAGACTTTCTGCAGCATGCCCACGCGGTGTCCCGGGAACGCGGGAACCGCCATTTTGGTAAGTATTGTCCTTCTTTCCATGTGAGGTAGCGTCTGGCTGTTTGTTAATTGGGGTATAACAAAGTCCATTTCGTTCCTCCCATCGGATAACACTGTCATGCTCATTATTCTCAGGGGTATCATCCCGAGAACAAAAACATGATAAACACGGCTCAGCCACTGCTTTCACGCCATTCCACTTCAAACCCACAAAAGTCTCTTCTGTAGCTTGTTCTTCGTCCAAGCACAGTTCATATGCGTGTTCTTCCTCTGACCGCAATCCTGGACCTTCTGCTCTGTGCAGATCCTCCATTCCTACGGTTCTCTCTCCCCGCCATCCTGGACCTTCTACTCTGTGCAGATCCTCCATTCTGACGGTTCTCTCTCCCTGCCAACCTGGACCTTCTGCTCTGTGCAGATCCTCCATTTTGACAGGTCTCTCTTGATCGTTGAACACTGATTTCCTGTACGTGGAGCTCCGCTCTGCGGGGCAGCTACCACATCCGTACAATAAACATGCCCTGTGCACCACCTTGTGTACCTAACTTAGATCTGACTCGTGTTTGCACTACCTCAGGCTAGGCTCACTCTTTCTGTGTCTACTGTAACACGTTCCTCCAGTCTGTGCTCCTTGGTAAGTGGTCTGGAATGGAGACTAGAGTACTCTGGCTCTTCCATGCAGTACTTTGGGCGTCGACCTACTTTTGGCTAGCCTAGTGCGGACCCTTCCAGAATTCCTGCCCTAAGTTACCAGTTTACCCCTTCAGGCGTCCCCCGCTAGCGCTACCTCAAGTCGACTAGAACAGCAATAGCCCCCGGCTCCAGACTCACTAACCCCTAACGGATCCCAAGGCGTCTTTGCGGCATGCAGCTCCAGCATCTCCCCGACTACCCCTGGCTCCGTCCCACGCAGCACAAAGTGGCAGCAGACACTTTCCCTGTTTCCTAATGTGTGCCTAGCAAAAGCCTGTCCTGTTAACAGGTCTCTCAGCAGCGCCTCCAATTGTAACGGCTGGACCCCCCTTGTCTGACCCCCCAATCTTACATTGGCCCTTGTGGTCTAACCGGTCCCCATTACAAGGTCGTGTGTGGTGGTGCACCTGCAAGTAACAGGACTCCTGAGTCTCCCGCTTGGTGTTATAGAGGATATCATCAGGACAGGTATCTGAGGTAGTGGTTACGAGTTCAACTTACTTCACATGCAGCGCCTCCACCTCATCAGGATCTATGCTTCCGCAGGGAGATTGTCCTGGTGAGGAACTCCTTCTCGGTGGTGACTGCCCCTGCAGAGTAATCTCACACTCACACAGTGGGGGTTTCTTTGAACATGGCATCTTTATTGTAGGTTGGGATGTAGCAGACTGCCCCATGCAGCTGCCGGCTCTAGCCGCACATCTCTCCGTGCTGTCCCTTTGCCAGGTACGCCCTCCCGTATTGAAGTGGGATTCCCTTTCTCCTAGGGAGATCACCACTGCGCCAGGTCCCTGGACACAGTGTGGCTTAGACAGACTCGATCGGTCACTCTGCCACCGCTAGTTACAGCACTAGGGTCACAAAAGTATTCCTCCAATCCCTTATGCAGGAGCATACACTTTACCAGCTGCTTCACACAACTGCTGGTTAACACAAAACTAACTGACAGTGTTGTGCCCTTTATACCTCAGGGGGCAGGCGCATCTCTGATGTCACTATCCAGGGACTCAGAGCATACAGCCACTCCCTTCCTTACACAGGGCACCACACCAGGGTGTGAGGGAAAACCTCCATAACTACTGTTGGCAGGCCTGTACTTACCAGGACTTACTGCCAACAGAGAAGATGTACGCAGTCATTATTATGCATGGCTACATATATATATATATATATATATATATATATATCAACTGTAAATATTCCTGTATATTCATTTGCATGTCTTAGACAGGTCTGCAACCCTGTCTTTTACCATTATCACCCATCACACAGCACTTCCACTGCAGCAGGGGATTCTGGGAAATGACATGCAAATGAGCACACAGTGCCACCTTTTATCTCATGCTCACATTACATGAGCAACCCTTAGCCAATGCATGCTGCTTTAAACACAGCTTTTAAGCAAGGGCTTGGGAGATGCAAAGTCAGTAAACCCACTCACAGACATGTTTCAACCTTGATGGGTATTATCAGTGGGAGGTTGGCTGCTGACATTTGCTCAGATGAGATTAAAGAGTAGGTAATCACCACATTTATTAAGGTTATTAAGGCATCTCCCAAGCCCTTGCTTAAAAGCTGTGTTTAAAGCAGCATGCATTGGCTAAGCAGCAGTAAATACAGGCTCTTGCGGATGGTGTGTAGTAATGATTTGTAGTTAGAAGCAGGTAGAAAGAGATGGCCTTGCCATAGGAGAGTAACAGAGATAGGTGCTGTACTCACTGTCTGCAGAGTGGAAAAGGAAGTGAGGAGCAATGTGGGTAAAGGAATAGTCTAGGGACAGACTCTCTGTGAAAAAAACAGGGGGGAGGGCAGACTAACCCATTCTGGCAAGGATCTCAGAGGCTGCAGTAGCAACTCACTGATTATGTGCCCAGAGGCAAGAAATGCAACATTGTTACATATCACACAGGCACAGTATGTGTGTGCAAACTCCATGCAGCTGAAAATAAGAACTGACAGGCAGAAGCTGCAAAGGAAAGAGGGGGGTGAACCAGGGATGTGATTCTTGTTCCATGACACTTCCCGTCTGGTATCTGGAGATACCACTATCTTCTAGGTATATGTGGAACATATGTGCAATATAATAACATAACAATGCAAAGATGAGGTCCACATAACGATGGGATACCGGCCGGTACCCCCAGGTAGAAATCCTTCGCCATCTCGGTAAGGGAAGTAGGCGGATGCACAGCTGTAGGTTAGCTTGATGCACCACAATGTCTTTGTGTAAAGGTCTCTTGCACTGTTTTCTTTCAACTTTGTGAGAGAACAGTCCCTTTGAATCTGTAGTTTTCTCTACAGAGTGCATCACCTCGTGGATGTGCCAGTCGTGGTAGTTTGTCACCCTATCACCTGGCGTTTGGCGGAAAGAGATGGCCTTTGGCTCCTTGCAGAAGTGGATCAACGCCCCTGGAAGACTGGTTGTCAAGTCTGGTCCAGTGAGTAGTGCCCCGTTTGGAGGGGCTTCCTGGTGCTGAGCATTGGAGCTGAAAGTTACCCAGATCTAGCTGGGTTTCTGACGGTGGTGAACACCAGATGATGGGAGGTGCCGGCATTTTTTACCTTCCTTCAGTGAAGGCGCTGGCTCTGCGTGTCCGCTAAGGAATCTCTTCCGCGTGAAGACCACAATTTGATTCTTGGTCTCCGACTCCCATTGTGGGTTGCGACAGAGCGAAGTGAGCCTAGGTATGGCAGGTTATCTATTGTTCGGGAGGCATCTTTTTGGTGAATGGAATGGTAGCGGAGTCACTCAACTGCCTGGTCCGTCTTTGGAGAGCTCCTTGACTGTTAACCTCGGGAATCCTCTATTTTCCCTCGATGGTGTTTGCTTGTCATCGTCCCTTGTTGTCTGGAACGCTGTGCACCTTGGGTCATCGGTGCATTCCTCTTGCACGAGAACATCTCCACGTAGTTTGGTGAAACGCTTTTGTGTCTCTTTGTTAACTGCCATCAGGAGGTTATTTTCTCCCTGGACGTAACGAAGAACAGTCTCTTTTGCCCTAGTAAATCCTTTTATGAAATGTCTCTGCGACTGTCTCTTTTAAGACGTGTGAGAGGACAGTCTTTTTGACACTGTGGCTTCACCTGTAGGGCGCAATCTTTTGCGGCTATGCCAGCCGAGACAGATAGCTGCTTTGTCTCTTGATACTCTGTGGAGAGGAACAACTGTACGCCTTAGCCGTGCCATTGCTCGCGGGAGGATTGTCTGATTGTCTATTGCCTTTTGGACAATCCCTTTGTCGGTCACCTTTGGGAGGTTACTTTCTTCCTTTGGTGGAATCGACTCATCATCCTTAGCTGTCTGGACTGCTGAGCATCCTAGGCCATTGTCACATCCCCCCGATGTGAGGATGTTTTTGTTGATCTCAGGGGTATGACCTTGTCTTTTCTCTTCACTTGGCCCTTCTGTCACTTGGAGATGGCCAAGACATGGTTCAGAGAGAGATGTGTGTCCACTGTCTGTTACCACCGTTCTGCGTGTGTCAACATAGTCTTGTCCGTGCTCTTTGTCATTGCACGCGTTGCCCACTATCACCCACCCAAGGTCAAGTCTTTGGGCGTATGGCGCGTTGTGGGGTCCGATATGCTGTTTACGGACTTTATGTACCCTCATGACGTTCCTATCAAGCAGCAGCAAGATCTTGGCTCCTTGTTCTACCGGCAGGATGTAGTTGGCTATTCCTCTGAGGTGCGGGTAATGGCGTGCCATGTCTGATGTGGGAATCTCGTCCCTGTTTGTGGCCATGTGGTTGCACTCGATGAGTGTGGGGAGAGCTATCTTCACTTTGTTATCCACTGAACGTATCACGTAACCGCTTGCTCTTCTCCCTGTTGTCTCAGTTGACCCTGCACAGGTTCTGAGGATATAGGGTGAGGCATTGTCTTGTGAGTTGAATAAGTTGAAGAACTCAGTCTTCACCAATGATCTGTTGCTTTGGTCGTCGAGGATTGCATACATCCGAATAGCCTTCTCAGATTGTTCCTGTGGGTGTACTGCGACAAGGCATATTTTGGAGCAGGACATTTTGTCACTTTCTTTTCCGCAAACCTCCGTGTGCTGAGATGTGATGGATGTTGGTTCTCCTTCTCCTTCCTCTCCGCCATGCTCCGCTACGGAGGATGGGTTGTTGAGTTGGTGGAGTGTCAGCGCCTTGGGATGTAAAGATGTTACGTGCTTGTCACTTTTGCACACTGTACATTTGATTTCTTCATAACAGTCTCTGGCTAGGTGAGTCATGGAACCGCAGCACCTGAAGCAAACTCTGAATTCTCCAAGTAACCTTTTGCGTAGAGAGAGAGAGAGAGTCTGTGAGCGTCCGTCTACATACGGTGTCCGAAGTGGGACGAGAGATGGTCTTTGAAGTTAGAAAGGACCAGAGATTTGTTCTGTGAAATTTTTTTATGCTTTTTGCCTACAAACAGTCTGAGCAACTTTAAAAAAAAAAAAAAACTCATGCAGCAGAGATCAGAGTTAAAGTGATACATACCACTGCACTGAAACTGACAAAACCACAGATGGACTCTTTTCCCCAATCCCAAGAGCAGAGAGAGAGAGACTGCTGAAGCAGGTTAAATCTTATTTGCCTATCACAATAAAGTGTAATATGGTCATTGAAATAGGGGGTTTGTCTTCCAGCCATAGTCAGGGTTCAAGAAATGAGTTAGCCCTTGAAAGGGATAGTCGTTTGTTATTTTCAAATGTTTAGCTGAAGCAGTGAATACAGATGGTGACCCATGAGCGGTACTGATTCTGCAAGTAAAGGCTGCCACACCGCATAGGACTACCAGTTGTGAATGGAGTATATGCAGAAAAATGTGAAAATTGATGCAAGACTGTGCTCAAGCAGTGGAATTTTCAGTAAAAAAGTGCCGAGGGTAAAATTGCCTACTAGAAAAAAAGGAATTGCTGAACTGTGTATAAGGTATCCCAAAGTGTGAAGAGTGAATGTCATAATACCCAAAGTTGAGACTGAACTCAAATAGAAAATCACATTATTTGGCTGAAGCAGAGAGATTGGACCTAGCAAGTAAATGGCGCAAAGCAAACAGAAGTTTTTACCTAGAAACTACACATTCAGCATACCTAATGAGCGATTATACCTAGCAAGTAAATGGTGTAAAGCAAATAGACGTTTTTACCTAGCAACTGCACATCTTGGAAACCTGATAAGAGAAAATGCATGCACAGTACTGCTGATATTGTAAAACTTACCCAAGAAAGAAAAAGTCTACAGAGATGCCTGTGAGAGCTACGACCTCTACAAGCAAAATATGCCCACCTGTAGGACTACCACAATTGGGGGTTCTAGCAAATACGGTGGCAACAGCTGCAATAGCGCCTCCTGAGGTCAGGAAGAAAATTACACCTGATAGCCTAAAAATGGAGGACAAGATGCAGCCTTCCTGTAATGAACCCTACCCCACGCAAGAGTGGCCCTTCCAGTCCAATAAAGAGGAAGACATCTCTTACGGGGAACCCGAACCGAGTCACACCCACAAAACACCGCAAGAATGGTGGGGTGCCTGAACTCGGCACGAACAGAAAAGACCGCTCCCTTTGATGACGAATATGATCAGCAGGAGAAAGAGCGGGAGCAATGGATCACCGAATATTTCCGTCAGCTATTACAGTTGCAAGAAAAGCCGGGTGGATCAAGGGACGCTGCTAAAATTTCAAATGAAGATGGAGACCCCAGTATTCCTGAAGGGACGGTGTCATCCAAATCAAAAAGACGGAAAAAGAAAACGAAAAGAGGTTCTTCACTTACCGTAGAAGGAACAGACACGTCCACAGATCCTGTGGAGGAAAAGGGGGGCCGAGTTGCCCTGCAGCCTACAGAAAATGGATAATTCGTCCCGCGATTAACCGAATATCCAGAGGGCCCAAGGCAGAAGTCGTGTACCCCAAAGAAGTGTCTGTCCGGTGCCAACAGCGAGGAACCCTCAACCAACCATCCCAGGGAAGCGGAACCGGAACCAGTGAGTGTCGATCCCTTGACCAGCCCTGAGGATTGCTGAAAAATGCCAGGCGTGACTGTGATATACTCCATGAACAATTGAAACAAAAGAAAGATGCTTACGCGGAGTTACTGAAAAATAACGTGAAGCTACAGGAACATGTGCTCGCAAAGTACTCTGCAGCCAGGACAGAATTGGACGATCACAAGACTGAGCTAGATACTGGAAATGCTACTATTTCCGCCATGGATGAAAAGCAGAGCCAATCTGATAAAATGATGACTAAGCTGAAGCGGAAGTATGAGGAGGCACTAAAGCAGATGACAGTCTTTCAGCAAGAGGTTCACACTCTTCGCGTAGAGCTGAATGCCTCACAACAGGAGGTCAACAATGTCCGGACAGAGGTGGACGTATCTCATAAAGAGTTTCAGACACTCCGCAGAGCACTGGATGCCTCACATCATGAGACCAACAGCTGCCGCACAGATCTGGAAGTTTCCAGAAAGGAACTACACAGTCTCACTGAGGAGCAGGACATATCTTAAGAAACTATTGTCAATCTTGATACAGATCTCAAAGTCTCTCAGAAGGAGCTTCAGACCCTCAACATAGTCTCACGCCAGGAGACTGTCATTCTCAAAGCCGATGTGCGTAAATGGAAGGCGGACTGCAAAGAGGCCCTGAATAGTAGAGAGACTGAAAAAGGAGAAAATTCAAGATTAAAAAGAGAAAACTAAAAACTGAAAGAAGAAAATTTTCAGTTGACAGACGAAGTCAAGGAAAAGAATGAAAAGCTAAACGAGCTTAAGGAAATAAATAGACTTTTGGAAGGTGAGAAGTTTGAAGCAGAGCACCGACTGCAGAACCAACTGCAAGATCTGCGTACGCACCTCGAGAAGGCCGAGGAGAAGCAGCGAACTCTGCAGGAAGACAATCTGCAGGCTGTTAAAGAAATTCAAGTGCTGCAGGAACGTCTGATGACCCAGTA
Organism: Ascaphus truei; assembly: GCF_040206685.1. NCBI lineage: Eukaryota > Metazoa > Chordata > Amphibia > Anura > Ascaphidae > Ascaphus > Ascaphus truei. The sequence continues at coordinate 189,912,236 of NC_134485.1, read as the reverse complement.
TGTCCCCGCAAAGCAGCATGAGAAACTGAAGGCTACCCTGAGCATCACCAAAGCATCACTAGAGGCCAAGCTTAGAACCCAGGTGACCTGGCACAAAAAGGAGCACAAGAAGGTCAAGAAACTAAAACAAGTAACTGTGGCCCGAGCAAAGAAATTCATAGTGCTTCACAATGCAATAAAAATGTGGAAGCAAGCTCAGAGAAAGCAAAGTGTGCAGATAAATTCCCTGAGAAGAGACTTGCAAGAAGCACTCAAAAAACAGGGATCTCTCGTGGATGAGATTTCAGTCCTACAAGGACAAGTATTGACCCAGACTAAGCGTCAGTATCCCACAGCCTCAAAAACCCATGAAGATAAGGGTACAGTGAGAGCTGGGAATACCGCTCATCTGAAAGACAAGGTTGCAAAATTTGAACCACCTAAACAAGCACTAGCAAAACCTTCAGCCACCCAACAGGCAACAAAAGAAGGTACACGTGCTGAATCAAAACCAGAAGAATCCTTAGCTGATGAAGCTGAAAATATGGGACATTCTCTGGAAGTGGGTGTGGAATTGCAACTTAACCCCAAAGAGGCTGAACTAGCAACCCCATTGAGTGGGAAAAGGGCAGAGAGACAGCTTCAAGAGTGGAAAACTCAAAGGACTGTTTTTAAACGCTCTGCAGCTGCTGCCATACAGTATGCCTACAATAAGATGAGCACCCGACGCGAGGGAAATCTCATGACCGTGCACGTAGAAAAAAGACTATACTTAGAAAAAGTCCTCCTCGAGCGACTGAGGAGTGCTGATCTCAAGCACCTTCAGGAGGAGACACGAATAAACTGGAGAAAGGGCCCAAATCCCAGCAGGACTGAGGGTTCTCTTCCTCCATCCACTCTCATTCAAGTCACAGAGATATCTAGAATGAGAGTGGAAGGATGGGCTTTGGCCGTGGCAAGCCCGAGCTTTCCACAAACAGGGGAGGTATGTAACAGGGGAGTTATCCCTGTTCAGGTAATGTACCTCTAATCCAGCAGTGTGGTGGTTAACTGCTGGTAGTCAATTAACAAACACCACCTGCCTGATTAGATGACTTAGAAAAGCCTGTCTTTTGAGACAGGAAGTGAGACTCCTTAGCTCACACCTGAGCTGAACTTGGAGACAAACAGTCTTGAGCCCTGCCAGAAGAAAACAGCAGAGCTGCTTTCAAGACACAGGGGAAACTTCTAAACCTGAATGCTGACACACCCTGAGGAAAAGGGAGCTGAACCAGGGACAGAGAAGATTTTCCCTCCAAACCACTACAAACAGATTAGACTTTCATATACAAGACTTTTTATATCTGTTCATCTCATGCTATATCTTTGGGGCTGGGAGACATGCTTATCTAAGGGAGTTGTGAACTGCATAGTATTTCACTAGAATTACTCCCAAGTGAATATTAGCTTTGTTTACCCCTTGTTTGGATGGTTTCCTGATGTTAAGGAAAAGGTGCAATAAAAGGCTTATTTAATTTCACTATAATCAGTCTCCCTTGCATACCTCTGTGAGCGTCCGCCTACAGTTTGCTTTCATAAATCTGCTGCTATTTTTTCAATTGTTGTTTCTGTAACTCTTTGGCCCTTATAAAATTCTGTGCTGGGGAATATTTTTGACACATTCATTTAAATGGAGCTGTAATTCTGCCACACAGGAAAGGAGCTGTTGATTGTCGAAACTTTGAAACATAGAAAGAAATTGCTCTGTGTTGCTGTGTACTAGCAGGTTACCTATGACACATGGGGATGCTGACATGGAGGGAAAAGCTGGGACTACCATCCCAGATCCAGTGGCTGGAAGTTTTGCCCAACTTCTGTGTCCAGCTGCCGGGCCCCAGCTCCTCCCAAATGCGCTGCTGCTGTGCCTTCCCTCCCCCACCTGGTCTGTCCGGGAGTTTGGCCCAGCTTCTGTATCCGGGTACCTGCACCGGAGGCTTTGCATCCCCAAGGGAGAATTGTGTGGGTATTGTGAGGGTAAGGGTGGATTGTGGGGGTATTGTGGTGGGTAATTGAGAGAGGGAAAGGGGAGGGCGAGGATTGATATATATAGAGAAAGTTGAGAGAGAATAGGAGGGATAGGGGGGAGAGATAGGAGAGGGAGAGAGAAGGGAAGGAGGTAGTGAGAAAGAGAGAGAGCGAGAGACAGAGAGAGAGAGAGAAGGGGGTGGAAATAAAGAGAGAGGGGAGGGAGACAGAGATAGAAAGGAGAGATGGGAGAGGAAGGGAAGCTTGTGGAGGTATTGTGAGGGGTAAAGGTGGAATTGTGGGTTATTGTGTTATTGTGGGGGAATTGAGAGAGGGGGTGGGGAAGACAGAGGGGAATGCATGGGGAGGGGGAGGGAGAGGATGGATATATATATAGAGAGGGGAGGGAGGGGAATAGAGGGAGAGGGGGAGAGGGAGAAAGAGGGAATTAGGTAGAGATAGAGAGGTAGAGAGAGAAAAAGGGAAAAAGGAGGGGAGAAAGGAGAGAGAGAAAGAGAAGGGAATGAAAGAGGGGAAAGAGGAGGGATAAAGAAAAGGGGGAGGAAGAGAGAGGGGGAGAAGAGAGAGGGGGAAAAGAGAGGGGAGAGGAAGATGGATGGGAGGGAGAGAAAGAAAGGGAGGAACAGAAAGAGAGAGTGAGAGAGTGTTATGGAGGGTGTCTGTGAGAGAGAAAGAGAGAGAGAGAGTAGGGAAACAGAGATAGAGGAGAAAGTGGGGAGAGACATAGGTGGGAGGGAGTGGAGAGAGAGGAGTTTGAAGAGTGAGAGAGAAGGGAGGGAGCGAGCAAGCGAAGGAGGTGGAGAGAGAGAGAGAGAGAGAGAGAGAGAGAGAGAGAGAGAGAGAGAGAGAGAGGCGAGACATTGGTGGGAGGGAGTGCAGAGAGAGGAGGGATAGAAAGAGGGAAGTGAGGAGGGAGAGAGAAAGGGAGGAGGAAGAGAAAGGAGGGAGGAGAGGGGGAAGAGGAGAGAGGAAAGAAAGGGGGGGAAGAGAGGGAAAGCAAGAGGGAGAGAGCACAAGAGAGATACAGTAGATAGAGAGAGAGGGGAGGGAGAAGCGAGAGATAGAGGGAGAGATAGGGAAGTGGAGATAGAAAGAGATAGAGGTGGAGATAAAGAGAGCGATATGGAGGAGTGAGAGTAGAGAGAGGGGAGATAGAGAGAGAGGAGGGAGAGAGAGGTGGGAAGGGATAGGAGAGAGGGGAAGCAGGGGGAGGGACAGAAAGGAGGTTGGGGGAGAGTGAGAGTGGGTCCAGGAAAAAAATACATAGGCGGAAGGGAGGGATCAGAGGGAGAGAGAGGATGAAAAGAGGGGGGAAATAGAGGGGATGAGAGAGTGTGGAGGTGTGTAAAGAGGGGAGGGGGGGCTTGCAGGGTCACCAACATGGGGGTGCTCCGCCCCAGTGAAAACTCTAGTCCTGGACCCCGGGAAAGCTTTCAACAGCCCTGACGAGTTATAGTACTGTTCTAATTTCTAAATGCACATTAACACCCTAATGACAGTTCCAAACAATCAGACCACCTCCAGAACCAAGTCTACTGTGCCAACAAGGAGTCTGTAAACATCTGTTCATGAGGGTCTTCTGCAAAGTGCACACTTGGAAGAGACCGGTGTTTCTATTATCTGTATGCACTTGATCTACAGTGCTGATCTAATCAATGGAACTCCCCCACCCCTAACTGGCCAATATGATAATGCTTACTTCATACAGTATGTTTATCTAATCAAAAATCACAGAAACACAAAACTTGATATTGATATATTTTATATATTTCCAATGCATTTTCTACATACAGTTTCTAATAACACCATCTGTCTCTCTTAAACTTCACCCCCAGCTAATAGGGATACAATGCCAGTTTTAAATAGATATTACAAATAAGCATTACTGAATATTTTCCAATGACTCAGCTATTGGATGTGATTAGATGAAGTGAATAATTGGACAATACTTTCATTTTTGATAAATACTTGTTTGTACGCTCATTTCCAACGCGATTAAAAAGTATAATGCAGAAATATGTTGGCAATAAAAAAAAACAACGTTTGCATCAATATCACTAACATAAATCTCTGATGAGTACATGTGGTTAATAATCAATATAATTTGACATCAATCATTAAATGTATTATTAAAATTGTGAAAAATAAACTTACTTTAAAAAAAATATCTGCTTATTCTTTCCAATGCTCTTTTTATTCTATTAATCTGATGATACGTTCAGGAGATACGAACGTTTGAAATATTAAGACCTAGATACATCAGCCAAAAATGTGGTATTATCAACAACAAAAAACATTTTTCTTATAATGCAATACATCAACATTGCTAAGCTACAAATAATGTATTTTTTGTACAAATATCTGGACCAGCATGAAAATGAATAAATACTACATTTTGAAGGCTTTCCCTCTCAGTGGGTGTGTAAAAGTACTCAGTTTTGTAACATTGCTGCAATGAGCAATGCTCAGAAAAGGGATTATTTCAAACAGGGGGACCCATAAATCTAGTAAGTCTCCTAGAACTCCCCAGATCTGCACGGACCAGTTTATCCCTATGGTCAGGGCCCCTGTGGAATGATAAAAGACGAGGCGAGGTAAACATTGTTCCCAGATTTCTGTCACTTTGGGCCAATATATTTGTATAATGGCTCCTATTTTCTGATTAGAGTACCTGTACTGTAGGTACTCATAAATGATATTCTCTCGGCCTTCTTAGTCCTATTTTTATTTGGGACTAAGGGTTCTTTATTTGCAACCTTCTCGATCAATGATCTTTCATTCTGTAATAAGATTTGTGGACAGCCTCTCTTTGCAAATTTGGATGACATCTCATTCAGCCTCCCCTCCAAGATATTAGGATCATTTACAATGCACTTGACTCGCATAAATTGACTTTGAACTAGTGATCGCACCGCATGTGCTGGATGAAAACTGGAAAATACAAAGAGGTTGTTCTGATCCATACAGTAGGTGTCATATACAGATCAGAGAACATGTCCATTCTGTAGAGCTTGTGTCCAAAAAATTAATTTCTGTGGGTCTTCTGTATGTTCCATAGTAAACCCTATTGTGTAAAGACAGAAGTTAAGTTAAGCAAAATGCATCTGTTAAGTTTCATGGTCCCCTCCCCAGACCACAAAAATGTCACCTATGCACCGGCGCCAGGTACGGACATGGGCTCCAAAAAGAATGTTATTATGAACAAATTTCTTTTCAAACTGGTTTATATAGATGTCCGCACAAGTAGGTGCTACATTGGAGCCCATGGCCGTACCCTGGCGCTGAACATAAAAGGTGCCCTCAAACAAAAAAATATTTTCATACAAAATGATATGCAGTAAATCCAAGATCAACTTTTGTTGCATTTGACCATATAAGGACTTTTCCCTCATGGCACATTCGACTGCTATACCCTCTCTATGAGTGATCGGAGTGTATACAATTTTAACATCCATCGTACAGTAACTAGGAGAGGTGACAATAAATCTGTAATAATTTTTTTTAAATAAAATATTTTTTTAGAAAATCTGTGGTGTCTAAGGTGAAAGATGGCCCCATAGGGACCAATGGTCTCAGCATCCTGTCGAGAAATACTGCTATGGACTAGAAGACAGAGTCATTACCTGCCACTATGGGCCTATCTGGAGGACGTTGCAAGATATTTGCACAAATGTTGAGAGATGACTCCATTCAATAGTGCTATATTCAACCTCTCTGTGATCATATATACAATGTCAGATGTTGGATCCTTATGTAGGAGGTCATAACTAGCTAGTATGCTTAATTGCCCGATAATCTCCTACCTAAAATATTTCTTTCCATAACAACAACTGCCCCGTCTTCGTCAGCAATAGAGGTGAGCAAATTTATTTGGCGGATTTGGATCTGTAGTGGATTTCAGCAGATCAATGTCAAAAAGGGCGATTCGCATTTTGCGGTTTCCGCAATCCACGGATAGATTTGTAGAATCCAATCCGCGGATTCAGCAATCCATTGGCGGATTCTTAAGAATCCATGCAATGGATTGCTGAATCCGTGGATTGGATTCTACAAATCCGTCCACGGGTTGTATCGAATGGCAGATTTTGATTAATTTAAACTGCCCAACTCCATTTGGGATTTTACACCACAAAACGGATTTGGGGGTAACATCAGTGAAAATCTGGGAAATGGATTGGGTGGATTTGCCCATCTCTAGTCAGCAGTTTTGCAGACATTATCATCATAATAATTGATTAAGTGCCTGATAATCGTTATTACGTACCATTTTATTGAAGTGAAACTTCTTTAGTGGCCCCTCATTCGTAATGGAAAAAAATGGATATGGAGACAGAAAATAAAACGGATGTGACGTCAAAGTGCTGACGTAAAAGTGCTGGCAGTTGAGGCCGGGCTGTGTTCTGGCAAATGACATGCGGCTATCGCCGCCGCTCCTAACAGGCGCCGCTCCCCCCACATGGTCGATGACATATGCGGCGGCAGCAGCTGCCGGTGCCGCTCCTAACGGCCGCCATTCCAGCCATTCCCCCCACACTTCCGCCACCATTCCCCATCCGATGCCCCTGACATGCCGCGCATGCGCGGTAGTCATGGCGACACTCACGGACGCCACGGCTTGGAGACCTCCCTGCGCTGCCGGGTGAATGAGGACGGCTTTCCCCCTCCTCCTCCTCCCCCCACCCGCTCAAGATTTTCTCACCGCCGCCACAGCTCCTAACGAGCACCATCGTGCGCCGAGATCCTGCACTGGTGCGGCGGTGCCGAGCTGCTGCTGCTCTCCTTGGGGGCCCTCCACGGGAGTTCTCCAAAGGCCTGTGCTGCCAACCAGCCGAAGGCTCTGTTCGTGGTGAGCTGCCCGCTGCGGGGTCGCGCCCTGGACGTGGTGAGGGACGTGGTGAGCCAGAGCTTCTTCCAGTACTGCGTGATGGTGACGGCGGTGAGTGTGGTCTGTGTGTGTGTGAGAGACACAGTGGAGACTGTGTCCCCCGCTGCACCACCAGAGGGTGGGGAGGAAGAGGGCAGAGCTTCCCACGCACGTTACCGTGCCCTTCAGAACCCCCCCCCCATGACCCTGTACCTCTGCCGGGGGGCTGGCTGCAGCAGGATACGCAGCCGTGTCCGCAGCCCCGCCAGGGGGAAGAGAGTGGGGGCTGCTCCGGTCATGTACCTCTGCTGGGGGAGGGGGGTGGGGGGATCTGCTCAGGAGACTCAAAAAGAGCCCTCCGTGTCCGCAGCTCCACCGGGGGTGGGGGGAGTCAGGAGAGGGAGGGGGGGGGGAGGAAACAGACAGAGAAAGACATACCACACACAGAAAGACATACCACACACAGAGAGAAAGACACACACACACACTGACTGACACACATACTGACTGACACACACACTTACTGACACACACACAGTGACTGACACACACACACACTGACACATACACTGACACACACACACACATACAATGACTGACACACACACACACTGACTGACACACATACCTCCGCAGGGGGGCTGGCTGCCACAGGGGACACAGTCCGCAGTTCTGCCAGGGGGGAGACTCAGACAGAGCCCCCCCCCGTGTCCGCAGCTCTGCCGGGGTGGAGGGAGTCAGGAGAGAGGGGGGCAGGACACAGAGAGAGACATACACACAACACACAGAGAGAGAAACACACACACACACGACTAACACACACACCCAAGAAATTCAGTTACTATAAATATAGACGTGCAAATAGCTAAAACACGCGGTCAAACTTCTTTGTGTTTTGGAACTGAAATTGTGGTTTGATTTTTAATTAAAAACATCACCATCACAAATACAATTTCTGTGACAAAAGACAAAGAAGTTTCACTTACTATGCGCGTGCACAGCACACATAGCTTTTTTTGGCTTATGTTTCTTATATTTGTTCTTAAATATCTGCATGTCATTATTAATCATTTTATTATATTACTCAACTGCATGGTTGGTAGGTGGGGGTAAATTTTGCATTTAGCTCCCAAATGTAACGAAAGGGTGAGAAAATCAATCCCTCTGCTAGTCCCCCCAGTAACATCCTGTATGGAGACAATATGAAAATCATTAACATCATTAGTCCCACAATCCTCAATTACAGATACATTTTATTTGTCCTGGAAGAATGATTAAAGATAAAATAGACGAGACTGTGACATCTAATTCTAGTGTATCTAACCAAGTAATGGTGGTGACGGAAAGTCCTTTCTGCCTAATTTGTATTTCTGAGGTTGTAAGTGCGTATTTCAAAATATTAATTACTACAATCTGTCATTCTTTGATCTGTTTGATATCTGGGATCTGAGTATTCTTTACTCTTGTTCTATGTTTATGACCCCCTCTCCTCGATTTTTGCCTCTTCTGGTTGTGTAACCTGGTGCTCCTAAAAAGAGGCATT